>NW_012102887.1:3524026-3633064 GCF_000951045.1 Mandrillus leucophaeus
AGGCAGAGGTTGCAGTGAGCCGAGATCGCACCATTGCACTCCAGCCTGGCCAACAACAGCAAAACTCCATCTCAAAAGAAAAAAAAAAAAACTATCTGTTCTCTATGTTTCTTTTGTGACAAAGTGCACAAATATCTTCTTTTCATACACCTATAGCAATTTATACTTTACTATCAAAAATATACTTTGAAATTTCTGTGAAATTCATATAGTATTCCTTTGGCCAAATTTTAACTCATGCTTTAGAGTTGGTTATCCATATATGTGCTATGACTCTACCACCAAAGCTTCAAGTTACATGTTAAGTCTGGGGAAGCCAGTACTTTGCTCCTGCCTGGGTATTGTTCCAGGAATATCCCTCAGCAACTGCAGAGACCATCCAGTCTATTCCAATTTTAACTTGTGCACGACTGTCTGAGAGACCACAAGCTAAATTCATGTAAATTGCTTTCTAAGATGAGTATCAGAGCTGAAAAGAATATTAAAGGATTGGTCTTTTCTTTGGAGCTCTAACACTCTTAAGAAATAGAAACATGAAACTACAGGAGGTTCCTTGATTATTTGTTGTTTATTTCAATTGACAGCTCTCTGTGAGTCCAACACATAGTTCAATAAATTCAAAGTAAACATATTCTGTTTTTTAAAAAGTTGATGTTTAATAATATCTACCTATTAACCATGTAAAATTGCATTGCAGATTTTGATTTTAACTTGTGACATTTAAAGGTACATTAGATGAAAACTTTTACATTTCCTTTGACTTAGATTTGGGAACTTAGTGCCATTCCCAATGCTCAGTTATCATCTTCAGCTCACCATTTCAGATGCCTCCTAGTAGCTACTTTTTTTTACTGCTTTCAGATTATCTTTGTTACATTTCTGTTCTCAGTGTTACTTTTGTTCATTTTTTATCAGTTGCCTAAAGTACTTTTGAAGCAAAGGAAGCATAAATTCTAAATTACTCAAACTTCACAAGTTAAAACTGCTTTAGATGAGGCCTCTAGATATTTTTGAAGAAAATTAGTACAAAACTTTTTAAGTTTTCAAGGCTGTTGTCTTGCATAGCTCCAAGAAGCACCATTCAGGTATCCTTCACCTCTGTAAATAGTTGTACCTTCGAGTGGTACAATATATTGTTATGTTCCTTTACGTAACCCATGTGAATGGCTACTTGTGTTGCCTCTCTGTGTGGAGACAGAGATATCTGTGGTGATAATTCTGTAAGTGATACTGTATGAAAATAGTTTCTAGAGACAGGAGGAATTACCATCTGGGAGATCATAATCCGCCTTACCTGAACTGTGGTTTCCTGCCAACAAGGTGGGGCTCACAGAGCATCTTCCCAGTCTACTGGTGACCACAGGTGGCCCTGGTGTTCCGTCCCATTCCTGAGCTTTGACAGGCTCTCTGGAGGAAGACGCCCCATGGTGGCCTCTTTCCTTGTTGTCCAACTTTGGTAATGGCTCCGTGCTGTGGCTTCGGACTTTCAGTTCCTCTGTTGATTCTGTGTAGTAACCAGAATTATATTCTGTTAAACAAAAGGAAAGCTCTTCCTAAATTACTTTCAAAAAATTAGTGTGATTTTCTAAAATCGTCTCAATATGTTGTTGGAAATTCAGACTTGGAGACTACAACATCTAAATGTAACAGAAACATAGACTCCAGGGGGCCTTTTTTCTGAGTTGTGTAGGGTAGTATCTCTGAGAAATACAATATTCTTTTTGGAAAAAGAGTACCTCGACGAATCTTTAGTAACTCTTCCCTTGCGCTCATCTTTGAGTATACTTATTTAAGAGCACTTCACACTCACTCTCTTTACTTTCTAATCTTTACAAAAATTCAGCCAAACCATTCTATCCATTCTGCTCCTGACAAAATCACCCAGTGCCTTTTATTTGGCAAATGTATAAGCCTTTTTTTTCAGCCATTTGACAATTATTTGATTACTCACTAATTTATATCTTCAATTCTCTTGACTTTGTGGATGGTTCTTCCTCCTGCATTGTGTTCTATATCTAACACCTTTCCTTCGTCATTCATGTCATCTCATCCTCCATGCATCACTGGCACATTGGTCATTTCCTAGGTGCCAGCTTAGCCACTGTGCTGCTTATGCTACATATATTCTTTCTGTGATTTTTGTCCTCTAGGATTCAGCTAGCAATCACCTAATTGTTAGTGATTTCTAAATATTTTATCAGATGCCTGGACCATTCTTTTTATCTTTAGATTCATTTATCCAACTGCCTGCTAGGTGAATCCATCTGGAGTCCCCATATGAACATTTCAGATACTGAACTGATAATTTCTTATTAAACTATTTGTTCTTTCTGTCCGACCAACTATCCAAGCTAGAAGCATGTCTCTCCCTTTCTTTAAGTGCTAATCCCCAAATCTATTAGAAGATTCTGCAGATTTTATTTCTGGATGTCTTGCTCTCACTTCTCTTCCACTTTGTTTCATGCCTACCTCAACTGCTCTGGTTCAGCTCTAATCCTCTCACTTGATTTACTGCAACTTGTCTCTGACTATCCTTGACTCCTCAAAGCATAAGTTCCTTATACTGCCAAAATGATCTGTTGGAAATGAAAATCTGATCATAATGTAACCCTGAATAAAATCCTTTCAGAAGCCTCCTGTTGCCCATAGAATGTCTAAGCTCTTCACTATAATCGGCAAGAATCTCCAGCTTCTTGCTCTTTCCTTCCCCTCTAGCTTTGTCGTTCCCCGTTAACCTCCCTGTATTACATTCGTTGTAGGTTCTTCCTCCCCACTCCAACCCCAGTAAACATAACGCTGTTTTCCACAGCTATTACCACCCCTCCTTTGAATTCCCTTATGTCTTGTCTTTCTTTGGTTAACTAACTCTACTTACTCCTGGTTACTCAATTTAAGTATCCTCTGAAGCCCTCCCACCCATTCACAACTCTTGCAGGGTCATGGTCATCTCTGCACTGACCTTGCTTTATAGTTGTATACATCTGCTCCTCCCAAAAGGCCTTGAGTTGTTTTAAGGTAGGTATTGAGGTTTTGTTTGTTTTTAATTTTTTAAAAAATGGTTGACTCCACCACCTATCATATTGCTCAATGAATTTTTAATTTATTTATATTGCAGATTTCTCAGCTCTTCACACATCTTTCTGATCTGTGTAGGAAATGTAACATTCCTGATGGAACTGGAAAATCAAGTTATAATAAGTGTGTTAATGGAGCTAATAGTATTTTCAAAAATCTGATTATCTAATAACCACAAGCTGTAGAATTCACCAGGTTAACAGTTTAATTCAAATAAGGAAATTTTTAGAAAATCACAGAATTGATTAAAAATATCTGATTATTTTTTACACTTGGGTTAAAATCCTTATCGACTTTGAGCAGTGTGATAACACAAATGTCACACTTTGGTTCACCATTATCTGAATCTGTGGGACACAGATAGAACAGGCTGTCATACATTGAGCAGTCTGAGTCAGGAATCTCACAGGCCTCAGCTTTGCAACTCTGGCTGTGACCCATGTCACTTTTTGGGGAGCCTCATTTTTCTTACCTACAAAACAAAGAAAATACCAGCTCTACCTAACTTCCTTGATTTTATTTTAAAAATCTTATAATATTCTACAGTTTAAAGTATTTTGAAAACTAAAAAGTGCCAGACACATAAAAAGTAGTATTCAGTTAAACATAGTCATTTGGCCTTTATGAGTTTATTTAATTTTTCTATATTAGATAATCACTAAGGGTCTTATACAAATGGAAAATTGCCAGATAACATTTAGAAACAGAACTCTAGCCTATTATCCACAGTAGCTAGCTTCGGAAGTCAACCTATGAGGTACCAGTCACACTCGTAGGGAGTAGACCCGTCTCTAGGAAATAATCCTAAAAGCTAAACAACCACCCATGTAAAAATTGACCTCAAATAGTCAAGACAAGAGTAACAACTTAGCTTCCCAATTTTTGGCCCAGTTTCCAACTTAGGAACAACTGAGGAAAAGTAAATATATACCTTTAACCAATCACAGAGAATGCTCCATTTCTAGTGTGCTCACCTGCCACTTCCCCAAGTTAACAGTCCCCAATCAAGGTATACTTGAAGACTTTTCATTGTTGCTGATAAACGAAAAACTTTAGACAAACTTAATTTAGCAGAGTTTATTTGAGAAAAAGAAAGGATTTGTTAAATGGGCAGCACCCTGAACAAGTAAAGGCTCAGAGATCTCTGTCCAGCAACCTGGTCAGGCAGTGTTTATAAAAAGAAAAAAGAAATAACATATAGAAATATCCTGATTGATTACAAGCCATCCTTCACCTTATTTGGACATGTTTTGACAGTTTGCAGTCTGTGATTGGCTGAAAACTTGGCTGCTATGATTGGCTAAGACTCAGCTACTTGTTACAATAATATACTCTTATGATAGGTTGTAGTTTATTTACATACTAAGTTAGGTTGCAATTCATTACATATGGAGGCAGTTTTAGGCCAAATTTATTTGAACATTTTCCCCCCATAAAGCCCTCCTACTCCTCTGCCTGCCTCTGAGTCTTTGCCAAATGCAAGCTCTGAATAAATAGCCTTTGCCTGTCTCTTTTGTTTGATCCTCATTTATTTCTACATTGCTATAGTCTCTTTCAGCTCTAAGATGCTATTCAGTTGTGTAAATACATGTCATGAAAAACATTATATGAGATTAACTTAAATCAGAAGGGTAGTTCCATAACAGTTTCAGAAAGATTTCAGGTTTTTAAATGGGCCTGTATATAAACTTGTTTTAGTTATAATGAAATCAAGTATAAGAAGTCTAAATTTTTTTGGAATAAACATGTTTCAGAGATTTATTAATGATTAATGATGAAACAAGTAAGATAGTAAAGCTGGTCCAAAGAGCATTTGTAGGACCTAAGTATTTATAGACATTTTTAAAAGAATGTTAGAATAAAATTGCTAGGTTAGAAATAAAACTGGTTGTGGCTGGGCATGGTGGCTGAAGCCTGTAATCCCAGCGCTTTGGGAGGCAAAGGCAGGTGGATCACCTCAGGTCAGAAGATCCAGACCAGTCTGGCCTGGCCAACATGGGGAAACCCCATCTCTACTAAAAACACAAAAATTAGTTGGGTGTAGTGGTGGGTGTCTGTAATCCCAGCTACTTGGGAGGCTGGGGTATAAGAATCACTTGAACCCCGGAGGTGGAGGTTGCAGTGATCCAAGATTGAGCCACTGCACTCCAGCCTGGGCAACAGAGCAAGACTTTGTCAAAAAGAAAGAAGGAAGGAAGGAAGGAAGGAAGGAAGGAAGGAAGGAAGGAAGGAAGGAAGGAAGGAAGGAAGGAAGGAAGGAAGGAAGGAAGGAAGGAAGGAAGGAAGGAAGGAAAGAAGGAAGGAAGGGGAAATAAAATTGGTTAATGTCCTTAAGGAAATACCATTACAACCTTTAGAGTCATCTTTCTACCAAATAGAAATAATTTGCACCTCTAGTTGGGGGCAGGAGGAGGGCATTTGGATGGTAATCAGTACTCTGCAGAAAAAAATAAAGCATGGAAAAATAATTGAAAGCAGGGGCCAGGTTCAATGTCTCACACCTGTGATCCCAGCACTTTGGGAGGCCAAAACAGGAGGATCATTTGATCTCAGGAGTTCCAAATCAGTCTGGGCAACATAGTGAGACACTGTCTCTACAGAGAAGGTAAAATTAGCTGGGCATGGTGGTGCAAGTTTGTAGTCCCAGCTACCTGGGAAGGTGAAGTAGGAGGATTGCTTGTGCCTTGGGATGTCAAGGCTGCAGTGAGCCGAGATTGTGCCACTGCAATCGAGGCTGGGAAACACACTGAGACCATGTCTCAGATAACAATAATACTAATAATTGAAATCAGGAGCTCAAATAGGTATTCGTACATCCAAGTTTATGGTAGCATTATTCACAAGACAGAAGCAACCGAAGCGTCCATCGATGACTGGGTCAACACAACGCGGTACAGGCATACAGTGGGGTATTATTCAGCCTTACAAAAAAAGGAACATCTGGAACATGCTAGCACAAGGGTTTATTGCTACTGGAAAGACATTATCCTAAATAAAATAAGTCAGTCACAGCAAACCACCATGGCATGTATCTACCTATATAACAAATCTGCATGTTCTGCACATGTATGCCATAAAGTATAATTAAAATAAATTTAAAAACTGTATTAAAATATACCATAACATAAAAAGTGCTATTTTAACCATAATTTCTTATAAAAATATAAATACATATAACATAAAATTTCCCATCTTAGCTATTTTTAAGTGCATAGTTCACTAGTGTAAAGTGCATTCATTTTGTTGTATAATCAATCTGTAGGGCTCTTTTTGTTTGGCAAAACTGAAGGTCTATACCTACTTATAACTCCTCATTTCCTCCTCCCTTTGGCCCCTGGCAACCACTCCTCTACTTTCTGTCTCTAAGAATTTCACTATATTAGGTAACTCATGTAAGTGGAATCATATAGTATTTGCCTTTTTGAGAAGTTAAAATATTTTAAAGGCAATACATCCCCGCCTAATAATTAAAGTAAGATAATTTAACCAACACTTATTTTTCAGTGTCCCGAGACAAATGGAATAAAACCAGTATCAGAAAATAACATTATAAACTATTCCCAAGCTGTTTATTCACAGCTTCAAAGAAAGTGTAACTCTAGCTTCCAAACGTCACAGCCTCAAAGCCTAACGACCCATCTGCTTCAGCCCACCTGCTCTTCCAGATTTTAAACAAACCAGGGAGTATCACTTAGGTCTCCAGCCTCAATTAAATAAAAGCCTACAGATTTGGAAAGGAATTTCGTGTGTGTGTGTTTTCTCTTCTTCTTTGTTTTCAAGTCCCAGAGGTTAGTCTTCAGTAAATTTTGGCAGGTATATTTAGAGAAACTTGAACAAAAGGATTAAAGAAATGGTACTACTCAGACCTGTGTCTGTATACCTTAATGTCTACCTCCTAAATAGAAAGCAGAGCTAAAAAATCTGTAAGAAAATAATAAATGTATTATTGAGAATTTTATTTGGGAATAAATCTGTTTTTCGTGTGTGTGTGCGTGTGTGTGCAGGTGTGTGTGTGTATTCGAGAAACTGCTTCCTAACTAAGGTGTTTTCAAATTCAAATAAATATGAAAATCTTCAAAATAGCTGTTGAAAAGAGACAAATTGAAAGTAGACAATTAGACTCTTGTAATATGTAATATGTAAATAAGATATATTGTAAATAAGATATATTGAAAACTCAAGGAAACCTATTCAGAGGAAAAGGACATATTTATCCATATCCATATATCTCAATGTCTTTTTAAAGTCTGTTGAAAACAAAATTGATTTTAGTAACATAAACTCTCTGGAACAAAATCAATCTTACATACTGTGGTAAAGCTTTATGTGGAATCTGAGTTATTTTGAGTGTTCACAGTTACAGCCCCAGCATGTAGCTCACAGTGCCAACCACATAGAATGCACCTATCCTCTATGTAGTGAATGAATGAGTGAATGTTGACTATTGCTCTAAAATCTAATTCTCACATTGAAATCTGAATTTGAATTAAATTTATTACAAAAATGGATGTATTATTATACTTGTATTTCAGACTGCATGTTTTGTATATCATTGTCTTAAATTTGTTACGGTGTTTAAACTGAAGAAGGATACAGAAGAAAGGTAAGACCAGGGGCAATTTGTCTTTGAGCAAACATTCCCTCCAGGATTCTAATCCATCACACCTCATGCAGCTAACCCTGAAGTTTCCCATTTCCTGCCTCTCTATGCTGTCTGTGGGTCTAATTCTGTCTCTCTGGCTTCTTCCCTGTCTCTCTCCCTCTCCATATGTGCCCTGGATCCTGGGCCACCTAGAAAGACTTGGTTTCCTGGGTCTAATGGATTTTACCTTAGGTCTGACCCTATACATTAGTGGGTTTTACCAGAATCTCTCATTCGCTCCTCATCAACATTGATTCACTCAGTAACAAATGAGTACTGAAGATTCTTATAAATCCTCACCACCTAAAGATCTCTTTTAGGCTCTAAGAACAAAACAATATAGCACAAATGAGCCTTTGCATATGACTGCCTGGGTGGGGGCACAACCTGTTAAAATTGGCAGCACTGTTCTCTCTCCAAACTTGCTTCTCTTCTAGCTAAAGTGTCACGGTCTTCAGAGCTAGACAAACTTCCGCTTTGCATTTTGCCCATGCCATGTATTTGCTACTTAACCTTAGTCAAGGTTCCTGAGCCCCAATCTCCATATCTGTAAACAAAGATAATAATTGCTGTTACTGTGTTCCTGTGAAGATTAAACGAGATAATGCATTTTAAGTTCCTTACATAGCAATGCTAATAATTATTTTTTCTCCTACTGTTTTTCTTAGCGACGTAGATTACCCTTCTTACAGGTTCGCTAGGGAGATACTTGGCAATCATCTATACTATGTCATCCCTAGCATGGAGAGTACCCACAACTTAGCAGTCTTGGGATTTGGACAGGAAACAGAAGCATATAATACTTTTCCACACTTTTCCCTAACCACCATCATGACTCTATTCTTGTCTCCACTTTTCCTCTTTGTATTAAGGCAAAAGCCCCTACCTGCCTGTCTCCTGTCATGATCCATTTCCATTTATTTTCCAGTGAAATTACTTCCTGATTCCCCAAGGCCCTTAGAACCAAGATCCAATGCTTTGCGTTAAGACATCAGGCCCTTTTGTAAACTAGTTTCTGGCAGCTTTCAACATTTCTTTTCCATTACCTATTTTAATTGAGATGATGAGTTGTTTTCTTGATATTTGCTCTTTCTTCAGCCTGACACACCTCTTTTCCAAAGCAAAATGATCAGCTAATTAGCCAGGTCTTCTTGTTTGGGAATACTTAACTTGAGTGTTATCATTCAAGGAAGGCTTCTCCTAATTCCTTTTCCTAGTTTGAGTTAAAGTTGTGAGTAAAGGGTTAATATCAGGGTTGGGCTACCCTAAAGAAAGTGACTTCGGAGCCTGCCATATTGTAGTACTTTCACCTTGGCAATTACAATGACACAAAGTGTAATGTTGCACCTGTTCTATTTATTGTAAGCCCTGATCTGTTGGTCTGTACCTGGACAGGTGGACTACTACTAGGTGGCATGGGGACTAGGGACAATGTGACAAAAATAATAAAAGATTTGTGAGGAGCCAAGGCTGCAGTTTCTTTGGATCAAGGTGACATGTGGATGCCTTAGTTTTAATTCCAGCAGTCATAAGCCCTTGGTACAGTAGCTGTGTATATGGTAGCTGGTGGGGGTACCTATGAGGTACAGAATCAAACTACGTTTCTGCAACCTAATGAAACATGGTATTTCATTAAAACTTTGTGTCATTGCTGGGCCACCCTATGCCTTCCATGGCACATGTCTTGTGCTCTGATGTGACGTCACTGGCATCACTTATCACTCCCAGTTGTTGATTTATATATCTTGTTGCCCCCCACTGTATCACAAGCTTTAGACTAAAGACTGTAACTTTCACATTGGTACTCAGTATCTAATAGAGTCATTAGTGAGAATTGAAGGGATGGGATGAATAACTGCATGCCTGCTTCATCCAGGATAATAGCTTATTACTGTTTGCTTCTGGCTCTAATCCCATCCCTGGCTCATACCCACCTCTCCAATGTCTCCCTGCACATGAGCCATGCATAGCAAGCATAAACCAATAGCCCTTAATAACTGGAGAACATGAGTTAGTTGCTGTTGTCAAAATTGTCTTTTCTTAAGCCATAAATGTTTCCACAATTACCACTTGTTATTAATAGGCCATAAAAAACAAGCAATTTGCCTGGAAAAATGAGTTTTATTTGGAAATATGAACAGTCACATCATTTACTTGGAAAAATTTAGGATTCTATTCTCCTTTTTTTTTTTTTTTTTGCAATATTTAAAGGGATTCAACTGTCATTCATTTAATTGCCTCTATGAACATGTAGATGACTCAGATGATTTACATAAAAAGTTTTTATATGTGTGGTCCATGACTGCTGTTTTTATTATTATTATTATTATCATTAATTTTTTGATGGAGTTTCACTCTTATCACCCAGGCTGGAGTGCAATGGTGCGATCTTGGTTTACTGCAACCTCCATCTCTCAGGTTCAAGCAATTCTCCTGCCTCAGCCTCCCTAGTAGCTAGGATTATAGGTGCCCACCTCCACAACAACTTTTTTATTTTTTCATTTTTTTAGTAGAGATGGGGTTTTACCATGTTGGCCAGGGTAGTCTCGAACTCCTGACCTCAAGAGATCCACCTGCCTCGGCCTCCCAAAGTGCTGGGACTACAGGCATGAGCCACTGATGTGATTTTTGAAATGTCACAATCTCACATAGAGATCACTTGGTTTCAAAATATAGGCTCTGATTGTGCCTTTAAGAGGCCAAAGGTCTGTTGCTGATGAGCAATTGAGCTTCCTGTGGACATAAAGAATGCTTCCAAGTTGTTGCTTCATATTGGCATAATCAACAGGATCAAAGATACTGCATGCTACTCCAACTGCTGAACAATGAGAATAAGAAGTGATCAAGGCAGATTAATTAAGCAGAAAAAAACACATTTAAAGCACTAAAGGAGGCACTGAACTAAGTTGCATTATCAGATGGGTATTAGATTCAGTCATCAGATTTTAGAACTGAAACAGCCCTTGGAAATCACCACTTGCAACAGCTCACTCAAGGTAAGGTGTGTGTTTGTAATTACTAAGATGGTTGTCCTGCCTCTCAGAGGATAACTCCAGGGAAGACCAAGGTTTCCTACCCCATGGGAAAACTTGGCTCAATTTTGAATATCTTTAACTTCTAGAAAGCTCTTACACAAAGCTCACGTTGACTTTCTTTCCAGTACCACCATTTGTTAGTTGTTGGTACTCCCTATACAAATCTAGAACTCTCACTCTACCAGTCATCCTGACCTATATTCTAATTGAATATCACAGAGTATTTTAAAACTGTGGTTTCTGGAGCTGATTAGAGCCAGACAGACAGAGAGGTTTACCTACAAGCCCAGGCAAGTGCTATTACTCCATTCTCCAAGTCTCTAAGGAAAAGAGGGCAAAGGCCCTGGGCCTCCACCACAGAAGAGCATGGAGGAGTGGGGGCATTTTTTATGTTTCACTATTCTTTCTCTCTTGTGTAAACTCTGTTATTTGGGGTCAGCTATGTCAATTCTTACATCCAAGGGAAGCCTTCTCTTCAAATATATATAGAGAAAGAAAAACAGCTCAGTCATTTGGAGATTCCATGGTTTTAAATACAGTTGGGAAGAAAGCCCAGGTTTGTGTTTATGAAGGCACACAAGATAAAATGATGGTTTACACACAGATGGGGCACACTGAATCAAGTGGAATATGCAAAAAATCCTAATCACTTTATGGGTGTAAGAACAGTAGAGAGCCTTCACACAACTTGTCCAAGATCGCGCAAACAGCAATTAGCAAAGACCTGCTAAAGTAACAGGTTTTTATCTTTATCAGAGATTATTCAACAGAGTTTACACAAGAGAGAAAGAATAATGAAATATAAAGCATTCCCCCTGCTCTGCCATGCTCTTTCATGGTGGAGGCACTGGGCCTTTGCCCTCTTTTCCTTAGAAACTTAGAGGATGGGCCGGTCGTGGTGGCTCACGTCTGTAATCCCAGCACTTTGGGAGGCCGAGGCGGGCGGATCACGAGGTCAGGAGATCGAGACCATCCTGGGTAACGCGGTGAAACCCCGTCTCTACAAAAAAAAAAAAAAAAAATACAAAAATTAGCCGGGCGTACCGGCGGGCGCCTGTAGTCCCAGCTACTCGGGAGGCTGAGGCAGGAGAATGGTGTAAACCCGGGAGGCGGAGCTTGCAGTGAGCCGAGATCGTGCCACAGAACTCCAGCCTGGGCGACAGAGTGAGACTCCGTCTCAAAAACAAAACAAAACAAAACAAAAAACAACTTAGAGGATGGAGAAATAGCAGTGCAACGAGAAGCCCCCAGCACTTGCCTGGGCTTGTAGGTAAATTTCTCTGGCTGGCTGGCTCTAATCAGCTCCAGAAACCACAGTTTTAACACACACTGTGACATTTAATTAGAATACAGGTCATAGTGACTGGGAAAGTGAGAGTTCTAGATTTGTATCGGGAATACCTATACCAGGCAGTGTTCACCTCTCACTGTAACACAGGGGAACACACACACTGACTTATACACAACAGTTCTCCATAAAACAGTTGCAAATAATAACAAATTTTCATAGCGTGGAATAATAAATAGAATTTTTAAGACCATGCCTGGCCTTTAAAAGCTGTCCACCAAACATCCAGATGATGGAATTATTCGTTTTTTTTTAATCAGGATACATGAGGATTGTAGAGATATTGCCACCAAATTATTTCTGCCTAAAACATCCCACATTAATAGTAGATATCAGATATTTGCGTATTTCAGTAACACTTTCTTCAAGAAATTCTAGTATTGCGGGGCGATTTGCTCAGAGAACTCTATCTTTTCATGTGTGTGTGTACTACGGAAGTCAACAAACTAGCCGTATGCTGATCAAATCCCTTTGTCCTTCTCTCTGGGCATCTAGTTAAGCCATGTTTATGAGCATTCTTGCAGCTAGGGAGAGCTGTATAACCGAGGTCTAGCCATCAGAATGCAGGCGGAAATGACATATGCTACTTCCAGGTCTGGGCATCAAATGTCCTATAAAATCCTCATCCTTTTGCTTTCTTCTGCCGGCTGGAATTTTTTTTTGACATTTTAGAGGTTATCAGACCCACTAGATGGACACTTCCCCATAACCTGGAAGAGCAGCCCATCTTTCACTGAATTCACTAATTGGTTGCCACCTTGCCTGTGACAAAAATCACAGCCTGTGACATAACCCAGAAATAAGTCATATTCCAGTACACTGCTGAGGTTTTGAAATTGTTTGCAATAGCAGTTGGACTATTCTCTAGATGTAACTCTTAATTCTAATTATAAATTCATGTAGCACTCAGCTTCTGCCCAACTTCTTGTACAGATTTTAACAGATATTATTTCTCATTTTCTCTTCTGTAAAACGCCGCCTAAATATTAGATCCTTGTGTTTCTAATGAAGAGAACATTTTTATTGGTATACTGACAGAAAAACTAAGAGACGGAGAAATTAGGTTGACAAATACAGCTCAAAAATCCAGTATGTGAGGCTTTTGTTAGCTCTAGTTGTAATAAAATGCCTTTATAAAACTCATACTCTTTACTGAGTATTGAATAGATATTTTAAATACTCTGGCTTTAGTAAATATGTGCTTAGTGTAAAAGTAGTTGAATCTCTAGAATGATCATTCATTTGAACAGCTTACATATATTTTGTTTATATTAATTTGAATGAGGCTAGTGCCAACCAAATTTTTTTCAAATAGTTTTTCATTCAAAATAGTAGCAAAACCCCCAAATCTGTAAGAAATAGTTTAAAAAATAGATAATTTTAAAATATTCATAAATAAAATATTAACCATTCTTAACATACATAATTTAGATATAATCAGATATACTTAGAAATAAATAAAGAATTAAAATATTTTCCCAGAAATACAAAAACTATAAAACATCCTGGCTTTGGGTTGAGATGATCTGTAGTTCATTCTCAGCTCAGTTCAATAAAATCTTTGGGAATCTGAGGAAACAACTCTTACTAAGCCTTGGTTTTCTTAGATAAAATCATAGATTTGAAACAAACTGTAAGAATTTTCCTAAGTCTAAAATTGTAACTTCTATGATATCCAAATTTTAGAAAAAACCAAAACAGTTCATGAGACTTCGACAATATTAGTTCTGTTTTAAAATACACCTTCACTTTACATGGAGTAGACATAGACAGAGAGTGTCTACGTTCTTCTTCTTATACTCTTCAATTAAACTAAACTATATGTAGTTTAATTTAATTTTCCTTCCTACTACTTTTCCCCAATCAAATCACAATGGTCTATATAATAAATGAAGAAAGTGAGCTATTAAAAACATTAATGATGTGTTTTTAATGTTTCCCCCTGCCTGTTATTAAAAAAAAAGTTAATGTTTGCTAGTTACTACTGGAAAGTCAGGAATGCAGTTCTACATGATGTCTTATAACAGCAGCAGCATCAACACTGTTATTAGAGCTACCACATATTAAGTGGCTACTATGGGTCAGATGCTTCACTAGACTTCTTACAAATATTATTTCCAGTTTTTACTGTGATAGTTAATTTTAGGTGTCAATTTGATTGGATGGAAGGATGTCTGGATAGCTCATAAAGTATTGTGAGGATGTTGCCAGAGCAGATTGACGTTTGAGTCAGTGGACTGGGAGAGAAAGACCCACCCTCAATGTGGTCTAATCAGCTGCCAGCAGGGGTGGAATAAAGCAGGTGGAATAAGCTTGCTTGAGGAGTCTTCTGGCTTTCATCTTTCTCTGGTTTGGGTGCTTCCTGGCCTTGGATATCAGACTCCAGGTTCTTCAGCCTTTGTACTCTTGGACTTGCAACAGTGGTTTTCTAGGGGCTCTTGGGCCTTCAGCCATAGACTAAAGCCTGCACTGTAGGCTTCCCTGTTTTTGAAACTTTTGGACTTGGACTGAGACATAACTGACTTCCTTGCTCCTCAGCTTGCAGTCAGCCTATTGTGAGACTTCACCTCTTGATTGTGTGAGTCAATTCTCCCAAATAAATTCCCTTTCATATGTACAAATATCCTACTAGTTCTGTCCCTCTGGAGAATCCTGACTAATACACTTACCTAGCCCTTCCAGGCTTCACTGTGAAGCAAAACTTGGGGTCCTGTTGACTGGGAAAACTCACTGTTATGGACTGAATATCTGAGCCCCACCCCCTCCCCAATTTATATATTGAAGTTCTAGACCCACATGTGATGTTATCACACACGTTGGGTGTGATATCCAAAGGTGGGGCCTCTAGGAGGTAATTAGGTTTAGATGAAGTTGTGACGGTGGGGCCTCCATGATGAGATTGGTACCTTTATCAGAAGAGGAAGGGACAACAGAGCTTTCTCTGTCTGCCAGGTGAGGATACAGCAAGAACGTGGCTATCTCCAACCCTAGGAGAGAGTCCTCACCAGTACTTGAATCTCTTGGCACTTTGAACTTCCCAGCCTCTAGAACTGTGTGTATGTATGTATGTATACACACATACACACACACACACACACACATATATATACACTTATTATGTTCAACCAATGGTAAAAGGTATATACCTTTACTGTATCTGTCTAGACATTTTGCATGCCAGGCACTGTGACCTGGAAGAATGGAACAGTGAACTAAAACACCATGACCTCTGCCTGAATAGAACTCCTAATGTAAGGTAGAGAGAAAATAATTACATGAACTCATATGGAATTAGAGCTCTGATAAGAGCTACAAGAGATGATAGATGTAATGAAAAGATATAATAGATGATTTTTTTAAGTAGAGAAGTCAAGAAATCTTGATTAAATAGTGATTCAAAAATGGCAAAGGGGAGGGTGAGGGTGGATTAGATTAGTTTTGCGGGTGGAGGGAAATATTTGTGCAATGCCCATGGCAAGTTGGAAGAGGGGAAGATCTGCGTAGCTGGAGTAGAGAGAGAAAGGGATAAAAGGCACTAACTGAGGGTGAAGAGACAGAGCTGATCAGATATACAGGGCCTCCTTCTGAAAAGAATTTCATTGCTCAGTTTGAGAGCAAAGAAAAGCAGTTTAATGTTTATGTAGGGATACATGGAAAACATACGCACACATGATTAAGATTTGTAAAAGATCACTCTGGTTGCAGTACACAGGAGGAACTGAGGCTCTAATCTTATAAGATTTCCTCTGAGAAGGGAAATGTCTGGAAACTAGGGTTTTTGATGGTTGGTTCCAGACTTTCCGTAACACAGTAACGTAGATCCCATAGCCTATATTTGATTTCTGTCTACCACACATTTTCAAAATTTTCTTCCTGCCCCATTCTCTTCCTTTCTGCATCCCAAACTCAACCAGCTTGCTGAAACCTTGAAGTCCATGAATTAAGCTTTTGATATAAGCTAAAGGCAAATTCTACGTGGCATAAATACTCTACAACTGTCAATGGAGTATAGATGTTCTTAACAAAATGATTCTGTAGCTAAATAACTTTTGAAAAGGCTTGGTTAAACAGAGTTAAACAGAAAGGCTTGCTAATAAGATTTCTTCAAGTCTTTAATGAATTATTAGGCATTGCATGTTTAGAAGGCTTATATAATGTTGAGATTCCTTAATTTTATTCTCTAGGGTGATTCCCACCCCCGCCCCCCGCCCATTCCAAGAACAATTCCAAAAGATATCTTGTTACACAGAATGCACTTTGAAAACTATGAATAGATGGCCTACTGACAGCCTGTTGCTGGCAGAGATGGGGCCAAAATTCAGAATATCTATCCCATTCTATACTATCCCATAGTTTTGGGAAAAAACTAAACCCTGGTGTATAACAGAAATTTTCAATTATTTACATGTATTTACTATTTCCTTCTATCTACTATTCTAAACTCTCTGGAATGTTATGAAGACAGAATTTTGACTCCCCTTAAAATTCACATGTTAAAGTCCTAATCCCACAATATGACTGTATTTGGACATAGGCCCTTTAACCAGGTAAGGAAGGGTGAATATGGGCACAAAGGTGGGGCTCAAATCCCATAGATCTGGTGTTCTTGCAAGAAGAGAGACCTGAGGTATGCATCCACAGGGAATAAAGGTCACATGAGCACCCAAAAAGAAGGTGGCCATCTGCAAGCCAAGGAGAGAAGCCTCAAGAGAGACCAAATCTGCCAACACCTTGATCTTGGACTCCAGAACTCTGAGAAAATAAGTATCTGTTTACCCCACCCAGTCTTTATTTTGACATAGCAGCCTAAGCAGACCAATACACCAACTGTACATGAAATCTCAATCTAATTTTACCACTTTCTAGATTTTATTTGGGGTAGGAAGAAATTTGAAGAAATGAATGGAGGATAATGAATGTTTCCTAAGAACTATGAGGCAACTACACAATCTTCATTTTACTGATGAAGAAACCAACACACAATGAGGTTATATAACTTACCCATTAACACCTGCTTGGTGAACAATAAAGCTGAGGTGTGATTCCCAATTTATCTGAATTTAAATACAGTATTGGCTACAGTTTACCACATGCTTTCTGGATTCCCATTTCTTCATTTTTAAAGTGTCGATATCATACTACATTAAAGCACTTCTAAGGATCTCTTCCAAATGTCAAATATTATGATGCTATTAACACTTTAATATCATTGAGTTTTACATCTTTTATTTGGGGCAGATTTAAATAAAGAAAGTACCACCTTTAGCTCTGGGCAACCAGTGTTCCTGCCCTGAGTACTGCACTTTGGAGGTTCTCACTCTGATTCTCATCCTGTTACCTCTCAACATAGGACAAGGAGTCCACAAAGCCAAGAACCTGTGCCCATCTAGAGCCTCTATCCTCTTTTCCAGACCTCTCGATACGCAGCCTGGACCCAAGAACTCTCTGCATTGCTGGTCCCAAGCTGGCTTCCAGGTCCCGGGCTGTCTTCTCTCCTTGGGTTTGTCCTACCAAAAGCTGATGCTGAATGTGCTATGTGCACATGTAGGCTTAACAAATGGCAAGTGGAAAGCTGTTAGCAGGGACAGTGAACAAGACAGGCAGGACAAAAAGCAAGGGCCTCTGTTTATGTTCTTACAATAGGCCTCATAATTAGGTAGGCTCATGTAAGAAGAGTATGAATGGCATCACTCGGGACTGGAGTTGACTGTAGCTTACTCTCTTCGATCCATTCTATCCTTGGTTTGTTCATTCAGATCGCAAGTGTTATAATGCCTATAATTTTCCAGAAGACTTAAAGATTTAAAATGATGTAGCAGCTGTTCTCTGATTTTAGTAGGTTTCCAATCTAGTAGGAGAGATGATATATCTTACAGGCATTGTGAGTCAATTAAAGAATTTTGAGCAAGAATATGACAAGAAGTAAAGGCAGTGATCTGTATGGTGGATTGGAACAGCCATAGTTTAGAAGGTGAGGTTTCAGGACAGCGTGATTACAATGGTCCACTGTCAGAAGGAATGAAAAGCGAAGACACAAAGAGAAGTGGATGCAGGAACAAGGCTGGAATATAAAGGGAGAGAACAGTCCAGGGTGACATTTGGACTAGGGAATAGTGCCACATCTATGCTACCTTCCTCCCTTCCCTAGTCACATTTATTCACATGGATGGTGTTGTGGTTCAGGACTAAGAATAAGGCAAAAGTGATCCAAATCACAGATCCTCCTTTCCAGAAAGTCACTGTGTGGTAGAGAACAAAGACATGGACACTTAAAAAATAAGCAAGTTAAAGCCCAGAAATGTCAGCCTGACAAAATAGCACAGCAAATACTTTTCTAAAAAATTAAAAGATAGAGAGAAATAATGGTTCAGGGACCATAATAAGTTCAGCCTGTTTCTGAAAGGAAGGCTGTATATTAGAAAGAATGAGACCCGAATTTACATAGAAAAGATGTGACAAATTGAATGTTTTAAGTGGCAGGCTACAGAGTTTGTATTTATTTTCAAGGAGCAGGATATGATGATGTCATCAGTTTTAAAGGAAGATTCACCCAAGAGAGGTGTGTGAGAGGCACCAGAAGGAAGATGTGAGAATGATTATCCCAGGTCACAGGCTCATTATCAGTGCTACCTTATCTCTGGGCATGTGAAATCTACAGACATCCAGATGTCACCACCTCAACATTAGAATGCCATCAACTTCTAAAATATCCTTTTCAACATATTGTACAGACCTAGTTTTAAAAATGCAGAAATATACAACATTTAGTAGTGTATCTTTTTATAAATAACTAGTGTTTGCATCCAGTGCCACAGAATTTGTGGCTATCTACCAGATAAAGATCATTTTATTGGGATTCCAAAATCTACCAACTGTTCAATGAAAAGATAATCATTTTTCGTTAACTAACCTCATTGTCTGGTCTTAATCTGATGTCAAGATTTAGTGAGAGAAATACCAGACAAGGTTATATTGAGAATTCATTAAATAACTACTCTGAACCCTGAGTCAATTCTCTGCATATTAAAAATGGAACATAATTATAGAAAGTGTCCTTATTGTTCCACAACCCTTTTTACTTCAAAATAATGCATAAAAATGCAAATGTCTCCCTATAATTTACCACATTAAATATGTATGCCCACAGTTCTCTAAGGCCCCTGTAATGGCAATGGTATGCTTTTAGTCCTTTTCCATTTAAGACCTGACAGTACTTCAGCTCATTTTATTCCCTCTAAATTCAGTTCTTCATGGTTCTTTTGATAGAGAAACAACTGATAAAAATCTCCTAGAGGGAAAGATAGAATTCTACAGTATTGACCGAAGAGGATTTTAAGGTTATAAAATCTTTATAACCTGGGTCAGATACAAATTTTGACTTAGGATGTTTTAAGATGTCTTTATCTTTTGATAAATTCCAAAATCATGTGCCAAAGTTATAGAAGTCTTGCTGCTAGAGTCAGTCTTAAATAGGACACAATGCAGCAAATTAACATAAAGCTAACAACCTAAAAAAGAATACTCTTGAAGAAAGGAGGCCACAGGACTCAAACATATGTCATTTTAGATTGGTTCTCCTTTCTACTGCCCCATCATAATAATGTTGAACAGACTGGCATAGTACAAAGATCTCTGGATTTAACTCCTGGAAAACTTGACCTTGGTAATGGTTTTGCCATCACCTGTGTGTCACTGCGTACATTTTTTCTTTCTCTGCCTCTGTGTATCCATTGCTCAAATAAGCGATTTAGGCCATACTATCTCTGAAATGCCTTCTGGATCTTAAAATCTATGGGAAAAAATAAATGAAAGGGCTAAGATGTAAAATTATATACATTGTTTTCTCAGTTTAAAGTGAAAGAGGATTCATGTGAGCCATAATACATGACAAGTAATGATGTTTGATGAGAAGTATCCCCCTACTGAAGTCCAATATTCTTAAAACTACAAAACTGGCCTGTTTCAAGGAGATTTTCTAATTAATGATACCTCACAATAGAACAGAAGAAGGGTGGTTTCACATACAAAATATCCTTAGGTGCTGCCAGCAGTGTGAACAATCAGACAGCCAAAATACAGAAGAAATGATGCCAAGCTCTAGGAGAAGCAACAATGGTATATACAGAATGAAGAAACCATGCCTATAATTTGAGTAGCCCTTTTATGAGATATTCAAGATAATTTGGCTTTACAAGAGAAATCTGAATCTCTGATTACTAAAGCCATGGCAAGAAAGTAGACCAATTATCTATTGGATGCAAGGAATTCAAATTAACTTTTCCTTCTATAGGAAAAGAAAATGTGAAACTCTATCAATGCCTCTACCATTTCTGTTTTCATGTGTTTTTTTAAGTGGTGATGTCAGAATAACCCTTTGAACAACAGGATAGAAAGAGAATGACTGAAAAGTCAAAGCAATACTCTGTGAATAGACATTTTATAGGTTGGGAAGATGTAATGTAGAACATTTTCACATATCCTCAACACTAAGTTAATATGCATAGGAAATTACTATTAGGCATTTGTGGAACAAAATCGAAGTTCTTGTTGCATGGGTTATTACCATGTTTTATTAGAAATGGCCTAGATGTTGTTGGAGAAAATAAAGTTGGTACTAATAATGTAGTGCATAAATTTATACCAGCAATTTGGAAACCAACTACAGAAAGTTCACACCTCTGGACACTTTGATCTGGGGAGTCCCAGTCATAGCACTGCACAGCCACAACATTGTACAGAATCGTCTTTGGGGTTATGAGCCCCTGGGTACCAGTTCAGACTTAGCCCTAATTAACTCTGAGGCTTTGGGCAAATCACTTTCCCCTTCTGAGCCTCTATTTGCTTAACTGTAAATGAGGCATTTAGACTCAATAATCTTCTACTAGGATTCTACTAAGTACCAGAATGAATTGTATATTAGATGCTCCTGTTCTTGACTGCATATTAGAAATCGGAGCTTTAAAAATTATTCATGCTTGGGCCACAATTAAAACCGGGATTAAGAGGCACTGTTTTATATTATGGAAAGCTTTTAGCAACACTTAACATAATTTTGGTTATTAATTCTGTAGACTGGCTAGATCCTGTGATTCCACTGTTTTCCCTATTTTAAAATGAAAGTATTTTATTTGTCCTGTTTGCCCCAAGAGAAAGAAGAGTAGAAGTAAATAAATAATTAGGAGCTAATCTATTTTATATGTATTAGAATTCCTTGGGAGAAAACATGTTGCAGGTAGAAAAGGAAAATGTTTGACTACTCCAAGTTTGAAGATGAGTGCCATCATTTATTTATTTACATTATGATTATTCTCCAACTTCATAAATTAGGAAACATTTGGCTACCAAATCAAGAACAAGCACAACCAACCAGTGATTAGGTGGCTGAGAATTTGTTATTAAATTCTGATTTTTTACTTAGCTGCTTCAGATAGGCAGCTCTATAAATGAAAAGGTAACCAGCAGATTAAGAAAGATAATCAATTCTTTTGCATCGACTGACAAACAATCATTAGGAGGTTAAAAAGTCACTGATCTAAGACATCCAGAAGGCACCGTATTTGACACTTCACAGTATTATGTGTCTTCTATGACTATAATTTTTTTTAAAAAAGGATAAGAGTTCCCACTTTTAATTTTTGAAGGAAAGACAAGCTTTTCCACTCTTAGGTGGGAGTGTGTGGGTAGCTGAATATATGCACAGGTGCAATCAACTTTAATTAAGACTCAAATCATTCTAACAGGCAGAAGGAAAAATGCCTCTATCTTTAAAAGAATCAGAGACATTCAGGCACTAAAAATATTAATGCATGGGAAGAAAAATACCATTTTCATTCTTCCTAAAAGATATAATTCTGAAAATACATTTATGAATGTTTCTGAAGCAAACACTAAATGCTAAGAGGAATAATTCCTCCATTACAAAGGCTAATGAGAATATTTAATTTCTATCAAAGTAAATGCAAAACTTGGAATCACAGTTACTAATACAGATTTGGGGGAGATAAATATGCCATAGCTATTAAAATTTCATCTAAAAATTAAGGCAGTAATGGTAACCCTTTTAGGGGTATTATAACTGATGGCCATAGCACTGAATGTATCAGTACTGTATATTTTGCTGACTTATTTACTGATTCTCTCAATAAATACGGTTATAGAGAGTAATAGTGTTTGGGAATCATTAGTGGCCAGTATGAAATTTGTCATAGCATTCCTGGGGGAAAATATACATATAAATGTGGAGTAGAGATATTGTTTAGGGAAAGCCAATTAACCAGATTTGATATTTTTCCTCCAAAACGACATTTTAAGTGGAGTTAGTTAAGAAGATCAAGTAAAACCATAGGCAAAACAAATAGAAATATATTTAAATATTGGTCTCTTAGCAACATTTAGAGGGCATGTATGAGAACTGGAGCTCTGTTTCAGATTGTGCTTTTTCATAATATTATGGTTTTGCCCAAGTAATTTAACCTCTTTGATTTCAGTTTGCCTGTGATATCAGGGAGTTAAATATGATTATTTCTAAGGCCCAACAAATAGTTATTGAGCCCTAGGTGTAATGCATGATTTAAGGATGGAGAATAGGGAATCACTGATCTTATTCTCCAGGCGTTCACATTAAAGCCAAAAAATGAAACGTACAAAACTTCTTTTTTTTGGGAATTTTATGTGGCAATACCATTTCCACCTCATTATGTTTCCTATGTTTTCAGCTTTTTTAGGTTAGATGTCTGCTATCTGCTCCCTTGAATGCACTCAGGTCATCCTCTTTTTTTCACACTCTTTCACATCCACATACATCCAAAATGCATGTATGAACTGTTTACTCGCAAAATACCTTGGGAATCATGGTGTTTACTTTTTATTTTTTGTGAATTAAATGAAAAAAATAGAACTTGGCTTAGATGTTATTCCTTATGTCTGATGTTACTGATATATTTTATTGCTGCTGCATCTTGTTTCACAAATTATCTGGTAACAGACTTCTTTGTGGCAAAATCAATCTGAGTTAAAAATGATAGTCTCAGAGGGTCTCAGTATCCATTGTTTTGGATTAAGCTCATCTGCTTAATCAGAAAAAGTGACAAATGAAAGAAAAAGAGAAGGAATAGGAGAAGAATGAAGAGGGAGCCTATTTGCAATACAAGATTCTTCAGATAAGGTTATGATTAAGCCTCAAACAAAACTACCTTCTGAGTGTCACCAGAAACAGTTCACTGGAGTGGGTGCCAGGATGCCCAGGTCTCTGTGAGCTTCAGAACCTAAAAAGTTACTGAGACACGGGCCAGAAGAACCAGAATGGAGCAATGTGGAGGGAAAGAAGGAGGAAAACAAAACGCCTTTCTAAAATGCTCAGTTCTGGAATCGCTTAGAACCCTGAAGGAGGAGGCTGCACTGAGCTGATATCGCATTACTGAACTCCAGTGGGTTGACAGAGCAAGACTCTGTCTCAAAATAAAAATAAAAATAAAATAAAATGCTCATTTCTGAATCTGTCTTCTTTACTATCTACAGCTTTGTTAAAAATATGCTTGACTGTCACATCTTCACTTAGAAAATACTCTCTCCGTTATTAATGTATCTCTGATCCTCATTTGAATTCTTGATTTTATTTTCCGAGATTTCAAAATAAAGATGAAATGCCTGGCACAGAGTAGGTGTTCCATAGACATTTATTGAATGAATGAAAGACTGAATGGATGCATAAACATGGATAAAACGTTTATATATTAATACCATTAAAAAGAATAAAATACTTACGCATAAATGTAACCAAGAAAGTAAAAGACTTATACACTGGAAACTTTAAAACATTGCTGAAAAAAATTTCAATAAATGAAAAGACATCTCAACTTAATATTTTTATGATGTCAATACTGTGCAAAGCAATATATCTAGTCAATGCAATCCCTAAAAAAAAATCCCAATAACATTTTTTTTTGCAGAAATAAAAACATCCATCCTAAAATTCATATGAAATCTCATGGGACCTCAAATAGCCAAACAATCTTGAAAAAGAAGAACAGAGTTAGAGGTCTCACATGTCCTGATTTCAAAACTTGCTACAAAACAGTAACCAAAACAGTGTAGCACTGGCATAAGACAAATAGACCAATGGAATAAAATAGATAGCCCATAAATGAACTTCTATATATATGGTCAAATGATTTTCACCAAGTGCTAAGATCATTCACTGGGATAAGGATGGTCTTTTCAACAAACTAGGTTTGGAAAACTGAATATCCATATATGAAAGAATGAAGTAGAACTCTTACCTTACACCACATATAAAAATTAACCCAAAATGTATCAAAGACCTAAATGTAAAAACTAAAACTATAAAACTCCCTCCAAAAATGCAGGGGAAAACATTCATGACATTGTGAGAGAGGAGAAAGTAAGAAACTGGTCAAGCAGGCAGTTAGGGTGGCTCCTTGGTAAAACTCTTTCAAACAAAGAACAGCCTCAAAGTAAAACTGCAGGCCCCAGATAAGAAAAAGTCTGCATCCATGAATGGAAATGGTCATTCTGTGAACCCAAATAAACAAATACCATCCGTTTTTGGACCTATTTCTTTCTCTTTGACATGGTTTTGTCTCTCACTTTTCACCTATTTTACATATGCCTACCTTTCTGTAATTGGTCATAGACTAAGTCTTCATTTACATAAGGTAAATCATCACTTCAGCCCCTGATTCGTCCCAGATGAAACCTTCACCTTTACCTCCAATTGGTTCTCCAAGATGGCCCATAGACCAGTCAGCACATTCCTCCCATTCCAGTCCACAAAAACCCCAGACTGAGTCTCATAGCTGGCAACCATCTTTTTGGCCCCCTCTTCACTGCAGAGAGCTTTCCTCTTTTGCATAATAAACTTTCGCTCCAAACTCAACCTTGGTGTCCATGCTTCTTAATTTTCTTGGTCATGAGACAAAGAAATCCTGGTAATAACTCAGACAACAAGGCTGCATTTGGATGACAATAACTTCTTGAATATAACAACACAAGCACAGGCAACAACAGTCAAAGTAGAGAAATTTAAAACTTTTGTGCATCAAAGGACACTCTCAGCAGAGTGAAAAGGCAACCTATGGAATGGGAGAAAATATTTCCAAACCATATTATATCTGATAAGGGATTAATATACAGATTATATAAAGAACTTCTACAACTAAACAACAAAAAATAAATGGGCAAAGTATTTGGATAGATATTTATCTGAAGGAGGCATATAAATGGCCAATAAGCATGTGAAAGATGTTCAACATTACTAATCATAAGGAAAGTGAAAATCAAAACCAAAAGAAATGCCACTTCATACACATTAGGATTGGTATTTAAAAAATAAAACAAAACAAAATAACAAATGTTGGCCAGGATGTAGAAAAATTATAACTTTTGTGCACTGCTGATGGGAATAAAAAATTAAACAGCTGCTATGGAAAACAGTATGTAGGTTTCTCAAAAACTTAAACAGAGTCTGGGTACAGGGGTCCACGACTGTAATCCCAGCACTTTGGGAGGCCAAGGCGGATGGATCACGAGGTCAAGAGATTGATACCCAAGGTCAAGAGATCCAGACCTTTCTGGCCAGCATGGTGAAACCCCATCTCTACTAAAAATACAAAAATTAGCTGGTCGTGGTGGCACATGCCTGTAGTCCCAGCTACTCAGGAGACTGAGACAGGATAATCGCTTGAACCCAGGAGGTAGAGGTTGCAGTGAGCCAAGATTGCGTCACTGCACTACAGCCTTGTGACAGCAAGACTCCATCTCAAAAAAAAAAAAAACCAAAAAACAAAAACAAACAAAAAACAGAGAATTACTACCTACATGATTCAACAATTCTACGTCTGGGTATTTCTAAAGAATAGAAAGTGAGATCTCAAACAGATTATCATATACCACCCATGTCCATCATATCTTTTGTATTACTCAAAATAGCCAAGAGGTGGAAACAACCCAAATATCCTTCAATGGATGCATGAATAAATGCAATGTGGTTATTTCCCTAAAATGGAATATTATTCTGCCTTAAAAAAATGAAATCCTGCAATATGCATGGATGAAACTTGAGGACATGCTAAATGAAATAAGCCAGTAACTGAAGGATAAATATTGTATAATTCCACTTATATCAGCTACCTAGAATAGTTGAAATATTCAAGACAAAGTAGAACGGTGGGAAGAGAGGATGGGGAATTATTGTTTAATGAGATGGGGTTTTAGTTGGGAAGGATGAAAGTTCTTGAGATGGATAGTGGTGATGATTGTGACACTGATGCTTGTGAAACTGCCATTGCAAAACTGTTAACTGAGACAGTGAAGGAGATCTGAACTAACCAACTCCATGTTGCTTCTAACCTTCAAGCTGTCCTTGTTCATTCCTGAGTGTAAAATGAACTAACTTCAGCAGGAGCTTAGTTTACAGTTTAAAACAAAGATGATAACAGCCCTTTTCCAAAACCGCCCCCTTCTTGCTTGGGGACTAGACTGCCTTTGTAGGGCTAACAAATTAGCCAAAAGATTAGAAATTATGGTATAGGAGTCATGCAGCTGGGGGCTACAAGATTCTGACCCTTCCCAAATTGTTCTTGGGGATAACATCACTATTGTAAAGCCTAAGATCATTTCTTGAGATATTTTGCAGACCCCACACTTGATGGATCAGCTGGCACCACCCAGATCAGTAAACTGGCTCATTTGATCTTGTGGCCTCCACTCAGGAGTTCACTCAGCACAAGACAATTTCAACTCCCTATGATTTCATCTTCGACCTAACCAATCAGCACTGTTGATTCACTGGCTGCCCACCACCCACCAAATTATCCTTAAAAACCCCTATACCTGAATGCTTGGAGAGACTGATCTAAGTACTAAAAAAACTCTGTTCTCCTACACAGCTGGCTCTGTATTAATTATTCTTTCTCTGTTGCAATTCCCCTGTCTTGATAAATAGGCTCTGTCTAGGCAGTGGGCACCGTGAACCCGTTGAGCTGTTACAGTTGCACAACAGTATAACTGCATTTACTGCCACTGAACTCTACACTTAAAAATAGTTGAAATTGTAAACGTTATTTTATATATATTTTATAATTAAAAGTTTATGTAGTTATTGAGTTGCAGGGCTGGTGTAAATTATCATGAAGCAGTAACATAGATCTTAAACATCGATGCTTTTTAAAAGTACAGATCTTCTCACCTTCAACACTAATTGCAAAATAGTATCCTGGATTTTGAATTCTTCATATCATGGATGGGCCATGTGGCTAAATTTACCCTACCTTCTTCCATCAGTTTTACTGGCTTAGCCCTACTCTAGCTTAGTATGCTGGAATTTGACAGGAAAAAAAAAGTCTCCAGGGTCAAGGGTCAAGGTTTCGCATTGGCTTTCACAAGCATCAAGGTCTGTGGCTGCACTTTAGAAGGGAACTTGCCTGCTCTTAATAGGACCCTGGCCTGTTGGAGGCCCAGTGTGCTCTACCATGCCCTGATGACTACCGCTCTTCTGTCAGGCTGGTTTTGATTCTTCTTCCTATTTCATGACCTTCCGTATGGGTTCCTAACACACCAGTCTTCAAAAGATTTGCCATATACCATATGTTCTTACTTTCATAGGCCTCAGCACATAGGTATCTGAAGATCATATTCTGGTGGATTTAATATTTTTTTCATGGAATATATTTGAATGGAAGTGAGTGCTTTTTAGGCCTTTCTTTTCCTTCCTCAGTCCCAGACCTAGCAGTTCCTGTTAATTGGAAACCATTACATGTGTAGCTGACACAGCATCTCACAATTTCCCTGGACATATAACTCAGGAACTTAGGTATGCCTTCACTTATCTTGCTCAATAACTTCCACGGTCTTCTCTCTTCTTAGAAGAATGAGAGAGATAGGAAGAGAAAGAGAGCAAGAGAGAAAGAGAGAGAGAGAAGGAGGTGTGGGGGAAGGAAGCTGAAGCCCAGGGAAACACACATTTTACACCAACGCAGATTATGAGCTTCCTGGTTTCCTTAAATGTCAGCTACTCATGAGTCTCTTAAAGCCCTCCATTGATTTCACATGGAAGTAGGTCAGGGCTGTTTTTAACTGGAGAAGCCTCATGCTGCAGATTTCATTTAAGTGTGAGGAATGAATATTAAAAATTGATGTGCAAAACAAACCTCTGCTTAATTAGCATCTGGATAAAGTCTTTACTAGGAAAGCCATTAATTTTGAAAAATGAGAAAATGACAATGAAGCCATTTGTGTCTGTAGCCTTTCATATATAAAAAGCATTATGGATAGTCACTTTTCATCCATTGCCTTCTCTATGCTAGCTCATCTGTATTTAGGAGGTTAGCATTCCTTCTATGCATTTGTGGTTATACACATGTTTTAAAATAACATTTGAGTGTTTTTTCTGACATTACATTTTTCAAATGCTAACTTTAATTTTTTTCATCTCAAGTAATCACTTCAAAGGAAAATGAGATTCTTCTACTTGAATGTACTTAGAAACAACACTTCACAAATCATATTTTTTAACAGTCTTCCATCTACATACTAATTATTTTTTATATTAAGTACTTCAACTATTCTTGGTTTCCACTTAATGATTTGGTTAATACCTATAGCTTTTTGGAAGCAAAATTTTTATTTTAAAAGATAAATTGTTTGTAACCAGGAAATTTTTAAAAATTACATTTGAAAAATACATCGACAACCCTGTGATATTGAAGCTTTTTCTTCTGCTGGTAAATCATTTTTCACAATCATGGTGTCATGCTGTTCAGCCCTTTGTACAATAAAGATGACCTCTTTGTTCTCAGAGTTATTCTTTATGGGGCAAGGGTACTGGGCTACATTGGATGTGAAGGCCCTCCAGCTTAGATAGCTTAGATAGCATTCAGCAGCCTTAAAACATCCTGCCTCCTGTGGAAACAGAGAATGGCTTGCATTCTCTCCAATTCTTTATGCTTCTAACCTCAGGTCGTAGAATGATTCACTTAAGATGTCAAATTCTTTACCCAAACCTAACTGAAGAGAAAGTTATGCAAACAACAACATGGAACCTCTGAAAATTTATTTCACTTCAACCTTACTTTATCTTTTACTAAAATATTTATTCTTTTTACATGTATCTAAAGGTTAAACAATCACCCTTTATAGCTGTATAGCAATGAACATTTACAAGGTATTTTCCTGTGCATAATTTCCTTTAAATTGTCACAACAATCCTATGAGGTAAATATTTAAAAACTAAGGCTCGCAAAGTTTGACTTTTCCTAAAAGAACAGCTGTTATTTGATCCAGCATTCCCACTACTGGGTACCTACGCAGAGGAAAAGTAGTGATTATATGAAAAGGATACTTGCACACGCATGTTTATAGCAGCACAATTCACAATTACAAAAATATGGAACTGGCTTAAATGTCCATCAATCGACAAGCGGATAAGGAAATTGTGGCGCGCGCGCGCGCGCACACACACACGCACACCTTGGAATACTATTTAGCCATAAAAAAGAATGAAATAACGGCATTCTCAGTGACTTAGATGGAATCAGAGACCATTATCATTAGTGAAGTAACTCAGGATTGGAAAAACAAACATTGTTGGTCCTCACTCATAAGTGGGAGCTAAGCTATGAGAATACAAAGGCATAAGAATGATACAGTGGACTTTGGGGACTCAGGAGAAAGGGTGGGAGGGAGTGAACGATAAAAAGACTACAAATTGGGTACAGTGTATACTGCTCGGGTGATAGGCACACCAAAATCTCAAATATCGCCACTAAAGGACTTATTCACATAACCAACACCACCTGTTTCCAAAACCTATGGATTTTTTTTTTTTTTTTTTAAAGAACAGCTGTGAGATGGCAGATTTATTTTTTAACCCCAGGACATTAAATTCCTATGTCTGTTTTTTTTTTCCCCCCACATATACAAATACCAAATAACCTTCCACTCTATCTCCCACTATAAGGAGGTTGTTTTTTAAGCTGGTTAAACAAAGGATTTTTTAAAACAAAGATATGAAAATGAAGGTACACCTTTATTCTTACTCTACTTTTCATCTTCTGAAAATTAAACTGCAAATGGACTGTATTCAATACCATATGCAATCTAGCTAATAATTTTGCTGTCAACAACGTGATATTCATTGATCTTGCTGTTTGTTCTTTGCTTTCCCCAATCAGTAATGGGACTGACTTCTCTTTTCAGTATTATATATAAGAATCATCTAAACCTGGAATCTCCATTGATATTCCTTGAAACACTTGATTCCTAAATATCTTAACTACTGCTGATCTTGGCATTCTTTGCAAAGCTGAGATTAAAATCAATATTGGTTAATCATGGTAATTCTATTGGATGGTGCTATTTCTTAAAAGTTAGCTTTAGAAAAATCAATAAATGCACAAATATAAACAGATTATGCAAAATTCAGTCATAGGGACCATGGACATTTACAAAAACTATAAACCATCCCTGCCCTCAAAAACTTACCATTTAATTAGTAAGGTCAGATGCATATTTATTCACTCAAATGGTTGAACACATACTGAGCATACACTTTATGCCAGAAAATGTGCTATCTACTGCAATAAAAAACTCAGTATGTGTCCTAATAATTTAGTGGGTGAGACAAACATTTAAACACATAAATACAACACTGTCAGTCATATGTCAGAAGAACCTTTTTATAAAAATGAAGGAGCAGATTTCCATAAAAAGGAAGCAGAGGGGACACAGTTTTAAAATGATTACTAATGAGGATAACATATTGCATGGAAATAAACAGAAAAATCTTAACATGTTAGGCAAGAGTGTGGTCCCAGCTACTTGGGAGGCTGATGCAGGAGGATTGCTTGAGGCCAGAAGTGGGAGGCTGTAGTGCACTGTGAACATGTCTGTGAATCACCACTGCACTCTAGCCTGGGCAACATAGCCAGTGTCCATCTCTTTAAAAAATATATAGAATTATTCACATAGAATAATCAACAATATCAGATGTTTCATGAAGGTTTAAAAGAATCAGGAGAGGAAAAATGTTAGAACCAGAACCCAATTAGGAAGCCTCATGTAACTCTGAAGTGAGTAGAAGAGGAAGCCAGGTTGTAGGAAATTAAGGCTGGAGTGAGGGAGAAGAAATGGAGGCAAGTACAGCACATTCACTTAAGTGGATTGGCCGTGGAAGCTAAATGGAGAACCATGGCTGGACATGGAATCAAGCTTCTGTTTTATGAAACATCAGTGGGCAATCTGATTATGGTTTATATTAAAGAGCCATACACACAGCGTGGTTCAGATACCAAAATGAATTCTGCAGGCTACAAGTGAGATTATCAATTATGCAAAGAAAAACAACTGTGAGGTAGTCTGCTTTAATTTCTTAGGTTTAAAACTCCTCTTTGACCATTTCAACATTGACAAAAATCTTTCATTAATTTGACACATATCTCTTGTCATTAATTATTGGTAAGTGGTTAATAACTAATGGTCAAAAGAGAGTTGTCTGTAGATATAGATACAATTTTGATGTCCAGAATGTGTAACTTAAATAGAGCAGTACTTTATTTCAGCTCTGATCATTCTTTTGGGGGCTACTAACAACTAAATCCTTTTTCATCCTTCTAGTTTTTGAGAATCTAGATTTCTTAGTTGTGACATGGGAATAAAAAGATGCATTAGAATTATCCACCCATAGCACTATGGTTGGATCTAGGGTTGGACAATACATGAATACACCAATCTCTACTTTATGACTGCTTCTAGCTATTGTTTTCCCATCTTTATTCTTTCTTACCTTAATTATATCAGTTCCATCTACAAAAAGAAAAGCAAAACATAGGAAAATGCTATTTTATTGAATGTGACTGAAAGCTGACCAGTAGAACATGTATAGGAAAGTTTTTCCTTCCATTGTCAATTATCAGAAGAATATTACAGACTTCTGGATTGGAATTTTTTCCTTTCAGTTCAGCTGCTCTGGATTCCTTTCTAAGCCAGTTGTAGCTGACTAGACAGTGCATGCTGCTTCATGATCCATGTAACTAACACTCCTTACTTCCCTCTTAGATTCCTTAATATTTTTACTCTGTCCATTTGGAAACAGCAATAGCCCAGATTTTTCAGTTGATTGGTTATTCTGCTAGGAGTGGAACATTTAATTAACCTAGCTCCCACCAGCAACAACGATAATGAGTTTGCTTCCACCAAGAAATACCATGCACCACCACAGACATTTAATTAAATTGGGATTTTCATCCATTTACCAAATTCCAAAAAATTTATTTTATCAAAAACTGAGAAAAACTTTTCAAATATTTTATAACTAAAACCCATTTTTTTTCTAACCAGGAAACACACATATTCAAGACCGCCAATCACATAATGATAGCTTTGTAGATTTATGCAATGTCTTTCCAACGAAGATGTTAAATAACCTATTTGAATGTTTTTATTTATTATTTTTTTTTAGACAGAGTTTCACTGTGTCACCCAGGCTGGAGGGCAGTGGCATGATCTCAGCTCACTGTAACCTCTGCCTCTCGGGTTCAAGCAATTCTCCTGCCTCAGCCTCCTGAGTACCTAGGATTGCAGGCACCCACCACCACACCTGACTAATTTTTGTATTTTTAGTAGAGATGGGGTTTCACCATGTTGGCCAGGCTGGCCTCAAACTCCTGACCTCAAGTAATATGCCCGCCTCAGCCTCCCAAAGTGCTGGGATTACAGGCAACAGCCACCGCACCTGATCATTGAACGTGTTTTTATTCTCTTTACAATTTTTGATCAATAATGCATAATGTTAAGCAGATTGAAATTTCTTCTTTAAAATGTTATTTTCTTTTTTTAAAAAAAGGTATCTTTCTTTCTACAAATGTAGAAAAGAGATCAATTTTTGCTCATTCATTCGTACAGAAACTGACAATGATTTGGCCTTACAAAATGGTCCAAATTTAAATGCTTGATGGGTATATTCTTTATATCTTTCCCTGCAACAAATCTGCCTGGAATGGAATGGCCATTCTTTCAAACATGCACTTAAGAGCAGAAGCAATGAATTCAGCATTCAGCATAGCTGCTTTTTTGCTGAATGACTATATTGATTTTAATGTGGAATATTCTAAGTCAAACATAGAAGCTGATTTTTGTTTTTTCACTTAATGGTCAAACATTTCTCATATGGCTTTTTTCCCTAAAGTTCAATAGCCTTCTTCAGTGACTGTGCCTATTAATTCAATGAGTTCAATAAATATTTATCATGTACCAACTTGGGGAAAGATTATATTGGATCAAATATTACAAAAAGTAAAATGATGAAAGGGCATGTAGCTTGTTTTCCCTGGTCCTTTGTCTCAAGAGAGAGAATCAGATAGAAATAATCTTTATAATGTATTGGAATAAGTCTCATATCATTACAAAAATTTGAAAAAAAGTACTCAAAGACAATAGCATAAGAAAAACACCACGGAGAAATTTGTTCACTGAGTTGGGAGTCAAGGATTAGGCTGACATGTTTTTCATTAAGTTTCTGGCGAAGTCCTTTCAGCAAGCGAGAACGACGTCAGAAGGAAAGTCTCAGAAGGAGGAAGTGGGTCTCCCTTTGGAGATTTATAGATCACCAGTAATCTGCAGGAGCCCCATACAAGAAGCCAGGCCAGAAGGGACTCAATTTTAGCATCTAATATTTTCATTTGAAAAGTGAGAAAACTAAGACAAAGGCAAACTGACTTGTTTAAGGTCTCAAAGCTTGTTAACGGAAACCACCTCTTGTGACATCCAGCCTTATGCTAAACTTCAACATCATATTTAATTAGAATGTAGGACACGCCTAGGGTAACATGATGTAGCCAGTAGGAACTCACTTATACTGAATATTTAATGACTTATTGTTCTCAAAGTGTCAAGAATACATGATAGTCTCTAAACAAACAAACAAACAAAAAAACAAAACAAAACAGAAATTAAATGTTTATTTCAAGTAACAGAACAGGAGGGAAAAATCAGTTCTAGTATTTTTCACGTGTATAAAATTAAATACTACTGAGGGAATCTTGGTTTAAAAAAGACTGGTATAACAATTTCTGAATTGAAAATGTTTCTGCATTTTTACATCTAAAGCAGGTAGGGTTCTTCTTAATGGAGAGAATTGCTGATTAAATTGGTGACATGAAATTGCACTTAAAGATTCAGCAGCCAGAGAATATAAACACGGGAGATAAACACGTCTGCCTGCATCAATCAAGGACAGCTGCGGTCTACCCCCAAAAAGGTGAGCAATTATTTATGAAATTATATCTTCTTCAGTGATTCTATATTGCAATTCTAGGATAAACTAAATGAGAAAAACAGACAATGTCATGGTCCCAATCAACCAAGGAGCCACACGAATTTTCAAAATCAAGGAATTTTAGTTATATTCTATTTAACCTCATCCTGAAAAAAATCCCTTCACTTTAAAAACAATAGGTCAGCTTGTTCTTGAAGAATTGTATTTTTAAAAAATTTTAAAGATGAGTGTCTAATTCTGTCAAGTACATAGTACCACAAATGTAAAGAGAAAAGAGGTGGTGTTAAGAAGCATAGGGCCCCTTGTAGTTGCTTTGTCTGTTTTACCACAGTCAGTTTTCAGATTAGTGCTGCTAGGGTGCTCATTGCTTTGGTGCATTGGCTGGAGTTTTGGATTAATCAACTATTTTCCCCTTGGAGTAGCCATGGGCCATCAAACTTCTGCATAGTTATGGCCAAGATGCAAGCACTGAGGACAAAAGCCCTGTATCCCTGGATAGTAGCTCAGTACTCCGTATCTGACAGACCAAAGAAACCTCCACATACACCCTTAAGTTATGCTTAGAGGCACTGAGGTGAGCCCTCATCTCTTTTTATCAAAGAAACCTGAACATATATCCTTAAGTTATGCTTAGAGGCACTAAGGTGAGCACTCACATCTTTTTGCTTAGGTCATTTAGGCGATTCTGAGGCCCCACTGGGCAGACCTCATGCCTTTAGGGGCAGCTCAGAAGCATGGGGTACAGAGCACCTTGCAGTAACTGAGATATTCCAAAGTGAGTTTTGAAGGGTGACCAAAAGATTTCCCACCACCTTCCTAAATTGATGCCAATCATTAAGTAGTTCATGCCATTTGTGTACAGATTAGGCTTTCTTTCATTAAGCAGATATCCCTGAGAATAACATCATGAGCCCTTAGACTTTTGATGAAAATTGGTGAACTTTGGAGAGATTGATCAAGTACAGATAAGGTATCATTAAGTCAAAGAAACTCTAGAGCCAAATAATCGGGGTTCATCCCAGATTTACTCCCCATGTGACTGCAAGAGTTGTGCCTCAGTTTCTTCCATCTTTAAAATGGCAAGGTCAATATTACATGCCTCAGGGTACTGCTACGAGGACCAAATACTTGTAAATCTTTTAGAAAGTTCTGGTACAGAGTAAATGGCATGAAGGTTAAGTATATGCCACTATTATTATGGAGGTGTTCTCGAGGAAGGGGATGGCCACTGCCGCCTTCTTCCACACCCTTACCATTAGTTTCTTTGATGCTCCCACTCTTGGCTTAGTTGGTCTTGCCCTTGTTCCTGAGACAAATCTGTTTGAGCCCAACGCACTTTGTGAGAATCTTACTACCTTATTCCTCATTAGCATTGTGAGCCCCGATTTCTCAGCTTTTTGGCCCAGTCATGAACACTAGAGCCCCTGATGCTCTCATTCCTAGTAATGCTCTCATTCCGTCCTTCCAGTGCCCCACAAGAAAGACTTCCATTCTCTCCTTTTGCCTGTGAGTTACACTGTTCTCTCTGCTCTCTCACACTGACTAGAGAGTGTCCTCTGAGATAGCACACCTTTGTTCTGAGTCACAGCCCCATCTAGAGGGCCCGCCATGCTCTGGCTAGTCCTCCCCCTACAAAACCCTGGACTCATCTGGATGGACTTCTGAGGTGACGACTGCTGCCAGCCAGTCTTAGGTTTCTTTCTCGCCTTCTGGACCAGCAGCACCAGCTCCTGTCTGAAGCAGCTTTTATCAGTGGTTCTCAAACTCAAGTATTGAGGAATTCTGATGAAGGAAGTGGCACACACTCAGCATGACTAAGATGGAGATGCTAAGACAAGGATAGATGCGATTCACAGATTGCCCACCATGTATTCCATTCTTAAAACTCTCAAGGTCTCTGGGAGAATCCACAGGTAGTGAAATTGTTATCTCTTTTGAATCTGCATTACTCTGGTCTGTCCTCGTTGCAAGCTGCCAACTAATCAGTAACTTAGTCAAGGAAAGGAAAACAACAGTCAGTCATTTTGAGTTGCCTGTTTTACTTTCTCCTGTCTCTATTCTTTTGCTTACATAAATTATCTTTTAACCTTGTAAGATGAAAGCAATAGTTTCTTGAATACAAGTAAATGGTGATGCTAACATTTAACCATATGTCTCCAGGTTATTGTTTAATTGAAGGCATAACTATTACCAGGGATTGTCATTAAACAGTCAACATCCCGGGCCTAACCCCTACAGTTTCTCATTAAATAGGTCTATAATAAAGCCCAGTAATCTGTATTTTTAACAACATCCAGGTGAATAAGATGCAGGCATTTGGACCACTCACCTAAGCTTTCTAACTCTTGCCTACCATGCTTTGAACTACACGAGAAACTTCTCTGGAGCCTGAGCACACACCCCCAAGGTCACATCCTGGGAGAATCATCATTATACAGGTCCTGGCTTGATTTCCCTTCTGAGCTGCTGGAAGGACCCTTGCTAAGGCACAAGTCAGTCTGAGGCCACTGGAGGTCACTGTGTGGGACTCTCAGCAGAGGAGCAACCAACAAACAGCAGGAGAGGAGACCTGAAAAGGGGTTAACCTTTATTTGAGATGTTTAAGGAAATTAACAGGTCTTGATCCTGCCAGAACTTTTGGAATCTTCCTCATGGTATCCTCTGAGGTGTCTTCAGGTCTTTGGGTATAGCTCAGCTCCTAAATACCTTTGTATTCCAGAGTACAAGGGGTTCCAAATCTAGTCCCTAACTCTGGTCAGGTTGCTCCAAGTTACCATACATCCAGGAGTCTTGCCCAAAGTCAACATGCCTGCAGGTGGGCAGTCACAGGCTGAGGATTCTCTCATTCTCCATTGCACAGGAGACATGCAGGACTATAGACTCCCTCCTCCAACCTTCCCTTTGGTTTTTCAGTACCTGTTTTTGTCCTACTCTTTGTCAGCACCTGCTTTCATAAGCAAAAAATGGAGGGAATATAAAGTCCTTAACTATTTCACCTGCTAAGTTTTATGGAAAACTAAATGTAATTTATTTTCCTTTTTTTAAAGACAGGGTCTTGCTTGTTGCCCAGTCTGGAGTGCAATGGTGTGATTATAGTTCGCTGCAACTTCAAACTCCCAGACTCAACTGATCCTCCTGCTTCAGCCTCCCAAGGACCTAGGACCAAAGGCATGTGACACCATACCCAGCTTATATATATATATATATATTTTACTTTTAGTGGATATGTGGTCTCAGTATGTTGCCCAGGCTGTTTGCAACATCCTGAGATCAAGCAATCCTCCCACCTTGACCTCCCGAAGTGTTGGGATTACAGGAGTGAGCCACCACATCCAGCCTCAAAATGTATATTAAATAGGCTAAACACAATGTGTAGATTCTCCAAAACAAACAAACAAAAAAACAAAAAACAAACAAAAAAATCCCTAAGATTTATTCCATGTTTTCCAGGATATCTTATTTTTGGGGAAGTTGATATTCCTAACCTCTCAGATACGAATCCAGAACTCTAGGCAAGACCTAGTTGGTGGATAAAGTGGCCTTTGGAAGTACAGGTCACAGAGTGGCTACATTGCAGGTCACATACTTTAATTAGTTGAGAGGCTTCTCAGACAAGTTTAGGTATCTGGTTTCTTGGTCCACAACTGATTTTTGATTTGATATTACAATAAGGAAAAGAGTGAAAAGAGAAGAGGAGAGGCAGAGATGGTGGGAGAAGCTAGATGCATCAATAAAACTATCTGAAAGAAGGGAGGAGGTAGGAAAACCACCGGAAACAGACAAAATAATTTAAGTGAATTTAAATGATATTATAGTAGATGGCACTTCAGGTCTACAATCTCAAATAGACCCTAAAGACATCTCAGCAGAATAATGAGCTATCAATACTATATCACTGCTATTATGGATGACCAGAAACAATGATACCACCTTTGTGTGACGCCTACCCTGTTCGGGTCAACTTGCTCGACACTTTGCATTAGCCTGTGGCAGGCGGACAGTGACTATCACAAGGACCCTGAGTTACCAAGACAGCCAGCGTACATTAGTAGACCCTTCTTTTTTCTTACAAATGGAACAGCATATAAAAATATATTTTAAAATACTCTTTCCAAAATAATTCATTTTACACATTTTAAAAATAAACTTTGGCATCTTTTTATTTACAAATTCTTGAAAAATTAAATTAGTAAGAGTTAGTTGGAGCAGCTCCTTCGTAATCAATGTTTAATGTTTTAGGTATCACTGGACTTCACACAGCACAAAAAAGGAGAGAGGTATGCAGGCCTGTATGACCATGTGAAGTGAGGGTTAAGTGTTTTTAGGTTTTTGTGGGTTTGTTTTGTGTGTTTGTAGGTTTGTTTGGAGCTGTGGTTTCTACGTGGATTTTTTTTTTAAGAAAGTCAATGAAAAGGCAAAGATGATATCTGATTCCTAATTCTATTTCATCAGACCTACAAGATTCATGTATATCTATAATTTTAAAAATATAAAATGACATCTAAAAGAATTAAATACGGGCTAGGTGTGGTGACTCAAGCCTGTAATCCCAGCACTTTGGGAGGCGAGGCCAACAGATAACCTGAGGTCAGGAGTTCAAGACCAGCCTGGCCAACATGGTGAAACCCCATCTCTACTAAAAATACAAAATATTAGCCAGGCGTGGTGGTACATGTCTGTAATCCCAGCTACTCCGGAGGCTAAGGCAGGAGAATTGCTTGAACCCAGGAGGCAGAGGTTGCAGTGAGCTGAGATTGTACTCCTGTACTCCAGCCTGGGCTACAGAGTGAGACTCCATCCAAAAAAAAAAAAAAAAAGTATTAAATACTTTTTAAAGGCTAAAAGATGAGATTTAATAGTTAAAATTTATGAATCTTCAATAACGTAGACTATGGTTGAGTATGACATAGCTTTTTTTCTTTATTTATTTTTATTTTTTATTTTTTGGTAATACCAGGACATCATTTCTCTTTTAATAATAATAACAGGAGACGAGTGGGCCTCGACCTCTGTTTTCATCCCTACTTCTGGAGCTCCACCACACCCCATGCCTTCTGCCCTGTTCTGCATGTCCCTTTCTGAAAGGAGCAACCTGATCAGAGTTAGGGGCTAGATTTGGAAGTTGTTGTACTCTGGAATTCTTCAAAGGTATTTAGGAGTTGAGCTACACCCAAAGACCTGAAAACACCTCAGAGGATACCATGAGGAAGATTGCAAAAGTTCTGGCGGGATCAAGGCCTGTTAGCTTTCTTAAACATCTCCAATAAAGACTAATCCCTTTCTGTGCGCCTCACTTCTTGGTGCCCACATCTGTTCACATGCCCTTCTGCCCCTGGCCGTGCATGTCTTTTGTATCTTAGTGCCTTAGTCTCTTCTTTTGCTGCTTCATCTTCTACTTTTTCTCTACATTTTAAATTTACATTTCTCCATTTGTAACTTCTCTAACTCACTGTTTTCCTCAAATAGATTGTAAATTTTAATTATGTTCTTCATTAGATCTTGTACTTTTTCATAGAAATGTACATTTACCCCATCTCTGTTGAATACAGGTTGATATGGTTTGTCTCTGTGTCCCCAACCAAATCTCATCTCAAATTACAATCCCTATAATTCCCATGTGTTAAAGGAGGGACAAGGTGGGTAGTGATTGAATCACGGGGGTGGTTTTCCCCATGCTGTTATTGTGATAGTGAGTTCTCACAAGCTCTAATTGTTTTATAAGGCAATCTTCCCTGCTCTTGCGAGCTCTCTCTTTCCTGTCACCATGTGAAAGAAATCTTTGCTTCCCCTTCAACTTCCATCATGATTGTAAGCTTTCTGAGGCCTCCCCAGCCGTGTGGAACTGTGAGTCAATTAAACCTCTTGTCTTTATAAATCACCCAGTATCGAGCACTTCTTTGTAGCTGGGTGAAAATGGACTGATATGTAGGTTAAACATTTCTTTTCAGAAATATTTCTGTTTGAGGGAATAAAGAAAGTTTTCTACTTTTAAAATTTGGTTTGGTTATTAATTTCTATGATTCATGGCACCAGATTTATTAAAACGAAATGGCCCATTCATGACCTACATCTTCTAAAAAATCAAATCAAAATCACAAAGAATATACTAAAAAACATGCAAAAGAAAGATGAAAATGATAGGTAGTAAATTATTTTCATTTAAGCCTCCAAAGTTCATTATAAAACATATTTGTACCTGACCTGCTTACCATGTGGACACAAAAATTTATAGCAATAGCATATGAGTTGATCACTTCTTACATGCCTTACATCATTCACCTCTACACAAATTTTTAAAAATACATTAATAATAATGACCATATAAAAAAGTTACTAGAGCTACAGTGACTATCAGGTGTCCTAATTTAATCACAGATAAACATTATAATGTCCCATCAACCAGGAAAAAACACTTTCTATAATAATGAATGTGAAGGCCATATTTAGAAAATTGTGAAACAAAATGAAATTTATTTATAATCTACCTCCTTTGTCTTATTTTATTTCTTCCCTATTGACCAATCCCCATCAACAATTATAAATAAAACATGAAATTGATACATTCAGTGTGCCTTTTATAGATTATTATAAATGAGTTTAAGGTATACATTTTATTTGACATGCTTTCCCTTCATTAAAGCACAGACTATATTTGTTTAGATTAAATATTAGGAAATTCTCAAAACTGACTTCTTCACTAAACCACCAGAGGCTTGGAAAATAATCAGTTTTACTTTTATTTCTGAAATGCAGAAAATTCCTGAAACTTAAAAAGAATAATGAGACTCAGGGTCATAAATGTTACACTACTTCATATCACTTATTCTGTCCCTAAGGTATCAACAAGTCCACAAATCCCGTCTGGAAAGAGTAAAGGGGAGAATTGTATCCATGAGTGTACTGCAATAGAAGTTACTAGTTAATTCCCAATTAACAATTTTGGTTCTATTCTTTGCAGTATGGAAAGATTCTGAGAGCCCCGTTGACAGCATCTAATGGTGTCTTTCTATTTTCCTTGAGAGTCAAAAATAAGTAGCAATTTGATTTGTCCATCCGATTTTTTAATTATTCATTTGTATTACCTGCATTTTTCCTCCTTTCCATTTATGTAAAGTAAAATATTGAGGTTAATGTAACTCAGGGGTATCCCTTTCTCTGCAGAGTTGATGCATGGTTAATAGCACATGTGAAATAATTCAATCATTGGCTCCCTAAAAGCTATAAAGAGCCCTGACCACTCTTCCATGTACAAGCTTTGTTTTAGAAGTACACAAATCTCGTTTTTGGAGTTGGATGGGGAAGTCTGTGACATATAGTACACAGACTGATTCTAACAGATGGATTTTTCTTGAAATAGCTTCATTAGTTAATCATTTCTTTTGCATATACTTTTTTTTCTAGTTAATTGGCATAGCTGCCAGCTGGAGCTGTTAAGGATCCTCCAAAGAAGCTGATAGGTAGGGAGAAAATCCAATTGTCTCACCAATTCCAAGATGAAATGTCTATTAATTTCACAATACCCATTGTGTGTTTTTAAAGTAAAATGTTTAAAATAATATTTTCTCTTATTCTAAATACCTTATTTGAACTGTGTGAAAACCAAATCAATCAATGAATTATCTGAAAGAAACTTCAATGAATATCTGGAAGAAACGTTAGTAAATTATCTAGACTAGGGTTTTACAACCTTGGTAGTATTGACATTGTAGACCAGATCATTCTTTGTGTCTGTGTGGGGTCCGGTGGCAGTCTTGTTCTTTATATGCTGTTAAGAAGCATCTCTGGCTTTTACCCAATAGATGTCAGTAACGCCCCCAGTTGTAACAACCAAAAACATCTCTAGACATTGCCAAATATCCTGGGGTACAAAATTGCCCTAGTTGACAACTGCTGTAGAAATAGATTGTTCCTAGTTTTAAATTCAACTGTTAAAATAATTTTATGTATGTGTGTATATATGCATGCATATAACTCCAGACATGCTTAATATATTAGAAATGACTGCCTTTCACTTAGGCAATTAAAATGTTTTGGGGGCAATTATTGAAGTAGCTAGTATTTTCATAAGTCTCTGGGTAAAGGCAAAAAAAAAGAATTAGTGACTTATAACTACCAATAAACATTAATTATCTAAAAAATGCCATTGTCATTTTCATTATCAAAAGTATTGAGAGTTTCTTTTCCTTCAAGGAAAGTTCTCAGTATGACTGTATGAATAGATAAATAAAAAAAAAATCATGTGGAGGCATTATTTGAGATGTACGTGATTAATTATCAGCTTAGGTGCCTAAGGAATTTTTAAATAAGAGAAGGAAATGTAATTTAATGAAATGGACTTAGGAAAAAAACTAATCTGGGTCTGTTTTGACTTTACTATACACTTGTGAATTGATTTGGGACTCATAAAAGGGTTATTCAGATAGACAAATTTCCTGGTCTTTGAAATTCAGTAATAAAAATAATATTCACCACCTTAGTGACTTTTCTGTAAGTCATATATTGATGGATCTAGGAAGAGTACCAGAGAAATAAGATGTAAATCGCCATGACTTTTAAAAGGAAAACAATGGGCCTATTCTCATTTATAGTAATGGTAAAAATATCAGAACATGAAGTATACAAAGAGAATCATTTTTTATGTCAAAGAATATCCTAAATTCTAATCAAACTGCTTTCTTTCCAACAGAGGTTTTCTAATGGGAATTTGCTCAAGACAGTTTTTTTGTTTGTTTGTTTCTTTGTTTGTTTGTTTGAGATGGAGTCCCGCTCTGTCACCCAGGCTGGAAGGCAGTGGCATGATCTGGGCTCACTGCAAGCTCTGCCTCCCGGGTTCATGCCATTCTCCTGCCTCGCCTCCCAAGTAGTTGGGACTAAAGGTGCATGCCACCAAGCTTGGTTTTTTTTTTGTATTTTTAGTAGAGATGGGGTTTCACAGTGTTAGCCAGGATGGTCTCGATCTCCTGACCTCATGATCCACCCGCCTCGGCCTCCCAAAGTGCTGGAATTATAGGCGTGAGCCACCACGCCTGGTCTTAAGAGTTTTTTTAAGTTTTAACATTTATCAATTACATGTTTGAATGTTTAATTCCGCCCCCAACCCCCTGCCCCCAAATCAAGGCATTTACCTAAAAATTCCATTATGGTCTCTGTTTTCACTGTTTGACTTTCCAGGGCCATTGTAAGAATTTAGATTTTCTACTTTTTTTTTTAAACACTCTTCTTTTAAATAGGAATATAACATTTCCTATTTAAAAATGTTATATTGTGTAGATTGTCATTTTTAATTCTTTCAGCTTACATTCAAGATACACTATCTGGCTTAGTGTGGCAAAAGTGAATTAACACATTTTGCATGTTAAGATTGCAACTCAAAGGCCTCAAGACCACGTACTCGGTGTGTTGTGTGCACATACCTAAAATTCCATAGTGGTCCCTATTTTCACTGTTCAACTTTCCAGGACCATTGCAAGAATTTAGATTTTATACCTTATTTTTCAAAACCACTCTTCTTTTAAATAGGAAGGGGTATATTTTGCAGACTGCCATTTTTAATACTTTCAGGATACGCTATTTGACTTAGCACGGCAAAAGTGAACTAACACATTTTGCATGCTAAGATTTCATCTCCAAGGCCTCAAGACCCCGTACTCCGTGAGTTACCCGCACACAATGGACTTCACCCTGGTTGTAAGCCTGACACTGGGCTCTGGGGCTCAGGCAGGCCCTGCACACTTACTCTCTGCAGACTCTTTGGAGCGCCGGCCACTGGACGACTTGCGTAGCAGGCTGCGGCCGGAGGAGAACAGGCTGGTCAGTTCCTCCAGCGGGCTCGTGGGTGTCCGGGACCGGGAGCCACCCGAGGCAGCCCCGTAGGTGTTCACCGCGGCGTTGACCATCTTGGCCCCATCTTGCGACACGGGTCTGGGGGTCGAGTGAGGCACTGAAGGAGAGCTCCTTGAGAGGCTGCCCGAATGCACAGCGTCATAAGGGGGAGGCCTTTTGAGGCTCAGGGGAGTCAGGGACCTCCCCATGCTGACGGGGGAGGGAGAGGTGGAGTGGCTTTTAGGGTAGCCGTGGGGAGACTGGGTTCGGTACAGCGTGGACGGGGGCGGGGGCGACGAGGAGAGCGCAGGGGTGGCAGAGGCAGGTCCCAGGGCCGCGGCCTGCTCTTTCTCCAGTTTCGCATGGCTGGGGACGTGGGACGGCAGCGCGGAGGGTGACGCCCCCGCCGGCTGTTTCATGTAAGACACGTTTTCCAGCACGGGAAGCTTCGTGACCTCCAGAGGGGTGAGCGGGGACTCGTCGGAGTTGGGGGAGCAATGTACGGGGGCGGGGGGGAATACCAGCAGAGGGGGTCTGTGAGAAAGCAGGTTGGGGAAGGGCGGGGGGATGTCACAAAGCAGCCCCTTGGGGGGGCATGGCACTGAGGCCTTGGCAAAGTCCAAGTCAGGCACCGTGGGAGTAGCACACTGCGAAGAACAGCTGTGATGGTCAAAGTCACATTTGGTGTCTTGGCCCAAGTCGTCAAAGATGGGGTACTTCATTTCCTCGTAGACAGCCTCGCTCTGGTCGTCGTCCTCCTTCCTGAAGTCTCTGAGAATGTTCCCCACCATCTCGATGTACACGGGCTCCTCTTCCTCGGGGTCTCCCGCGGGGCTGCCCATCTGGGACAGGGAGGAGTCCCGCGGCAGCGATGTCCTCCGGGGCCCGTGCTTTTTGATGTACGTTTCATCGAAAGATGTGCTCAGCTGAGTGTTCGGATTCCGCTTCGGTTTGGGAGGAGGAATCTTCTTGGAATATTCATCACTGTGGGGTCTTGGTTTAGCTGACACTAAAAGAAGAAAAAAAACGTAGTGGAATAGATGAGTATAATTGGAAAGTTTTCAAAAATGATTTGCATGTGGGTTTACTACAATAAACTTTAGACCAGAGGGGTAGACAGCTTCATTCTTAGTTTGAGGTTCAGAGTAAAAATCAACCAAAGAGTCAAGCATTTCCCATATTTAGAAAACTTGATGGTGGAATAATAGTCATCTTTAAACTGATATTAATAATCTAACACTGATAAATGCATTAAAACCAGGACTGTTCACTCCTTTCCCTTTGAATGCCTGAATAGAAGCTTTCAGATGAAACATATTGGATAAAAGCAATCATAAATTTTGTGAAAACTAACCTGCATGAATTGAGAAAGAAATGCAGGAGCGAAAAAAAAAAAAAAACTAGAGTCTCTGTTGGCACTATTGGTCAAAAATACCATACAGATTGCACCCTTTTGCTGATGTGGTTTTTGCAGGTGAACACATCTTGCTTGCATTTAGGATAAAAATTTCCCAGCCTGCTAGACTTAAAATCTGTCTTGGTTCAAATAAATAGCTTCCATACAGATGGGTCTGATGTTTCAGGGGAAATTGATGTGAAAATCTTATGAGGCTAGACAAGTTAATCTTTAAATCTCCAGGTATTGTTGATTATGGTGTATTTGCCTGTTTTTGTTCTTAAGATATCTTATGATATTCCAAGTGCTATCTCAGAATGAATTTATTAGGTATGTTCCACTGACACATCAGAATGCCCTCGAGAGTTTTAAAAGAGAATAACTCAGGGAACGATGTGTAAGTTTTAAGGATAACTTCTGGAAACTCATAACAGATATGTGTACCAAAGCACTGCACAGCCTGCTGGAAGACCCTTTATTGACAAAACATAAACTTCTGACACCATACAATAGCATGGAAGAGGCTGGCAAATGCCTGTGACTAAAATCAATTGTTTAGCATGCAAGGAAGGTACTTGAGTCTTGTTATTATCTTATTATCTCATTGTGTTGATATATGATTACAGAGATCATCTTTATTATGCAATGTAGCAGAATGTGGTTGCTTACAGAAGATGATAGCATATAGTGTAAGTTGACAGTACAGTTTAGAGTTGTAAGACTATGAGGAGCTAACAGGCTAAAGAGAAGGGTGTCAAGGCACAAATGGGGAAACACCTGAATTTTCCTTTTTTTTTTTTTTTTAACTTTAACTGGCCAAATTTATATACAAGAGTTTTACTAAAACGTGGTAAAGGAGCTGAAAATGATTCAGGATAAGCTAGATGGCTGCTCCACCCATCAACTGAGCCTTCAGCAACAGGGAACCAATCAAATATTCTAGCAGCGACTATGTATTTCACCTTTCTAGATCACTCCTGTTTCAAATATTTTGTTCCAATGTGCCTATGATGATGGTTTTACTCACTACAACCAAACAGCTTTTTGAGGGGAAGGTTCGTAATGTGTCTAGAATTTCCATTAACCCATACTGGGTAGAACTAGAGGTTATTTTCCAGGGGGGCTGTAGCAGTAAAGTCTTTTAATGCCCAAAGTGAAAAGCCTAGAGACAAAATGGGGTGAAAGTTACGCAGTCAATCTTTTTAGGAGGGGCCCAAAGCAACCAATAATTGTACCACCTAACTTGGCATGTATTTTACTGGTTTTGAAATCTCAGTACATTAATTTTCATATGATTTTAATAAGTCATCAGATTATATACAAAAGTCTGAGCCCCAATAAAGTAAAACTGTAAATCAGCGAACAAGGTTTACATAGTTTTGGTCAGGACTTGGAAGAACCAAAGCTCATCCAGACTATTCTTCTGAAACTTGTTTCCTGCCATTTTCAACAGCAAGAAATGACTGTAGACCAAGTACAGGTTCTGGGAAATTATTTTCTACAAATATTGAGTTCTAGGGATTGAATGGAGTGGGGCTGAGGGAATTCTTTCAGGGCAGAGGACTGAAGAGTTAGGTGCTCTATGAAGGGAGGGTTAATCTAAGGCTAGAATTTAGTGTGTGTCCCTGAGATGGGTAATTTCATCATATGGAAATAATCACATTTAGAATTATGTTTTCATTTTTTACCCTCTTAAATTATAATTTACTTTCATTATCTTTGCCCCTTCACTAAAGTCTGATACTCCAGAATAGACTGCGGAGAGAAATAACAAGGTAAGAACTTAAGCATCTGCTAAGCCTATGCCTAGAGAGCAGCACTGGATTTATGGGAGACTACAGTGTGGGATTCCCAGGTAGTAAGGCTGTCAGTGGCAGATCTGGGCATGGTACGGTATTCAGAGAAGCAACAGTTGATTAACACTGGCGAAAACTTCTCTCTTTCCCACACAGATGAGAAAGTGGCCTTTGGAATGGAAGGGAGCTATGTTTGGATTTACTCCAATTGTGAGCAAATGCCATTTCATTTTGTTTGCCAAAAGAAACAGAAAAAAATTAAATAAAACCCCTCTATATCTATGAAATGATTTAAGAAAGAGAAGTTTCTATTGCAGAATGCAGCATACTTAAAATTAAGTAGAACAACTACTAATTGAGAAGGAATCTAGACAATCCATTTACGAACAATTTCAATGACAAACCAAGTATAGATGTTGTATGACAAGGGAAACAAAATATAACATCTTATGGTGCCTGTGAGATTATCAGAGTTGACAGTTGCTATTGACTGAATTGGGTCCCCATTCTTCCACAAAAAAGTCATCTGTTGAAGCCCTAACTTCCAAAGTGATGGTATTTGGAGATAGATCCTTTGGGAGATAATTAGGCTTGGATGAGGTCATGAGCATAGGACCCTCATGATGTGATTGATTATAAGAAGAGACAGCAGAGTTCTCTCTCTCTCTCTCCCCTCTCTCTCTCTCTTTCTCTGTGTGTGCATGCGTGTGTACGTATGCCATATGAGAACAGAGAGAAAGCGTCAGTCTAATCAGTCTACAAGTCAAGTAGAGAGCCCTCACCAGAAACTGACCATGCTACTATCTTGATTTGGAACTTTTAGCCCCGAGAACTGTGAGAAAATTTCTCGAATTTAAGCCACTCTCTAATTTTGTTACAGTAAAACAAGTTTAGTTACTTAAGACAACATTATATTTATTAAGTCCTAATGTAAAAGACCTTTACAGATGAACAATGAACATTTTAATTTCATCCTCTGGGATTGGAAAACTTTGACTTTGTTATTTTAGGATTAAACAACTCTTTCCAAACCCCTTAAGTTTCTCCTGCTCCCTGTCCCCTACCTCCCTTAACTTTTACAACTATGTCACAGAGAGCACATTCTGGCTACATCTAGAGATGCTCATCCCATACATGGGCCAAGAGCACCCTTCCACCACATGGCTTGTCATGCTCACTCTTTTGATCTGACTCTCTGATTCTGGTTTCTAATTTGTGGAAGACACTTACTACTTAAATCTGACCCATTCTCTGGATGTTTGCTCTTTGTTGTTTGTTTTGATACTCTTACTCCTGTTTCATGCTGCTCTGCTTGTTCAGTCCACAAGCTGAAGTTAGTCTCTAGTCTGCCTTGCCATGGAAATCCCTCTTTATCTAGGCAAGCTTCTTCTCTCTTCCCTTCCCTGCTGGTGAAGAGATCCTAATGCAAGCAGATTCATAAAGTTCAATCAATTTCCCCCCCAGTCCTTTTTATTATTATTGATCCAACTTTAAAATGAAGGTGTGAGTGTGGGGTAAAATGGCTCATGCCTGTAATCCCAGTACCTTGGGAGGCGGAGGCAGGTGGATTACTTGAGGTCAGGAGTTCGAGACCAGCCTGGCCAACATGGTAAAACCCCATCTCTACTAAAAGTAAAAAAATTAGCCAGGTGTGGTGGTACATACCTATAATCCCAGGTATCTCAAGAGGCTGAAGCAGAAGAATCGCTTGAACCCAGGAGGCAGAGGTTGCAGTGACCCAAGACGGCACCACTGCACTCCAGCCTGGGTGACAGAGCGAGACTCTGTCTCAAAAAAAAAAAAATTAAATTAAATGAGGGTGTGAAGATGTTTTGAGAATAGACTCTTCAGTAAATTATAGATGATCAGGATGAATTGACAGATTCATTCTTTCAATATGGGGGCAGGGGTTTCTTTAAAAAAAAAAAAAATCTGCTTTTCATTCCCTGACATCCATCCTTGTAATCTGATGGTTCTTTGTGGTAAATCAGAGGAGGAAACAAATTTGTTTCCAATAAACTAATTTTTCTTTTCATTTTCCATGAATCATCTTGTTCTACCTTAGTGCAAGTATTGAGTAAATAATTTATATAACAATGAAAATGTGTTTCAACTGTTACTATCATGGGTGCTGTTTTAAAAGTACATCTATGTAAGAAAAGTATGAAATTTCAGACAACATTGTCCCATAATTTATTCCAACTTAACCTCATTCTAGGAACTTAAAATTTTTTTAAAAAACCATTTTATTTAAAATGCCACTTCTTTATAAGGTACTTAAAAATAGTCTTGTGCTACATACATAGATGCTAAAATATTGCTAATAAAAGATAATAAAATGGCACTGCAAATTTCAACATTTAACCAAATTCAACCATAATAAAAAGGTGATTTTCATCACTCTTGAATACATTTTAAATTATTTCTAATAAGCCCAAAGATAGAAGCAATAATTCCTGTTAAGCTCCAGAACACAAGTTTTAATGCTTAAAATAGTATAATGACAGTAGCATTTAATAAGCAGAAAGTGACATTTTTGAAATGAGCTATGTGAGCACAAAGGTTATACATGGCTTTCAGTCATGCCCAGATGATCTTCCTTTCACAGTTAATTTTGGAAATTCACCACGTGCCTTGTCAACCTATCTTTAGGAAATACTTTTTTCCTTATTAAAAAGAAAGTGTAATGTAAAACCATGCTTTAGTATCTGTAGGTGTTCTTGACCCAAGAGGTGAAAAAAAAGAGATACAACAGAGGTTAGCCTTGTCCCTTCCTAGAAAGACTGTGGCCACAGAATCCCAGAATACAAAGGGCTCTTCGAGATATCCAGCCCAAATTCCCTATATTACTAATGAACAAATATGAATTCCTTATTAACCACAGTATCTAAGAGAATCTCATAACTTAAATTTAATTCCACACCCTTTGAAACAAAGAAACCCATAAAGAAAAAAGCTATGCAATTCATTATTTTGTATAGGGCATAAAGTATCCTTTTAAACAGTCCTTTCCATAGCAGCACTATAACTTTGCATGTCGTGTTTTAGAGTTATATTTAAATAAGTAATTCAAACAGGAAAATGTGAATCCATTGAAGGAAAATAACGTCTACACTGTGTGATACTGGAACTGGCTGATTCTGGAAGGTGAGAGACACATTTCCCACTTTCAGCAGAACTGTGCTCACAATAACTCTTTTCACAACTCACAACTCCATGACTTTGAAGGATATTTTTATTTTCACAGTCACAAGCCCCACAATACTATCCACTATTTTTTTTTTTAATTAAGATGTTAAGGAATGGAAGTTGCAAATGACCTTAGTCCGTTTATAGTAGGAACAAGAAAGTGTAATCATGCACAAAAAGGATTAGGTTTAAAGTAGTAGGACCTGTGTTACAGTACTGGATCTGGCGACAGTGAAAACAGAGAACTCAGATGAACGTTTTGGTGGGACCAAATGAAGTAAGGCATGGAACTGGCTCAACAGTGTGGTCAGAAAGTCAAGTGGGACTGAAAGGGTCTTGCCTTAAACTAGAAGACATGATTCTAATCCCTTCTCTGCCTCAGTCAGGATGCAGAACACCGACAAATTAATTTGAAGTGTATTTTTATTTACACTCACTTTTGCTATACACACAACAAGGGACTTTAATCAGAGTTACTGTTCGTTAAAGTATTCATTTCAACTCACTAGTTGTAAAATAAAATTAGAGTTTGTGACCAGCATTTTAAAACAATAAATTAGAATAGATTAGAAAATATGATTACCTTTCATGGGAAAGAGCTAAAGGTTGCTTCTTGAAACAATATATAAGTATATAGAAATTCCCTAAGCCACACATATTTCTTATAGGTCATGATCAAGAATGTTTGGAAAACCCTAAACCAGAACACCTGTAGCTGAAAGTCTCCAGTAACTGATCTATAAATTCTTTTTCTCCCTATACCTACATATGTTCTCATTCAGTAAGAGGTGGAGTCTATTTCTTCCTCCCTTGATTCTGGCAGCTTCCACTTTCTCCCAAGGAAAGCAAGCCACTAAGTCATAAATCTGACCACTCAAAAGATCGCCATGCTGTAAGGAAGCTCAAGCTATCCATGGGGAAAAGAACCAAGAAATGGAATCAATAATGAAAATGAAACCCTAGCCATACAACTTCAGCGAAGCTGTCCCAGTGGTCCCCACATCTGTCTGAGCTACCCTAGATGAGATAGCAGACATTTTGGCTCAGTGGTAAGCCATGTCCACTGTGTCCTGTTGAATTTTTAACCCGCAGAATTTTGAGCAAATATAATCAATGCTTTTTATATCTCTAAATTATGCAGTTATCCATACCTAAAACTGGTATCAGAAGTACAGTGCTACTATAATAAAAATCTAAAACCTGTACACCGGTTTTGGCACTCAGTGACAGCAGAGGCCTGAAGGGTAATGAGGAGACCAGCTGGAAGCTCTAAAGCTGTTAAGGAAATTGATATTGGAGGCTGGAAAAAGAGAGCGTGGTGTTATATATTGGGGAAAAATTGGCAAGATGTTGCCTGTCGTAATGCAGAAAATATGAAATGTACCTAATGAAATTGTGGACCTAACGAAGGTGAGTTCTGGAAGAAGATGAAACTGTGAGTTGGTTGTTTTAGCCATGTACAACAGAGGATTGCAGGAGACAGAGCACTAAAGAAAGAGCTGCTTAGTTCTCAAGCAGAAATGAAAGGAAATAGTTCCAGCACAGTGTTTGCCATGAAGACTTTTCTGAGCAGCAAAGGGTTTCAAAATAAAAACAAGCCTCAGAGCAAAGGTCAAATTCAGAGCTCTGCCAGTAAAACGTGGACTTGGTGTAAAAATCAAATTAAGGGCTTGAATATAAGAGCCCCTGCTGACATCTCTGAAAGGTTTAAGGTACTGAACCTGGGGCTCTTAAGAATGTCACAAGCACTGTGCCACAATGCCCTGACCATAGCCTTAAGTAGAGAGGAGCCTGTCTCAAGGCAATCTGTGGTTCTGTCTTTCGTCTAAAGAAATGTAGTATGATCTCATTCATAGAAAGCCCACAAAAATTATCAGGATACTTTGCAACACTGTTAGACAGGACAGAGATAGTTCAAAATTTAAATTAAAAAACATTTTGGGCTCCAAATTTTTTAAAGGCTGGAAGTAGCTAGGAAAACTACTCACTTGCAGGTACAGGTCATTTGTTATAGAAAAGAAAAGATGATTTGGAGAGTAGATTCAAGAACTTAGAGAGCAAAATCAAGAACCACAGATAATCAAAACCAGGGAGCAAAACTGGGCCCTTACCAACAATTTTTTTTTCTTTTTTTTTTGCCCTCAGAGTAGGAAGAACTGGACGCATGAGTCTAATTGAACTTCTGAATTGCTGCAAACCAGTGACTCCTATGTCCCTCCCCTCCCTCTAGCCCCCACTTTTTGAACGAGACTGTACATCACACTTTACCTGCCCCTGACCTGACAGTGTATATTGGGTTTGTGTGGTTGCAGATAAATTGTACTTTTAATTGAAAGCCTTTGCATATGAGGCATTGCAACCTAGGAGCTGTCCTGAGAAACTGCACCAAGGTGCTTCATTGCACATGGGCATGATTTAGATGATGAAACCTTGATTTCAATCTGATGTTGCCATATCATGAAACTTTTGGGGAAGAGGGTGAGAATATTTGGCCTATTGGAAATACTGTGGCTGGAAGGCAAATTTCATTTGACAGTCTTTCAAGAGAGCCACCCTCAACACCTTCCCTTCTTTTACACATTCTGTCTATCAATAGATAGGATCTATCTCCCTCTCCTGAAATAAGAGCTGGCCTTATTTCTTGCCTTGACCTACAGAGTGTGTCAAAAGTGATTTTCTATGTCTTAGATGTAAGAGGACTGGCGGGATTCACTTCCTCTATCTTGAGAGCCAGTTGCTGTGAAAGACCTCTGAGACCAACACGTTATGAAGAAGCTCAACTTAGTCATAGAAGAGGCCACACAGAGGAGAAAGATTGCTCAGATATATGAGTGAAGCATTATTCAATGTTCCAACCACCCCAACTGCCAGCTGAGTACAGAAAAATAAGAGGCCCTAGCCATTGTCACATAGAGCAGAGGAACCACCCATATGAGCCAACAACTCACAGAACAATAAGAAATAATAAAATCTGGGGGCCAGGCGTGGTGGCTCACACCTGTAATCCCAGCACTTTGGGAGACTGAGGCAGGTGGATTAGAGGTCAGGAGTTCGAGACCAGCCTGACCAACATGGTGAAACTCTGTACTAGAAATACAAAAATTAGCCTGGTGTGGTGGCAGGCATCTGTAATCCCAGCTACTCGGGAGGCTGAGGCAGGAGAATTGTTTGAACCCTGGAGGCAGAGGTTACAGTGAGCCAAGATCACGCCATTGCACTCCAGCCTGGGTGACAAGAACAGAATTTTGTCTCAAAAAAAAAAAAAAAAAAAAAGAAGAAGAAGAAGAAGAAGAAGAAAATTGTTGTTGTTCTAAGCCGTGGTATTTTGGTTTGGTTTATTATACGGAAATAGATAACTGAAAAAAAATCCAAAATTAATTTCCTGTGCATGTGGATATCTTGTTGAAAAAATATGGTCATTTTCATAGAACTAGGGTATAGGCTTTACCCTGAGGATACATAAAGCATCCTTTTAGAATACAGAAATTAAGAAAGTAAGCTTTCCTTTGAGTATTATAAAATCACCACAGGATGATTCAGAGAAGAGATATAAAAAGATTACATATTTTCTTGTCAAAAATCTGGATTGAAATCAGAAGAAAAGGTATTATTATATATAAAGGAAGAACAACCAGAGTAGAGGTCGCCAACCACAGGGATGGAAAACCTTAAGACCATAGAGCAAAGCCTGGTGGCCCCTCACAGCAGTACCTAGGGGATCCGGTCCTCTGTCAGATCTCTGTTGTGGACATGGACCCAGTATGCTAGTAAAGTCTGAAGCCACTATATACATAATTCTTATGAGTCATTCATTTTCTAAGTTCAGATTCGATGAGAAAGCTTTTAATAATTTAGATTTCCAAAGTTTTATGCCTATGTTTCTAATATGATTGACTGTGTCCCCACCCAAATCTCATCTTAAATTGTAATTCCCATAATCCCCCACATGTCATGCAAAGGAACCGGTGAGAAGTAACTGAATCATGGGGGTGGTTTCTTTCATGCAGTTCTCATGATAATGAGTTCTCACAACATCTGATGGTTTTATAATCGTCTGGCATTTCCCCCGCTGGTACTCATTCTCTCTCCTGCACCCCTGTGAAGAGGTGCCTTCCGCCATGATTGTACGTTTCCTGAGGCGTCCCAGCCATGCAGAACTGTGAGTCAATTAAACCTCTTTTCTTTATAAATTACCCAGTCTTGGGCAGTTCTTTATAGTGATGTGAGAACAGATTAATACAGTACATTGTTAATGGATAGCAGGGCACTTCTGTAAAGAGAGCTGAAAATGTGGAAGTGACTTTGGAACTGGGTAACAGGCAGAGGTTGGAACAGTTTGGGGGTCTTGGAAGAAGAAAAGAAAATGTGGGAAAGTTTGGAACCTCCTAGAGACTTGTTCAATGGTTTTGACCCAAATGCTAATAGTGATGTGAACAATGAAGTCCAGGCTGAAGTGGTCTCAGTTGGAAATGAGGAACTTCTTGGAAACTGGAGTAAAGGTGATTCTTGCTATGCTTCAGCAAAAAGACTGATGGCATTTTGCCCCTGCCCTGGAGATCTGTGGAACTTTGAACTTGAGAGAGCTGATTTAGTGTATGTGGTGGAAGAAATTTCTAAGCAGCAAAGCATTCAAGAGGAAGCAGAGCATAAAAGTTTGGAAAATCTGCAGCCTGACAATGCAATAGAAAAGAAAAATCATTTTCTATGGAGAAATTCAAACCTACTGCAGCTGCAGAAATTTGCATAAGTGACAAGGAGCTAAATGTTAATCACCAAGATAATGGGGAAAATGTCTCCAGGGCATGTCAGAGACCTTCACAGCATCCCCTCCCATCACAGGCCCAGAGGCCAAGGAGGAAAAAAGGGTTTTGTGGGCTGAAGTCAGGGACCCCCTGCTCTGTGAAGCCTCAGGACATGGTGACTTGCATCTTAGCTGCTTCACCTCCAGCCATGGCTAAAAGAGGCCAAGGCACAACTCGGCCATTGCTTCAAAGGATGCAAGTACTAAACTCAGGCAGCTTCCATGTGGTGGTGGGCCTGTGAGGGCACAGAAGTCAAGACTTGAGGTTTGGGAATCTTCACCTAGATTTCCAAGGATGTATGGAAATGCTTATAGGTCTAGGCAGAAGTTTACTGAAGAAGCAGAGCCCTCATGGAGAACCTCTGCTATGGCAGTGTGGAAGGGAAATGTGGGGTGGGAGCCCCCACACAGAGTCCCCACAATGGCACTTCCTAATGGAGCTGTGAGAAGAGGGCCACCATCCTCCAGACCCCAGAATGGTAGATCCACCAACAGCTTGCACCGTGTGCCTGGAAGAGCCTGGAAAACCCACACACACTCAACACCAGCCTGTGAAAGCAACCCAGAGTGGGGCTGTACCATCTACAGCCATAGGGACTGAACTGCCCAAGGCCATGGGACCCCACTTCTTGCATCAGCATGGCCTGGATGTGAGACACTGGGTCAAAGGAGATCATTTTGGAACTTTAAGATTTAATGACTACCCTATTGGATTTTGGACTTGCATGGGGTCTGTAGCCCCTTTGTTTTGGCTAATTCATCTGGTTTGGAACAGGTGTTACACCCCAATGCCTGTAACCCCATTGGAAGTTCTAACTTGGAAGTAACTAACTTGCTTTTGATTTTACAGGCTCATAGGTGGAAGGGACTTGCCTTGTCTCAAATGAGACTTTGAACTTGGCCTTTTGGGTTAATGCTGGAATGAGTTAAGACTTTGGGGGACTGTTGGGAAGGCATGATTATGTTTTGAAATTTGAGGACATGAGATTTGGGAGGGGCAAGAGGCAGAATGATATGGTTTGGCTATGTCCCCACACAAATCTCACATTATAGTTCCCATAATCCCCACGTGTTATGGGATGGACCCAGTGAGAAGTACTTGAATATTCGGGGCAGTTTTCCTCATGCTGTTCTCATGATAGTGAGTGAGTTCTCATGAGATCTGATGGTTTCATAGGCATCTGGCATTTCCCCTGTTGGCACTCATTCTCTCTCCTGCTGCCCTGTGAAGAGATGCCTTCCACCATGATTGTAAGTTTCCTGAGGCCTTCCCAGCCATGCAGAACTGCAGTGGTGTGAGAATGGACTAGTACAGTTTCTTACTAGAAAACGAGCAAAGTGGGATTCTAGTTCTATGTACCCATCTTTTTGAGTTTGGCTACTCTAGACATCTGATGAGAGGGAGTTTCTGAGCTTGTACATTGTGGCCAAACCTATACCAAGGCAAACTCAGCACAGTAACACCCTTTTGTGAAAATCTATCCAGGCAGGCAGCCAGCACTTCCAAGAAGACACAGCCCTCCGTTCACAGTGTATATCACAAGTTCTAGTTTGATATTTGCATTTCAGGGCAGTATCTTGTTTCCAAATCACTCTCCTGTTCTAGACATGGGATGCCCATTAGACATAGCCTGCTTGTAGAGAACAGAAATAGTGGTGGTGCTGCAGACATTTCCTCAGCTCTACTACTACAGGCTCTCAGATTGCACCTGCCATTTCATCCTTTACACAAGTCTAGTAAGATAGAGAAAAGAATTAGAGACAATGTATCTATCAGGGGGAGGAACTATTCTGAATGAATGATCTCAGTGGGAGGTTATGCTAAAATATTAGGTTCCATAACCTAATGGATGTGAACAGCAGAGCGTAAGACATGAGAACACATAGGGAGAATGTGCTCTGGAATCAGATCTCAGTTCCAATCCTCTCATGATCTTGAATCACTATTTAACCTGTTTCTTCATCTATAAGGAGGAGATATTTGTAGGACTGATTATGAAAATCAAATGAGTCTGTGCATTTAAAACTGTTATCAGAATTCCTGCCACTTGGAAGGGCCTCAAAAAATATACCTATTAACATTTTACTTTCTCCAAAACAATGAGTTTATTCCTGCTCCCAGGAATGCTTGTGTCCCTGTTGAAACATTGAAGCCAACAGCCCAAAATACAGCACTATGACATGCTGGCCTGAAGAAGCAGCCTCAACGTCTCTCTGACCTCCCCCGTCACTCTTCCCTTCTCTCAATCCCCTCTCTCTTTGAAAGCACAGAATTGAGTTGTTATCTGAAGTTTCCTTTCTGCCTAAAGCTCAGACCTACCAAAGAAGAAAACAATTTTCTCTGGTCCTTTCCCTGAGTTTTAATTAACTTAAATCATACTGCAAAAAGAAAGACCAAAGTCTGTCAACACACCTGAACAGATTTGTGTCATAAGCCATTGTCTTCTATTTCTGTCCCTTTCAGTATCTCAAAGATAATCATTTACTAGCCATTGTCTGCTCTGTGGGCCCAGCAGACTTCATCCTAGGCCACTTTGTGTTCTCCAAGTCCATCCATTTCCCCTCTAAAAATTATTTACTATCCCTCATATTGCCGCATTTCTTCCATTTCCCCTTCCCCTATGAAGAAAGTTATATAAACATCTGTACCCCATTGGGTTATTAGGTAATCATTCCTCCATGATTCCCTTGTGCTGTGCACGTTAAAATAAATTTTGTGTGCCTTTTCTCTTATCTTCCTTTTTTTAGTTGATTTTCAGGAAACCTCCAGAGTATAAAGGGGAAAGCTTTCCTTCTCAACCGCTACATCTCCTGTACAATGCTGACTTCTTTGTGCCACTCAGATCTCAGCATAAATGTTACCTCTCCAAAGAGGTCTTCTATGCACATCCAATCAGCACTTGTCCCTGTTGGATATTATTCTCTTGTTTTCCTCTCTATTGGTTTATGTGAGCTTATTGGTGCCTGTGTAGGTATTTTCATTTTTCCCACTTGACTATAATCTCCATGACAATAAAGGTTTCTTGTCCATCTTGATCTTTGCTAAATGATTAGGGTAAAGTGACTAGAATATCACAGGTTCTAGGTAAATATTTGTTCACTGCTGAGTGACTTACAGACCTTTAACATTCTTAGAATTGGCATTCAGAATTTGGGGTATTTTGTAATAACCCTAAAGAGTCATGAGCAACCCTATAATTTGTCATTTCCTCAAATAGTCTTTAAGAAGTGGGATGATGAGACTAATGAAGAGTGGTAATACTGGCAAAAGAAACAAAAGGAGAGTGGTAAGAGTGGTCAGTGAAGGAATACTCAACATTTTCCATGTGGAAAAATTGAGGCAGGTTAAATATTTTACTTGCCAAAAAGGAAGGTTAGAAAAATTAACTGAGAAATTGATATTTTCCTCTTTTGGTTCCCTTTTACTCAAAGTAAAGGTCAAGGGAAGGCATGAAGGGTCAGGGCAGAGGGAAATCGCATGTTAGATTTTGCAATGTATAAAACACTTAAGGTCTAATGACTTTGTAAGCATAATCCCAGACCATAAATTTGGGATTAAAACAATCATTTTTTGGCAAAAACCTCCTGTGCAGTTATAAAGCTTAATATAGCAAGGCCATTTGAAAGAATATCACTAGTAATATAGGAAATAAAAATATCCTAAAACTCCTTTATAACTCTCATTCTTCCTGTGTGTGAAAGTGATGCCATGTGGGATTGCTCTGAAGTAGCAAAGAAATACTGCAAAAAATGCCGCAGCCAGTATGATTTTTCTTCCTCTAATAGCGTGCCAGACCTCCGATCATAACCCAAAATATTTTCCATCCTTTTTCCCCTTGGCTTCTTCATATGCCCTTCACTCTAGCCAAAAGAAACTACCACTGTTCCCCCACACTTATCAGATATGTATATGTTCAGACTTTACTGAGACATTTCCCCTGTTTCTGTACCATCTTACCCTAAATAAGACCCTTCCCATCTTTTCAGGTCCAATTCAAACATCACCAACTCCTCCCTTTCCTCCTCTCTTTCCTGCTCCTCCTCCTCCTCCTCCTCTTCTTTTCTGTTTGTTTGTTTGTTTTTTCACTTTGGGCTTCATCTCTTTCTTTCTTGTGAACTTCCTCATTTTTACCTTGCACTTGATTATCAGCTTCTCTCTCAACGGCTATGAGCTTTCTGAAGGGATAATTAATCTTTTTAAAAGTCCCAGCAAACTTTACACAGCAACTTGCTCCCAATAGGCAATCAATTAATAATTACTATAAATAACTGTTCATGGGATAATAAACTAAGTGTATAATGATTCAAAGTTTTCAAATCTTTTCCTCATATATCCCTTCAAATTTTCTTTTTCTCTTTCCTCCACTTTCATTTTTTTAATGAAAGTTTACGTGCCACATAATGAGGTTGCAGTCAACCATGGATCCCATATCTGTGGTCGCATAAGATTATAATACTATATTTTTACTATACCTTCTCTATGTTTATATATGTTTAGATACACAGATACTTACCATTGTGTTACCATTTCCTGTAGTACTCAATATCATGACATACTGTACAGGTTTGTAGCATAGGAGCAATAGGCTCTACCTTACGGCCCAGGTGTATACTAAGTTATGCCATCTGGGTTTGCATAAGTACACTCTGTCATGTTCCCATGACAACAAAATTGCCTAATGACACATTTTCTCAGAAAGCATCCTTATCATTAAGAAATGCATGACTGTAGATGCAAACACACATGTACACACACACATACATTACTGTAGGTTCCTCAAACCAAGAGATCTCTGAGTGGTTTTATCTCAGCATATCAATCACCTCCACCCACTAGTAATCAAACGCTAGGAAGTCCAAGCTAAGGAAAACAATACACACGTTTAAAACTTAGGGTTTGCTGAGCTATTAAACCAGTGGTTGATAACTCTTTTTCCTTTTCTCTTTGCCCAGATATTTTGAAGCCATCAGCAAGTTTTCTTTACAAGTTCACTGTAGCTATCACTTGCAGCATTTCTACCTATAGTGAAAGGAAGTTACCAACTAAGTTGATTTCCTAAGTCTTAAGTGAAAGAAATGTGACAGCATAAAAGTGTCCCTGGAAAATGCATGATGCTAAGCACCCAGTAAAAGCACAGTTAATTTGGATTCAACCCAGGGGGGATATTATCTTAAAGAAAAGTAAGTTGGGAGAAAAATCCGATTAATGATTGGAACATTTCTCCTGTCCCTGGGGCAGTCAACTCTGTAGAAGCTGAATCCCTGCCGTTTCATAGATACAGTCTGCTGAGGATTATCCTTTGGAAGTCTGTCCTGGTTGTGATAAAAAGATAGAAATGTTTGTGATCTTTTTAAGTACCTGAGATCACAGAGGAAGCAGCATGGAATTACAGAGCCATAAAACATTTCATCCAACCTCATTGAAGTTGTGTTGCTGTGTGCTAACATCTCCTTTAATGGAACTGTAGCTTCAGTAATAATAGTAATAATGATAATAATGCATAATAATAATAGCCATCTTTTATCAAATGCTTTATTTGTATCAGACAAGGTGCTTTGGGAGGATTATTTCATGTAATCCTTACAACATCCCTATGAGGTAGGTACTATTATAAACTCCATTTTACAGAAATTAAAATATAGTTACAGAGAAATTGAAATACTTGCCCAAGTGGCAGAAACTGGGCAAACATGGGTGAGCTGACTCTAGTCACCATACTGTCAAAAAGACTAATTTGCCTCTATATATGATGGTGTATATTTGTTTTACAAATATATTGTTAAGGGCATTTTTTTTTAACCATTTTTTAAAACACTACCAATACTCTTCCATGAGTCAAATTAGCCTAAATTCTAATCCCAATTTAGTAATTGTATAACCTTGGGAAAGTCAACTCTAACTTTACTAAGCCTTGTTGAGCTCAACTGTTAAATGGATATAATGATGCTTATTCACATATGCATGTGCGGATTTAAAAAGACATTCTATCTCAAGTATTTAGCATACTGCCTGGGATATAGGAAGGGCTTAAAATGTAGAATCAAATATTATCAATTTTTATTGCTATACATGGAGAATTATCTCTGATTACACTGGAAGATATGAGAGCATATGCTTTTACACACACTTCACATTTATCTATCACAGAGCTATAAAAATTAATGGTGCCAATACCAAAGAATCTACAAGCTCTGGGAAATTATAAAATGAGTGATTTTGCAAATAAATACAGATTTGATGTTCATTGAACTATGAGATCAATATGTCAGTTTCCTTCTGCATTAGGTTTATAGCCCGTGTATGTGAAGGTAAAAGAAATGGATTTACTTTGAACAAAAAAAGCAACCTTTGTTTTAAAAATATGTAGTTATTGGAACTTTTGGGATATTACCATTTTAGTATTGACAATCTTAGTTTTCTTATCAGTATTTTTCTTTTAAAAAAAGATTTTCCTTAAGTGAGTTTTAATTGAAAGTGCAAATAAGAAATCACAAAGTGAAGCAAATCACAGCATATGCATGGCAATAGAAAATTCAACAGATTCACAACTTTTATTTGAACTTTTTTTTTTTGAGACGGAGTGTTGCTCTGTCACTCAGTTTGGAATGCAGTGGCATGATCTCGTCTCACTGCAACCTCTGCCTCCCAGGTACAAGCAATTCTCCTGCCTCAGCCTCCCAAGTAGCTGGGACTACAGGCACCCACCACCATGCCCAGCTAATTTTTGTATTTTTAGTAGAGACAGAGTTTCACCATGTTGCCCAGGCTGGTCTCGAACTCCTGACCTCAAGTAATCCACCTGCCTTGGCCTCCCAAAGTTCTGGTATTACAAGAGTGAGCCACCATGCCATAGATATATCCCTTAGATTTTACAAAATTACATTGGTGAGTTATTTTCTGTGCTTCTCAAATTTAGGAAAAGTGTGACTAGATTGTTAAAAGAAATAGAGAATGTTTCTAAAAACTGAGATGGTTCATTATGAGGACATGCAGATAGTGAGCATGTTGTTTTTTTGTATTTATGCAGTTCACCTTCGGATATTGCAGGTATTCTGTCATCCCCATCCAGTGTACCTTCATTCTTGAAGAGTTAGATGGGAAAAGAGAAAATATTTTTTTGTTTGTGCACAATTTTAATTTAGTTCCAATGACCCAATACTCTTTAGCTGGTCTCTTATGTAAGTTCTGTTTACCTTTCTCAATATTCAGATGAGGAAAGCAGTCTCATCTGGGACAGAGTAGTTTGATCCACATCAGAATCTCACTGACCACAGGGAGCAGACACTGGTATTTTTTAGTTCTGAGCTCTTAGGGGTTACTAAAAACACAACACAAGCAGAAATAGCAGTGGACAATGGAAAAATCAAAGCCTTGACTTTTGAACTCAAGGTCTTAAATCAGTTTTGCTCTTTTTTTTTTTCCACATTATTTGGAGGTTCTATTTAATCCACAGTAATTTCAGGGAAAAGTGTTATCTCAGAGACAGGGCTCTCAACAGTCAGGACTACAGTGGCTGACACGGAAGCAACATCCCCAAGGACACGTTAGTCTTCCTAACTGGATTCATGGGCTATTTGTGAATTTACTATTATTTAAATAGTTATGAAAACTTCAGAGCTATTCTTTGGTTTTAGTTTTAGATCTAAGTTTGTTTTCTCTATAATAAATGTCATCAAGATGACATGGATTCTAAGTCTAAACTATAAGAAAGGAGAGAGACATTACAGTTCACCCAGTCTGCATTATTCTCAGATTACAGTTCACAGATTATTCCCTGTGTGGCTTTTCCCACCCCCAAGTCATATCTTAAACATCTAACTCAAGGTCAGGATGGAATATCAACCTAAAAATTAAACTTCAATACATAGACATTTTGAGTAATAATAACAGGAATTTAAAGAAATTGCTCTAAAACTAATTCAAAAGTATATTTTCAAACTCAAATTTGAATTTGAATTTGAGTATGGATACACATACATATATATATACACGTGTATGCATGTATATATGCATGTATGTCTCTCTCTCTCTCCTTCTCTCTCCCTCCTATATGTCAAGAAATGCTCTGCTTTGTGATCACTCATGAAGATCCTTCATATATAAAATTGTAAATACTGTAATCAATTAGCTCTGACCATGTCACGAACCCATTCCTTTACCCCTAGAATGTTCTCCCATAGTTATTACAATACACGTAGCCTTCTATGACCTCTTTTCCCAGCCACATCTCACAATGCTCACCCCTGCCTTTGATAACTCCCTGCAGCCAGAGGCCTCTCTTTCAGTGATTCAGATGAAAAAAGTGATTTCCCAACACAGGGCTCTCTTGTCAAATGCTTCCTACAGCTGGTAGACCTTTCTCTTCACTCCCCTGCCTCCCTTGCTATTTAACCTCTAGGTCTTAGTTTAATGTTCACTCAAGGACCTCCTCTCTGGAAAATCAATCTAAGAATAATCTTTTCTGGAACCCTCCCCTTTTTCTTGCCACCATTTCTAGGCGCATGTTTATTTGTGTTACTGCTTGCTTAATGTCCTTCTCCTTTAGATAGGGAGATTGTGTTTGTCTATCTTACTTCTGGAGCCCCAGCTCCAAGCACAGCGCCTGCTTAAGAATAACAGTAGAATCTTTTACAAAGTTACAGATAAAATGATGCAAACTTTTACATTGTTCATTCCTTCTAAACATCTTTTGTTAATTTCACTTCAGAAATATTTTGCCATGAAGTTGATAAGCGGGGTGATCTTGTCTCATCATCAGACATCTTATCCAAATAGGAAGGACAAATGATAATGTGATAATCTGCAACGGCTTGTCACAATTAAAATAAGAGAAAAGATATTGTCAAAGTACACCCGAACTAAGCTGGCAGTTTAGGTATCGACAAAACAATTATCAAGTAGTGTGATGCTGGAAACGCACAAGGAGAAAGCTCTAACATGAGAGGAAGTTAATCTTAACAGGAGCAAGGTTTGGGGTGGTGTCCTGGGTTTCTCAGCAGGTACAAACTATACAGAACAAGAACACGAGGTAATTGGGAATAGTGCAGCCTCTTCCATTTCCTTGACTCTGAATGTTCCAAGCAAATTTGCCCTTACAATTCTTTTCAAATAGCACAAAAACCCAAGCAGGGAAGAAAAATTGTTCTCAGCCAATATGAATTTTGGTGTTACCTTGGAGATACGGATCCTTTGCAATCAAACCCATGTCCTAAAATTCTCCTGCAATCACCCTTAAGTACACAGTACTTAGACCACAGAATGAAAGCTTTCAAGGGCATACCCCAGCAAGCCGTTTAAAACAATAACAGAAATTCCTAAATGCATAGAGATAATAGAGACATTGAACACATACAATAAATGCCCTTAGAACGATCAGGAAGCCACATGCCCTGGATTTCTAGAATGTTTCTATGTATTTCTGTGAACAGATTCCAATGGGAAGAATTGTTTTTCCTCATTTATGTATCATTTGTCATACGCCCACACAAAGCAATAGCAGAAACTGTTCTTTCCCCCAGTGAATTTACCATTTAAAGGGGAAACAAAACACATGTAATTTCTAACTATTTACCAGCAAGTGAGACTCAAAACTGACAAAACAAGGAGGAAAAGCACCAGTGGATCCAAATTGCAGCTCCCACTCCCTCCTGCCCCATTCTGTCTTCCAGATTTTTAGTGAGCTTTTCTTAACATTCTAATCATTTAACTAAGTTCCAGTTAGGTCCAAAACTTTTTGAGAGACAGGAAGCCAGATCTTAATTCGGTGATTTCTTTTTCACCATGAGTTCATTGCCACGAATTGAAGCAAACATGAAAAAAAAAAAAAAATGTAGCCCCTAACTCCAGGATGCCACCCAGATGAGTACATGATTTAACATTTACTGTCAACATAACATGATACGTGTAATACAGAAATAGAGAATGATATGTGCCGGCTACTAAAAGAAAACAGAATCATTTTATTAAAAACATACTGATTTTTACATTGCAACTATCTGGGTGAGTTGTTACTGTTGTGCTCCAGCTAAAGCATCTATTTCACCTATGATAGCATGATCACAATAAACTATAACTGCCTCTATGCCTGTCTGTTTCCTCCCCTGGAATGCTTACTCTATGCCAGCCCGGCCTGTCTTTATCCCCCGTAGACACCCACTGTCTGTCCAGGGGCCTGGAGTACAGCAGGAACTTTAAAATATGTGTTGAATGAATGGCCTCAAAATATGAGGCACGTGGAATCCCTAGTGGGTTGTATAATGCCATGAGCTGACTAACCCTTGCCCGTCTTTCCAACTTCATCTTTTGTGCCTTTCTTCCAGGTTCACTCTGTTCCAGCCACCTCTGGCCTCCTTCCTATTCCTAATTGCCAAGAGTATTCTAATCTCAGACCTTTGTACTAACTCTTCCCTCTGTCTGGAATGTTCTTCGCCCAGCTATGTACACGGCTTGCTTCATTACTTCTTTTCAATTCAGGTCAAATATTACCTCATCACTGAGGTTTCCCATGACCACCGTATTCAAAATGGTCATCCCCCTGTCTTTCCTGTCCCCCAATTACTTATTTATCTTCACAGCACCTGCCACTAACTGCCATCGTATTTACTTATGTTTACTGGAATATCACTGCCTCTCCCCACGAGAACATAAGCTCCATGAGAGTAGAGACTTGTTTTTAGGCATGGCTGCATGCTCCAGGCCTGCAGCAATGCCTGTCATAGACTAATTGCTTAATAAATATTTGTTGAATTGATGAATTCATGAGAAGCCACCAAAAAAAAAAAAAAAAAAAAGTTTTGGAAAGGTCCTTTGTGGCCTGCATCTCTTCCATCTCTGACTTCTACAGCAAATTTATTTATAAAAGCTAGCATGAAATATGTGGACAATTTTAAAGTAATAAAAATTAGAATAGATCAAACAGAAACCAACTTGGATTAAAACCATTTTCCCTGCTCCTTTGTTCCCCCAAGCCCCTATAGTTTTGCTAAGCCAAGTTACACATGTAAAATTCTGAACACATCACAAATATCCTTCCAGCTCCTGCTTGCGCCAGAGTTTCTGTTCCAATCGATCAATTATACCCTCTAAAAATATGCCCAATCATCTGGATATAAATGCAATATTCTATTGATAGGAAAGATCCCACTGAATTTACCAAAGCCTATTCAAAGTTTGCTATGATTATGGTTCTTTAAAAGAAGCCAAGCTGTTGAGGTGGGCAATTTAGCATCACATATCAAATTCCTTGAAAAATGCAATGTCTTTGCCTGGAAGATTGTACTTGCAGGCATGGATCTCAAGAAAATATTCAGTCATATTTGAAAAGATATGTCCAAAGCCATGGTATACTCTATATCATACTGTTGTTTCTCTCAAAATAAGTTAGAAACAACATAAATATCTGAAAAGAATATTGTATATCTAAATTAACAAGACCCTTATAACTATATAATAAAGTATTCTGCAATAAAAATAATGTTGTGATAATATGCCTATTGGCATAGAAAAAATGGTCAACATTTACAAAATTACATTTTTGTAAAACAAGTGTCTATTATACACATATATGTAAGTGTATAGAAAAGTACCTCGATGGATTGAAAAAATTGTCTATGACTTGGAAAGAGAGCTGGCTAATGGCTATTCTTTATATTCTTTATATATTCTTTTTTGCATATGTAATATATTATTATCTCCTTGTGATAATGAGGCTTTACTTTTAAAATAAGCAACTATAATATGAAATTGGGGAGGAGATAAAGTCAAATATGCCCCTTCAGTTTACATCATGCATTCCTAATGCGGGCAATATCTTCTCCAACAGGATGAAATTTGGTTCTTGGGAAAGGGGCAAAATATCTTTCTTTTCATGTATAAAGCATAGATATATATACAGCACATGAACGGATATATTGTATATCTGTATCATTAACATTTTATGGTATGGTGACTAGGAAAAATATACCTTATAAAACTCCTTTTGGGAGTATAATGAAAAAAATTGGAAGCCCCACTTCATTTCAATCTAATATTTTAATATTTTCTTTGTGTGTTTTTAGAGCTTTTAAAATTCCTTCCATTTATTTGATATACAATTACTTATCCTCACTTCCAGTAAAAGCAGGTTTAAATCGAACCACGGGTCCTACAAAAAATTCATGAGGAGTTTCTGAAAAGAAGTAAAGGAATGAGGTTACTGGACCACTAAAGGCAAAAATCTTCAGCTTAGGAGAGAGTTAACTCCAATATCCAGTAAGCCACTTCAGGCATCTCAGAAGCAATCCATAGAAATATTTCTGCTTTTTCTAATTGAGGTCAGACAATAGGAAGCTTCCCCTAATCCCCAGACGTAGCACTTTTTTTTTTCTTTTGGCATTTGTACAATGCCTTCATTTAAGACCTTCCTTAAAAGCATCCTCTCCATGATAAATGAGCGATGGAATTGGCAAGCTTTTTCTCTACTGACACTCATATTTCAGAAAGTCAGGATTATGATTAGAGAAGCACAATATCAAAGACAAGACTCAAATCAGTCCCCAGAGCAAGAGCAGCTGAAATTAGAATTATCACCAGCATTTCCTCCCAGAAACAATTTCAAATCCATCAAAAGGACAGACGGGAATAATTCTAAAAGATAAACAGAGAGGAAGAGAGAGAAAAAAGACAGCCTCCACCTCCTAATATAATAAAAACAATTTCTCCAGGTTGTCATAAAATATCCTCAAGGGGTGACTAAAACTCCAGTTACCAAAAGTAAAGAAGCTGGAGCTTTCTGGTAACATGTCACAGGGTACTCAGCCCCCAGATGTATGGACTTCTTGGTCAAAAGCCAAGTTGTATCATAGTGATAGGAAAACATGTGTGTTCTTCTTGCCCATTCCCAGAAATCAGGTCAATCCCATTAAAGAATGACTCTGTCTGGTGATGCCTCTCATAGTAGAGGAAGCTACAGCCATAAATTTAAAGAGAAGCTATGGAAGATAGAACAATGGCACCCCCCAAAATGTCCATGGCCTAAAACCTGCAGCCTGTGACTACATTACAAAGCAAAAGGAACCCAAAAGATGTGATTACGATTAAGGACTTCGAGATGGGGAGATTAGCCTGGATTGTCCACGTGAGTCCAATCTAATCACAGGAATCTTTAAAACAGGGAACCTGTTCCCTGGCTGTTATTGGAGAGAGAGGACAATGGAAGCAGAGTGAGTGAGATGTGACATGAGAATGTGACCAGTCACTACTGGGCTTTAAAGATGGAAGATGGGGGTCATAAACCAATAAGAAACGCTATCATTTACTGATTTCCACAAGGAGTGTATGCAGCTAAAGCAGCTGGAAAAATGGAAAATGGATTTCTCCTAAAGCCTCTAAAAGTGAATATAGACATGCTGACACCTTGATTTTAGCTCAGTGAGACTCATGTTAGATAGAATTATTAGTCAGAATATTCAGTTAGACAGAATTATTAGTCATATTAGACAGAAAACAATACAAGTATTGTTTTCAGTCACTAAGTTTGTGATACACATACTTTTATAGCAGCCCTGAGAAATTAATATGAAGCTAAGGTTGGAAATCTCAAATACTCACTTTATTACATCCATGGCTAGTTCTTAATAATACAAAACACCTTGAATGTTAGTTGAGAGATCCAGCCCTCCTCTGCAGCCAGACCACTCCCTGGAGAGTCACATCATAGGATCAAACCAATGAATTCCCAAAACAGTACAGAGGCAGAGCAGAAAAACCAGGGAAAGGGAGAAATATTTCTGAGGATCCTTGTTCAATTTTCCCTGGATCTTTTAAATTTGTACTCTAAAGCATTAGGCAACATTATTCAACTTTATTTGCTCAATTGTAGCTTTGTTAGAAACATAAAGGCCCTCCAAACAATGTGATTCCACCTAATTTTAAAATAACTGGGCACATTGTAGACCCTGGCAATCAGCCTAGTCTATTCTGCTTAGCTCTTTTTCTATTAACCTGACAACTTAAACATGATAAATGGATGCCAGGGAGAAAAATGAAATAAAAGGGAGAAGCTTAACAGATTCTTTTGGTATTGTGACCCTCATTAGAATGACATATTTGATTATAAATATATGGCTGTTTTATTCTTAGCTCAATTATTGAGAAAGGTTCTCCCTGACCAACTATTGAATGTTGCTCCTTCCTCTATATAGTTGTATTTCCCTATTTCCATTTATTCATAATACAGCAATATCTGAAATTGCACTCATGCTTTGGCTCACATATCTATTTTCTCCACTAAAACATAAGCTCCATTCTTGCCTGGTAGTCCTGGAAAAACATACATTCAAACATACGTATATAAGAAATGAAATACAAGCTTCATGAAATTGGAGACTTTTTGCAGATCTTATTCATGCTATATCTTCATGGAGTAAAATAATGCTGGACACATAGTAGGCAAGCATTAAATAATTTTTGAAAGGATGGATGCATGGATGGATGGATAGATGGACAGAAAGAACAAAAAAAAGATATTCGATGTCCAGAAGGTAAACAAATCTTTAAAAAAATGGCAAGATTTTGTAAATCTTTAATGGGTGGCTATTAAGTAGACAGATGGAGAAAACAAGAATCCCACGTGATATTCCCCATGTGGTTAATAATATAATACTTGTTTTGACCAATGAAATTAGAGCAGAGTTAATCTCTTCTATATCTAAGAAAAGAATTTAGATATGTACGTTTTGCTTTGGCCTCTTTCAATCATGCTCATGAGAAAAGTATGGCCCAAGTGCTGTTGCTACTTAGTCTAGGCCTCAGAAAAAGAGACATTTGAAGTAAACCTGAACATGACCAATGGTCTGAAGTTGAGCACAGCCAAAGATATTGACATGCATTAGCCATTATATTCTTCTGACTGTTATGCATAATTATAACAGTACACTGTTATAATCATTAGTATCACTGATATAGCTGGCCAATGGGGATGTATGCTACAGGAAAGCTTGATCACAAAATGTAGCAGAGAATGGTTAACAATCCATTAAAATTCATGCTTGCTTCCCTTACCATAGTGTAGAGCTGCTCCTAGAAGTAGCTGCCAACCAGAGACTATACAAACTGTTGCACCCAGGGGGAGCCATTTGACAGTTCTGATCAATGGAATAATATTGGAAGTGATGTGTGTTACTTGAAGTAACAAAGATGGTCAAAACAATTAAGAAGTCATCTCTTTTGCTTCATCCAGGTGGACACTAATGACTGAGGAACTCAAGGAATAGCAGAGTCATAACATTGAAGAAGTCTAGATGCCTAAATTATCACCTGGCAGGGGGTGGGGCGGGGGGTGCCACTCCAGACCAAAAACACCCACGTTTGGACTATTATGTTAACAATAATGAAATTTGTATTTTGTTATGCCGGTAAAATTGAGTTTGCAACAGCTAGTAATAGCCCATGTAATATGTTTAACATGTAATAAAATTATATCTATTAAATGATTATAGCTGTGTATGCTATATTGTATATCGTATATGTATATCGTATATTGTATATGTATATCATATATGTGCAGGATTATTTCAGAATCAGAAAATGTTTATGTCCACTTAAGAGAATGCTTCTCAGAAGAGAATGTTTACTTTAGAGAAAAAAAGCAAGCTTTCCAATATGGGAACATTTTCTATTCATTACTATAAACAAATGGAGCAGAGAGTCAGAGGTTGTAGCTGATGAGGCTCCATTGGTGAAAAGACTCCTGCCTTCATACGGTATGTATACTAGTAGGACTTAGACAATAAACAACCATAATGCATAAGTCAATTATATGATACATTAGAAGGTAATGACTGCTTATAGAAGCAACAGAGCAGGCTAAGAACTGCTGGGGTATAGTGTCAGGATCTGTAGGTGTTCAGGGGAGCACAACTTAACTAATATTTAGATGGTCACTGCCCAGAGTGAATGGAAGTGAAGGTTGAGAGGAGCATCTCAAACCAATTTCTTCCATCTATGTTCCTCACCAGCTCCCAAGGTGATTCTGGAAACAGTAGGACTCCTATTGTCCTCATCTCAACTCTAAGTGAATTGGACTCTTGTTTTTACTGGGCAGAGGAAGAGGAGGAGAACTAATCGGGCTTAGACAGGTTGATAAGGCAGTGATTGCCCTTCTGTGTCTTCAGGAAAGCCTACTTAGGCATTGGTTGGCACAGGGACCAGATCTGTTAGTTGCACATTTACCAGTGATAACTAGATGGATGGATCACACACCTGGAGGTGCTGGTGTTCCCTAAAAATCAAATATGTTATGGATTTGCTGCTCTGTTGTTTCTATAAGCAGTCATTAACTTCTAATGTATTAACCTGAGACTATCACTAAGATATTTTAACAACATAGAATCTTTGGTTGTGATGGCAACTCTTAAAAAAAAAAAAAAGTGTTAGGAGAAGGAAAAGAGGGTTCTTTATTGATTAGCCCAAATTTGATCCTACCTATATGTAATTTGAAAAAGGGAAGAAAAATGAAATAAAACAAAAATCCAACTCAGGTGCGCAGAATGTATTTTTAAAACATAAAAAACAAAATGCTTGTTTTTCTCCTCCCACCATAGCCTATATTTATTTTGGCTGCTCACACCCCCTTCCAAATGGTTGATCAAAACACAAATCCTTCTTGAAAAAAAAGCTTGAATTTGATGATTTCAGTCTCAGAACTATTTTTTAAAAATCATTCAAAAGTATTAGCATATTTTGTATAGACAATAAAGATGGAAAAATGTGGAGAAAAACTGCAAAATGCTTGAAGTTTCTGTATGTTGCTATAATATTGCATTTAGAAAGCTACAATTATTTCACAAATGCTGTTCAAAATTCCAATAATCTTTTCATTCGCTGTTATTTTTTATTCATAAAATAAATTTTATCAGGTATATTTAAAATATACATATATAGTAAAATGGTTATTATAGTGGAACAAACTAACATATCTATCATCTCACATTGTTACTCATTTCAACACCTTGTGGCAAGAGCAGCTATAAGCTACTTATTTAGCAAAATTCCTGAATATAATACATTATTATCATCTGTAGTCTTCATGTTGTACATTAGATCATATCCTTTGACCCACATCATCTCTCCCTTTGCCCCCACAACCTCCACAATCTCAACTCTGGTAACCACTGTTTTATTCTCTGTATAAGATAAATGTAGGCTGGGCACAGTGGCTCACACCTGTAATCCCAGCACTTTGGGAGGCTGAGGTGAGCAGATCATGAGGTCAGGAGTTCAAGAACAGCCTGACCAACATGGCAAAATCCCATCTCCACTATAAACACAAAAAATTAGCCATACGTGATGGTGCCCCCCTGTAATCCCAGCTACTCAGGAGGCTGAGGCAGGAGAATCACTTGAACCCGGGAGGTGGAGGTTTCATTGGGCTGAGATTGTGCCATTGTACTCTAGCCTAGGTAACAGAATGAGATTCTGTCTAAAAAATATATATATATATATATGTGTGTGTGTATATATATATGTGTGTGTGTGTGTGTATATATATAAAATGCGTTCTGATGACAGTGTTATATGGTTTTAGATTGGGAAATTTTTCTGTAATACAAATTGTTTACACTAAGGCCATAGGAGAAAAGAAGCAAAAAAACAAAAACAAACAAACAAACAGAAAACAAACAAAAAAAAAACAGCTTGGATTACTTCAGAATATGTATTGTTCAGCTGCTGTTATTGCCACCGAAAAATGAAAATACTGGTATGTAAAAGGATTAGTAATAAATGTAAGGGATCAAACTATTATGGGTTAATTAAATGTTTAACTTTTTTATTTTTTTTGAAATACTTTTTTCATCTTTTCTTTTTGATTTTTTTTTTTTTTTTTTTTTGAGACAGAGTCCAGGCTGGAGTGCAACGGTGCAGTCTCGGCTCACTGCAACCTCTGCTTCACAAGTTCAAACGATTCTCCTGCCTCAGCATCCTGAGTAGCAATACCACGCCAAGCTAACTTTTGTATTTTTAGTAGAGACAGGGTTTCACCATATTGGCCAGGCTGGTCTCGAACTCCTGATCTCATGTGATCCGCCCGCCTCAGCCTCCCAAAATGCTGGGATTACAGGTGTGAGCCACTGCATCCAGCCTCTTTTTGAATTCTTGGTAAAAGTTGATATACTTCTCCAGGTCATCCTAAGCCAGAAATGGAAAGCACATATACTTTTTGATATCAGCACCTTTAAAACAGTGGTTATATTCATGAAAAAAAAAAAAAAAAAAAAAGAACACTTGTCCAATCCTTCTTTGAAGCTATTGTAATCACATATTTTCAATGCGAATGATTAAGACATATAAAGTCACCTTCCATTTGGCTGTGCTAACTTTTCTTCCTCTCTTTCTCCCTCGTACCACTGAAGAGAGAAATGGCAAAGATGGTTATTAAAAAACTGTGCTGGTTATTAAGCTTTTGTTCCTCAGCTTCCACCTCATCCTTCCACTTTCAGCCCTGTGATTCTGGAGTTGGGACTCTGCAACCATGTTTATTCCGTGCCGAGTGCTCCCTGTTAGAGGAGGAAGAGGCCCTAGAGGAAGGTAGAATACCCGGAAGAGAGAGAGGGGGAACTTGTTTCTTCCTGGTTCGCTACTTGTTTTCACCTTAGGGGTAGCATTTGGTTCCAATTTCCAGGTTCTTCCAGCGGTCCTAGAATCAGCTTCTTTATGTTTCAGAATTAGCAGCCGCCGCCAGACAGGGACCTCCCCTCAGAGCTCCACATGCCTTGCTGTTAGGGCCCTTCCTGCCAGCTTCTGGGGTTTGATAATCTCTTTCCTTTGCTGCCAGGGATATGTCCTGGTCTGTGTTGGCTGCTATAACAAAGTACCATAATCTTGGTGGCTGATAAAAACAAAAACTTGGCCGGGCACAGTGGCTCATGCCTGTAATCCTAGCATTTTGGGAGGCCAAGGCTGGCGGATCACGAGGTCAGGAGTTGGAAATCAATCTGGCCAATATGGTGAAATCCCGTCTCTACTGAAAAAACAAAAATTAGCCGAGTGTGGTGGTGGGTGCCTGTAGTCCCAGCTACTTGGGAGGCTGAGGAAGAACCACTTGAACCCGTGAAGCGGAGGTTGCCGTGAGCCAAGATCGTGCCACTGTACTCCAGCCTGGGCAACAGAGCGAGACTCCGTCTCAAAAAACAAAAACAAAGAAACAAACAAAAACCTTGTTTCTCACAAGAAAGAGAGAGAGAGAGAAAGTTCTCCCTTCTTATAAAAGCACCAATCCGATTTAAGAGAGCTCTATCCTCATGGCCTGATCACCTCCCAAAGGCCCCACCTCCGGATATGATCACATTATGCCTGAGGAATTCATCGTATGAATTTGGTGGTACATAAAAACTCAGTCTATCACAGGATGGTAGGCTCTTCATGAAGTTACTATTCCTGAGTTACCTCTGTGTCCTCTTTTTGCTTTTTCAGTCCTTCCATATCTGTTGACTTCATTCTTTATATGAAATTTTATGTGTTCAAGTGCAAGTATCATGTATAGTTTTTATATTTATGGCTGGGCATGGTCTAATAGAGGAAGCAAATAGGGAAGTTTGAAAATCTGAGGGAATTTTGGACAATGCTCCATGAAATTGGACAAATGAGGCAGAATAATAAGAAAAATGAATCAAAAAGAAAGAAGTGCCAGGTGTGGTGGCTCACACCTGTAATTCCAGCACTTTGGGAGGCCGAGGCAGGTGGAACACTTGAGGTCAGGAGTTCGAGACCAGCTTGGCCAACATGGTAAAACCCTGTATTTACTAAAAATACAAATATTAGCTGAGTGTGGTGGTGCTCACCTGTAATCCCAGCTACTTGGGAGGCTGAGGCAGGAGAATTGCTTGAACCCCGGAGGCAAAGGTTGCAGTGAGCCCAGATGGCACCACTGCACCCCAGCCTGGGCAACAAGAGCAAAATTCTATCTCAAAGAAAGAAAAGAAAAAAGCTATTAATGCCCATATAATGGAAGAAAGATGTTTCAACTACTGTGTATATGCCTCAATGCTTCAAATGAAATGTTTGAGGCCAAGACCAGTGTCCAACACCTTTTTAATCAACCTCCTAGGACTTAATATACTGGTCTGTACATAATAAACATCTAAATTTATTTCGATGGGTTGATCTCCTCTTAAAAAAAGAACAAAAGAGCCTACAAAGGATAGACATTACAGCGTCACTTTTCTGCTATCCATGTTCTCCCAGAGCTATATATTTATAAATGACCTCGCCAATCTGTCTGCTTCCTGTGTGCAATGGAGAGCAGCTGAATAATATTACACAAAATTAAACTAATAGAGGACTCAGGCTATTATCCATTGTAGATATGAATACAGCCCATGCAGGCACACAGCACTGACCCAAAATATTATTATGATTTTCCAATTCCCATGATGGTCTTTTCGTATTCCTTTCACAACTCACATTTAACAGATAATAATTGTTTGTTTTAGAAAAATAGAAGAAACTTGTGATAGCTACTTTAGTGACCCCTAGTGAATTTCATCTTCTAGTATCCTAGTATAGTCTCTTCCATGTCCACTCTGGCTTTGGCCATATGACTTGCTTGGCCAGTGGGAAATTAGCAAATATGAAGCAAACAGAGGCATGATAAATACTTGCATATCAGGTGTGACCCTTGGAAATGCTTGCTCTTGGAAGCCAGTTGCCATGCTGTAAAGAATTCCATGAGACTACATGAAGTGAGATGCTGGAGGTTGAAAGACCTCTTCCAGTCAAACTACCAGTTGAATGCAGTAGCATGAGAGACCTCAGCTACACCACATGGAGCAGAACTTCCCAGGTGAATTGAGACAAACCCCAAGGCAGTGAGAAATAATAATTCATTGTTGAGCCATAAAGTTATGGGGTGGTTTGTTACGTAGCAATAGATAATTAGAATATCACTAGTGAAAAATGTCCTCTTATTTTCATCACCCAATGAAACTCAAACAAAAATTTACAGCCAGTTCTTCATTTTCCCTTCTTTAGCTACAATGGAAAAAGCTCCAGTCTCATCAAAGACCCTAATGGGCTTTATTTCTTTTTCTTTGCCAGCTTGTCAGGGGCTTTCCTCCTTTAGTTATCTCCTCTTTCACCTTCATCAGTGTTTCCCTCTTCTCTGGATCTTTTTTATCACCATTCTAACATGGTTTCATTCCTCCCATAATTCACACAAGAATGTTTATATATATACATCACCCTGGTCCCTCATCTCCTTCCACCTGCCACCCCATTTCCCTACTTCTTTTTATAGGCAACTGTCTCAAAAAATTGTGTTTGCCTCCTCTCTACTTCCTCTCAGGTCACTTTCTCTTCAACCTCTACCCCAATTTGGCTTCCGCCTCCACCACTTATGAGATTATTTTTCCCTGATCACCAATGCCTTCAATATTGCCAAATCTAATAGATTCATCTCTGTCCTCAACCTAATTAAGCTCTCAATGATTTGTCACCATTGAGTACTATATCTTTTTGTAATATCTCATGTAATGTATTAATACTGTAAGGAAAGTGAAAAAAAAGAATGATTATATGGGTACTTAAAGAAGTTTCTACCGAATGAGTATTGCTTCTGTACATCCTAAGGGGACCATCCATGTGTACAAGACTGTAGACATTTACTGATGAGAAATGTTTTCTGGTCACCATATCTTAAGGGAAAATAACTATGCTTCATACTTTTAAAGTATGAATAAAATGTGGCTTTTATTGTGCCTATAGGAGTGAGAAATGTCACAATGTTAAATATTTCTCCAGATAAAAATTATCTGCAGGTAACATCTCCCCAGTTCAAAAAATGCTCCAGTGGGGTAAGTAATTACTGGTAACATGTTTAAGTTGGTACATAATGGTAAAAATTAGTTTGTAAGAATTAACTATTATTAGGTAATGTATCTCTAATTAGTAGACTTAACATTAGTTCTTGCAACTTTCTTTTTAAATAAATAAGGGTCAACTGCAATGCATACATATTTCATGTAGCGAGCTTCAGGGAATATAGTAGGAATATAAAGAACAGGAAGACCTTCAAGAATATACAGCTTGAGGGTGGAGCAAGATGGCTGAATAGAATCATCACCACCCCAACCCCATAGGAACACCAAATGTAACAACTGTCTACACACAAAATAGCACCTTCATAAGAACTAAAAATTAGGTGAGCAATTATAGCACCCAGTTTTAACTTCATATCACTGAAAGAGGCACTGAAGAGAGTGGGAAAGACAGTCTTGAATCGATGATTGCACTTCTTCCCTATCCCCCAGCGGTGGCCACATGGCATGAAGAATCTGTGGACTTGGGAGAAGGAGAGTATAGTGATTGCGGGCCCCTGCATTGAACTTAGTGCTGTCGTATCACAGAGGAAAGCAAAACCAGGTTAAACTCGGCTGATGCCCAGAGGGAGCATTTAGACCAGCCCTAGCCATAGGGAATCATCCATCCCAGAAGTCAGAACTTGAGGTCGCACAAGCCTCACCATTACAGACTAACGTGCTCTGGAGTCCTTAATAAACTTGAATAGCAGTATAGTCCACTAGGACTGCAATTTCTAGGCAAGTCTTAGTGCTGCCCTGGGCTCAAAGCCAGTGGACTTGCCGGGCACATGATCTAGTGAGAAAGACACAAGCCAGGGTGGCCAAAGGGGTGCTTGTACCATGTATTTAAATAGTGGAGTACATTGCTAGGTCTGAGGCTGACCCATCAGGGCAGTGGGCTCCCCTCTGGCCCAAGGTAGGTCCAGAAATGCCATTCAAGAATTAAGGCCCAGAATCAGGAAACCTAATGATCTGCTTGGCAGCGCAGCTTATAGCAACAAAAGGGATTCCTTCCTTCTGTAGGAGGGGAGGAGAAGGAAGAGTAAAGAGGACTTTTTCTAGCGTTTTGGACACCAGCTTAGCCGCCGTAGGATAGGGCACCAGGCAAAGTCGTGAGACCCCCTTCCAGGTCCCAGCTCCCATATGACCTTTATAGACACACTCTGGGCCTGAGCGGAACCCATTGCTTTGAAGGGAAGGACCCAGTCCTGGAAGGATTTATCACCTGCTGGTTAAAGAGTTTGCAGGCTCTGAAGAGCCAGCAGCAATGTGCAGGTGATCACGTGAGCCTGGGGTGATACTCCGAGATATGTTGTCTTCAGGTGGAACCCAGCACATTTACAGCTGTGGTGCCTACAGGGAGAGACTCCTTCTGCTTGAGAAAACCAGAGAGAAAAGTAAAGTCTTGCACTTTAGGTTCCAGCTTGGGTATAGCACCAAGTGAACCACTGGGGTCCCTGATTCTGGGCCTTAGTTCTTGGATGGCTTTTCTGGACCTATCCAGAGTCAGAAGGGAGCCCACTGACCTGAAGGGTAAATCCAAGGCCTAGGAACGTTCACCACAAGCTGACCGAAGAGACCTGGGGCCTTAAGTGAACATTGGCAGTAGCCTGACAGTACCCACCGTGTGGATCTGTGGTTGTGGTAGCCATGGGGAGAGACTCCTCTTCTTGTGGGAAGGAAAGGGAAGAATGGAAAGGACATTCTCTCATGGTTTGAGTGCCAGCTTAGCAACACTAGAGTAGAGCATCAGGTAGATTTCTAAGATTTTTGACTCCAGGTTTGGGCCCCTGTATGGCATCTCTTGATTCACTTGGGGCCCGGGGGAACTCATCACCCTGAAGGCAAGGACACAAACCTGGCTGGCTTCAGCAACTGCTGACTGTAGAGCTTTAGAGCCTTGAGTGAACATAGGTGATAGCCAGGTAGTGGTTACAATGGGCCCTGGGAGAGACCCAGTTCTCTGCTGGGTTCAGGTCTGCTCCAGTGCAGCCCCAGTGGTGGTGGCCACAAGGGTGCTTGTGTCACCCCATACCCTGCTCCAGATGGCTCAGAACAGAGATATGGACTTCATTTGTTTGAGAGAAAGTAAGGAAAGAGAACAAGAGCAGGGTAATCTACAGAATTCTTCCAGATCTTATCCAAGACCACCAAGGCAGTACATCTATGAGTCTGCAAGAATGACAGCATCATTGGGCTTAGGGTGCTGCCTAATGCAAGTAAGGCTTAGATAACAATGTCCAAGTCCCTTCAAATACCTAGAAAGCCTTTCTAGTAAGGACAGGTACAAACAAGCCCGAACTGCAAAGATTACAATAAATACCTAACTCTTCAATGCCCAGACACCAGCAAATTTTGACAGGCAAAAGACCATCCAGAATAAAATGTAACTTCACCAAACAAACTAAATAAGGAACCAGAGACTAATCCTGGAGAAACACAGATATTTGACTTTTCAGAAAGAGAATTCAAAATAACCGTTTTGAGGAAACGCAAAGAAATTCAAGATAACACAGAGAAGAAATTCAGAACTCTTATCAGATGAATTTAACAAAGAGATTGAAACAATTAAGAAAAATCAAATAGCTATTTTGGACTTGAAAATGCAATTGACATACTGAAGAATGTATCAGAGTCACTTAATAGCAGAATTGATCAAGCAGAAGAAAGAATTAGTGAGCTCAAAGACAGCCTATCTGAAAAGCCATGGTCAGAAGAGACAAAATAAAAGAGAATGAAAAACAATGAAGCATGCCTATAAAATCTATAAAATGGCCTCAAAAGGGCAAATCTAAGAGTGATTGGCCTTAAAGAGGACGTAGAGAAAGAGATAAGGGTAAAAAGTTTATTCAAAGGGATAATATCCGAGAACTTCCTAAACATAGAGAAAGATATCAACATTCAAATACAGAGTTATAGAACATCAAGCAGATTTAACCCAAAGAAAACTACCTCATGGCATTTAAAAATCAAACTTCCAAAGGTCAAGGATAAAGAAAGGATTCTAAAAGCAGCAAGAGAAAAGAAACAGATAACATGCGATGAAGCTCCAATAAGTCTGGCAGCAGATGTTTCAGTGGAAATCGTATAGGCCAAAAAAGAGTAGCATGACATATTTAAAGTGCTGAAGGAAAAAAAAAAAACAACTTTTACCCTAGAATAGTATGTCTAGCAAAAATATCCTTCAAGCATGAAGAAGAAATAAAAACCTTCCCTGATAAACAAGAGCTGAGGGATTTCACTAATACCGGACCTGTCCTAAAAGAAATGCTAAAGGAAGTACTTCAATCAAAAAGAAAAGAATATTAACAAGCAAAAAAAATCATGTGAAGGTAAAAAACTAACTGGTAATAGTAAGCACATAGAAAAACACAGAATATTATAACTCTGTAATTGTGATGTATAAACTACTCATATCTTAAGTGGAAAGGCTAAATAATGAACCAATCAAAATAATAACTACAAGTTTTCAAGACATAGACAGTACAACGAGACATAAAGAGAAACAACAAAATGTTAAAAAGTAGGAGGATGAAGTTAAAGTGTAAAGTTTTTATTAGTTTTCTTTTTCAGTGTTTGTTCACGCAATTAGATTTGTCATCAGTTTAAAATAACGGGTTCTAACACAGTATTTACAAGCCTCATGGTAACCCAAATTAAACATCATACAACAAATACACAAAAAATAAAAAGCAAGAAATTTAGTCCTACCACTAGAGAAAATTACCTTTACTAAAAGGAAGACAGGAAGAAAGAAGACCAGAAAATGAAAAACAAAATGACAGGAGTAAGTCCCTATTTATGAACAATAACATTGAATATAAATGGATTAAACTCTCCAGTCAAAACATAGAGTGTCTGAATGGATAAAAAACAACACCACCCAATCATCTGTTTTCTATAAGAAACATATTTCACCTATAAAGACAAATGTAAACTGAAAATAAAGGTATGGAAAAAGATATTCCATGCCAATGGAAACCAAAGAAGAACAGAAATAGCCATATACTTATATCAGGAACTTATTTCCAGTACTCATCTCAGGAAATATAGATTTCAAGACAAAAATTATAAGAAGAGACAAAGAATGTCACTATATAACGATAAAAGGGTCAATTTAACAAAAGGATATAACAATTATAAATACATATGCACCTAATACTGGAGCATTCAGATATCTAAAGCAAATATTATTAGAGCTAAAGAGAGAGAGATAGGCCCTAATACAATAATAGCTGGAGAATTCAACACATGACATTCAGCCTTGGACAGATCTCCCAGACAGAAAGTCAACAAACATCAGACTTAATCTGAACTATGGAACAAATAGACCTAATAAATATTTATATAACATTTTATACAACGGCTGCAAAATACACATTTGTCTCCTCAGCACATGGATCATCCTCAAATATAAACCACATCCTTAAGACAAAACATATCTTAAGCATTCGAAAATATGAAATAATATCTAGCATTTTCTCTGACCACAATTTCCACAGTGGACTAAAACAAGAAATCAATAAAACGAGGAATTTCGGAAACTACGCAAACATATGGAAATTAAACAAAATGCTCCTAAATGACCAGTGGGTCCGAGAAGAAATTAAGAAGAAAATTGAAAAATTTCTTAAAACAAATGAAAATGGAAAGAACATGCCAATACTTTTGGGATACAGTGAAAACAGTAATAAGACGGAAGTTTTTAGCTATAAGCACCTACATCAAAGAAGAAGAAAAACTTCAAATAAATTACCTAAAGATGCATCTTAAAGAACTAAAAAAGTAAGAGTAAACCAAACCCAAAATTACTAGAAGAAAAAATAATAAAGATCAGAGAAGGAATAAGTGAAATTCAGACACAGCAATGTGAAAAGATCAATGAAACAGAAAGTTGGTTTTTTAAAAAGATAAAGGTGTGTCAATTTTGTTTAGCTAGACTAAGAAAAAAAAAGAGATGATCCAAATAAAATCAGATATGATAAAGAAGATATTACAACCAACAATGCAGAAATTCAAATGATTATTAGGGGTTACTATAAGCAACATTAAACCAAAAAATTGGAAAATCTAGAAGTGGATAAATTCCTAGACACATACAACCTACCAAGATTGAACCAAGAAGAAATTCAAAAACTGAACAGACCAATTGCAAGTAATGAGATCAAAGCCATAATAAAAATTATTCCAACAAAGAAAAGCCTGGGACCCGATGGCTTTATTGCTGAATTCTACCAAACATTTAAAGAAGAACTAATACCAATTCCCCTCAAACTATTCTGAAAAATAAAGGAGAAAGTAATACTCCCAAAATCATTCAATGAAGCCAGTCTTATCCTGATATCAAACCAAAGATGCATCAAAAAAGAAAAAAAAACTATAGGCCAATATTTCTAACGAATATTGATGCAAAAATCCTCAACAAAATACTAGCAAACCGAATTGAACAACACATTAAAAAGATCATTCATCATGCCCAAGTGGGATTTATCCCACTGATGCAAAGATGGTTCAACATATGCGAATCAATTAATGTGATATATCATATCAAAAGAGTGGAGGATAAATATCATATGATCACTTAAATTGATGCAGAAAAAGCATTTGATAAAATTCAACGTTCCTTCATGATGAAAAAGAAACCCTCAAAAAACTGAGTATACAAGGAACATACTTCAACATAAGACAAGCCATATACAACAGACCCACAGCTAGTGTCACAGTGAATGGGGAAAAATTAAAAGCCTTTCCTCTAAAGATCTGGAACATGACAAAGAGGCCCACTGTCACTGCTGTTATTCAACATAGTCCTGGAAGTCCTAGCTAGAGCAATTAAACAAGAGAACTAAATAAAGGGCATCCAATTGGAAAGGAAGAAATTCAATTATCCTTGTTTTCAGGTGATACAACCCTGCATTTGGAAAACCTTAAAAACTCCACTAAAAACTATTAGAGCTAATAAATTCAGTAAAGTTGCAGGATACAAAATGAACATAAAAAAATCAGTGCATTTCTATATGTCAACAGCAAACAATCTGAAAAATAATTAAGAAAGTAATCCTATTTACAATAGCTATAAATAAAATAAAATACCTATGAATTAACCAAAGAATTAAGGATTTCTATAATGAAAACTATAAAATACTGATGAAAGTAATTGAAGACACCAAAAATTGAAAAATATTCCATGTTCATGGATTGAAAGGATCAATAATGTTAAGATTTCCATATTCCCCAAAGCAACATCCAGATTCAATGCAATCTTTATCAAAATACCAATGACATTCTTCACAGGAATAGAGAAAAATTCTAAAATTTATATGGAACCACAAAAGTCCTAGAATAGCTAAAGCTATCTCAAGAAAAAGAACAAAACTGGAGGAATCACATTACTTGACTTCAAATGATACTACAGAGGTATAGTAACACAAACAGCATAGTACTGGCATAAAAACAGACACATAGACCAATGGAATTACAGAGGTATAGTAACACAAACAGCATAGTACTGGCATAAAAACAGACACATAGACCAATGGAACAGAATAGAGAATCCAGAAACAAATTTATACATCTAAAGTAAACTCCTTTTCAACAAAAGTTCCAAGAACATACATTTGGGAAAAGACAGTCTCTTCGATAAATGGTGCTGGGAAAATGGGATATTCATATGCAGAAGAATGAAATTAGAGCCCTATCTCTTGGCATATACAAAAATCAAATCAAAATGGATCAATGACTTAAATCTAAGACCTCAAATCATGAAACTGCTAAAATTAAACATTGGGAAAACTCTCCAGGACACTGGACTGGGCAAAGATTTATTGCGTAACACCCAAGAAGCACAGTCATCTAAAGCAAAAATGGACACATGGGATCATATCAAGTTTAAAAGTTTCTAAACCACAAAGGAAACAATAAACAAAGTGAAGAGACAACCCACAAAATGGAATAAAATATTTGCAAACTATCCACCTGACAAGGGATTTGTAACCTGAATAGATAAGGAGCTCAAACAACTCTATAGTAAAAATTATAATAACCTGACTTAAAAATGGGCAGCTATCTGAATAGACATTTATCATAAGAAGACATACAAATCTCACAGTTATATGAAAAGGTGTCCAATATCATTGATCATCAAATAAATGCAAATCAAAACTACAATAAATATCTCATCGCAATTAAAATGGCTTTTCACAATTAAAAAGACAGGCAATAACAAAGGCTGGCGAGGATGTGGAAAAAAGGGAACCCTCATAGACTGTTGGTGGGAGTTTTAATTAGTAAAACCGCTGTGGAGAACTATTTGGAGGTTTCTCAGAAAACTAAAAATAGAGTTACAACATGTTCCAATAATCCCACAACTAAGTATATACCCAAAAGAATAGAAATCAGTGTGTTGAAGAGACATCTACACTCCCATGTTTCTTGCAGCACTATTCACAACAGCCAAGATTTGGAAGCAACCTAAGTGTCCATCAATAGATGAATGGATAAAGAAAATGTGGTACATATACACAATCGAATATTATTCAGCCTGATATGGTTTGGCTGTTTCCCTACCCAAATCTCATCTTGAATTCCCAAGTGTTGTGGGAGGGACCAAGTGGGAGGTAATTGAATCATGGGGTCAGGTCCTTCCTCTGCTATTCTCACGACAGTGATAAAGTCTCATGAGATTGGATGATTATTATAAGGGGGGAGTATTCCTGTACAAGCTCTCTTTTCTTGTCTACCACCATGTGAGATGTGCCTTTCACCTTTCACCATGACTGTGAGGCCTCCCCAGCCACGTGGAACTGTAAGTTCAATAAAACTCTTTCTTTTATACATTGCCCAGTCTCAGGTATGTATTCATCAGCAGCCTGAAAAAGAACTAATGCAGTAAATTGGTTCCAGTAGAGTGGGGCATTGCTGAAAAGATATCTGAAAATGTGGAAGTGACTTTGGAAACTCGGTAACAGGCAGAAGTTGGAACAGTTTGGAGGGCTCAGAAGAAGACAAGAAAATTTGGGGAAATTTTGGACTTTCTAGAGATTTATTGAATGGCTTTGACAAAAATGCTGATAATTATATGAACAATAAGGTCCAGGCTGAAGTGGTCTCAGATGGAGATGAGGAACTCGTTGGGAACTTGAGCAAAGGTGATTCTTGCTATGTTTTAGCAAAGAGACTGACAGCATTTTACCCCTGCCGTAGAGATATGTGGAACTTTGAACTGGACAGAGATGATTAAGGGTATCTGGCAGAAGAAATTTCTAAGCAGCAAAGCATTCAAGAGTTGACTTGGGTGCTGTTAAAAGCATTCTCTTTTACCAGGGAAGCAGAGCATAAAAGTTTGGAAAATTTGCAGCCTGACAATGTGATAGAAAAGAAAATCCCATTTTCAGAAAATTTTTGCAATCTGTCCATCTGACAAAGGGCTAATATCCAAAATCTACAAGGAACTTCAACAAATTTATCAGAAAAAAACAAACAACCCCATCAAAAAGTGGGCAAAGGATATGAACAGACACTTATCAAAAGAAGACATTTATGTGGCCAAGAAACATGAAAATAAGCTCATCATCACTGGTCATTAGAGAAATGCAAATCAAAACCATAATGAGAAACCATCTCACACCAGTTAGAATGGCGATCATTAAAAAGTCAGGAAACAATAGATGCTGGAGAGGATGTGGAGAAATAGGAATGGTTTTACACTGTTGATGGGAGTATAAATTAGTTCAACCATTGTGGAAGACTGTGGCGATTACTCAAGGATCTAGAACAAGAAATCCCATTTGGCCCAGCAATGCCATTACTGGGTATATACCCAAAGGATTATACATCATTATACTATAAAGACACATGCACATGTATGTTTATTGCAGCACTATTCACAATAGCAAAGACTTGGAACCAGCCCAAATGCCCATCAATGATACACTGGATTAAGAAAAATATGGCACATATACACCATGGCATATTATGCAGTTAAAAAAAGGATGGATTTATATATTTTGCAGGGACATGAATGAAGCTGGAAATCATCATTCTCAGTAAACTAACACAGGAACAGAAAACTAAACACCACATGTTCTCACTCTAAGTGGGAATTGAACAATGAGAACACATGGACACAGGGAGGGGAACATCACACACTGGGGCCTGTCAGGGGCTGAGGAGCTAGGGGAGGGATAGCATTAGGAGAAATACCTAATGTAGATGACAGGTTGTTGGGTGCAGCAAATCACCTTGGCACGTGTATACCTATGTAACAAGCCTGCACATTCTGCACATATATCCCAGAACTTAAAGTATAATAATAAAAATAAAGAAAGAAAAGAAAATCTCATTTTCTGAGGAGAAATTCAAGCCAGCTGAAGAAATTTGCATAAGTAACGAGGAGGCCAATGTTAATCCCCAAGACAATAGGGAAAATGTCTCCACAGCACGTTAGAGGTCTTCACAGCAGCCTCTCCCATCACATATCTAGAGGTCTAGGAGGTAAATGTGGTTTTATGGGCCAGGCGGGCCAGGCGTGGGGTCCCTGTGCTGTGTGCAGCCTAGGGACTTTGTTCCCTGCATCCCAGCAACTCAAACCTGGCTGAAAAAGGGCCAACATAAAGCTCAGGCCGTGGCTTTAGAGGGTGTATGTCTCAAGCCATGGCAGCTTCCACATGGTATTGAGCCTGCCAGTGCACAGAAGTCAAGAATTGGGGTTTGGGAACCCCCACCTAGCTTTCAGAAGATGTATACAAATGCCTGGATATCCAGACAGAAGTTTGCTGCAGGGGTGGGGCCCTCATGGAGAACTTCTGCTAGGACAGTGTGGGAGGGAAATGTTGGGTTGGAGCCCCCACGCGGAGTCCCTACTAGGGTACTGTCTAGTGGAGTTGTGAGAAGACAGCCACCATCCTCCAGATTCCAGAATGGTAGATTCATTGACAGCTTTCACCATGCACCTGGAAAAGCTGCAGATACTAAACGCTGGCCTATGAAAGCAGCCAGGAGGGAGACTGTACCCTGCAAAGCTACAGGGGCAGAGCTGCCTCAGACCATGGGAACCCACCTCTTGCATCAGTGTGACCTGGATGTGATGCATGAAGTCAAAGGAGATCATTTTGGAGCTTTAAGATTTGATTGCCCTGCTGGGTTTTGGACTTGCATGGGGCCTGTAGTCACTTGGTTTTGGCCAATGTCTCCCATTTGAAATGGCTGTATTTATCCAATGCCTGTATCCCCATTGTATCTAGGAAGTAACTAACTTGCTTTTGATTTTACAGGCTCAAAGGCAGAAGAGACTTGCCTTGTCTCAGATGAGAATTTGGACTGTGGACTTTTGATTTAACATTGAAATGAGTTAAGACTCTGGGGGACTCTTGGGAAGACGATTGGTTTTGAAATGTGAGGACATGAGATTTGGGAGGGGCCAGGGGTGGCATGATATGGTTTAGCTGTGTCCCCACCCAAATCTCATCTTGAATTCCCAAGTGTTGTGGAAGGGATCAGGTGGGAGGTAATTGAATCATGGGGTCAGGTCTTTCACATGCCATTCTCATTATAGTAAGTAAGTCTCATGAGATCTGATGGTTATTATAAGGGGGCATTATACCTGCACAAACTCTCTTGTCTTAGCTGCCACCATGTGAGACATGCCTTTCACCTTCCACCATGGTTGTGAGGCCACCCCAGCCATGTGGAACTGTAAGTCCAATAAACTTCTTTCTTTTATAAATCGCCCAGTCTCAGGTATGTCTTTATCAGCAGTGTGAACACGGACTATTACACAGCCATAAAAAATAATGAGATACTGTCATTTGTAACAATATAGATGGAGTTGGAAATCATTATGTTAATGAGATGAGCCAGGCACAGAAAGACAAACTCCACATGATCTCACTTATTTGTGGGAGCTAAAAATTAAATGAAGATAGAGAGTAGAAGGAAGATTACCAGAAGCTGGGAATGGTAGTAGGGGGTTGCAGAAAGTGGGCATGGTTATTGGGTACAAAAATACAGTTAGAAAGAATGAACAAAATCTCCTACATGACTGCATAATGAGTATAGTCAATAATAATTTAATAGTACATTTAAAAATAATTAAAATAGCATAATTGGATTGTTTAGTACACAAAGAATAAATGTTTAAGGTGATGACCCCATTTACCCTGCAATTACGCATTGCATGGCTATATAAAAATGTCTCATGTACCCCATAAATATCTACACCTACTATATACTCAAAAAATGAAAAAAGAAAAAACAAGAGCAACAACAACAACAAAAAGAACATAGAGCTCAAAGGACCCCATCAGCACATTCTTTTCTGTGTGCTCCCTTCCATAATGTGCCACTAGCAATCCCTAGTGTGAAGGATGGGAAGAATTTTCCAAAGGCCAGGGGGAAATAGGCCACCATTTCATGCAGGTAATGCTATGAGTAATGACAAGGGGCAGGAAGCAGGTGAATTTTCAGGGCAAGGGTGAACGGCATAGGCTGAGATCACTGTGCTGCCTATCATGTGGCAGAGCCTCGGGAGAACAGGAGGAGGAAGGCTTGGCCTGCTGACAGCAGCAGCTGGAGAGGGGTTGGGGGGCTCAACTGAGGGGTAGCCTTTATGTCAGATAAGTTCTGAACTAGATTTATATTTGAGAAATATGAAGGTTAAATACACCCTTTTGCAATTATTTATTTGATGAAATAGCCCTGGCTGCTATGTTTATAATTTAAGCATCTATAGATCTCTTACTGAAACTCATTGGCAGTTTTGAATCTTTTGATTTGCAAGAAAAAAAATGTAAATGTAATCAACAGCAAACATTTAATGAGTGTTTATATAGAGTCTAGGATCTTTTTGTCACAGAAAAAAATGTTATGGATAAGACATACATATTCTAGATATATCTACATCTATCTTTCCAGTAAGGAAGGAATGGAGGTAGGATTATGAGTAGCTTCTTCAGTAGGAAATGTAGCACTTTTTTCACTATTTACCAACAGTTCCACTGCTCCTACCTCCACCTAAGCAACCATCATGTGTCTCCTGTATTCCTGCAGTAGCCATCTGACTGGCCTCCTTGATTCCATCTGACCCCTGTACAGCTATACTCAATAGGGACCACAGTGGTTGTTTTCAAGTAGTTCATGCCACTCTTCCACTCAGACCACTACAATGCTCATTTGGAATAAATCTCAAAGCCACAGGATAGCCTATAAGGAAAGCTACAGGGTCTCTCCTTCTTTATCCTCTCCAATCTCATTTCCTGGTTTTTTCCTTTTGATCCAAAATGTTCCCTCAACACTGACCTCCTTGCTATGCACTCTTCTGCCTTTGGGATCTGTAGTCGCTGTTTTTACCACTTGTAACACTCTATTTCAAGATATCCACATACGTCATCCCACATCTCCTAACTATCTTTGTGAACCATCAATTGATTGCATCTCACTTCCAAACCCACTTTCTTTTCCTGCTTGTGACAAAGGAAATAGGCTCTTTAAACATTTTCTTCTGGGCTGGCTGGCCCAATGTTAAGTTTTCTCCATAGAAAATACTGGAGAAACATTGAAGGAGAAAAGAGTTTTGCTTCCTGTGTTCCTGTATCTCACTGGCCAAGCTTCTGCAGTACAGGTGGCTTCTCCATGCTCAGCTCCTGCAGAACATGCAGCTTCTCTGGCATTTAACTTCTAAGACACCCAAAAGCTGTCAGCCGCCTGTTGATCTCAGGACACTACGTAGTGCAGTGGGAAACTCTGCACTCCTGGGAACTCCTGGGAACAGTTTTCCCCAGCACCCTAGAGGGTAATTCTCTGACAAGTTGCAGAGGCTGGATTTCCAGCAAGTCCTGCCTTGCACAGTTCCACAGCAGTGTCTCTGGCGCCAATGACGCACAACTGCGCACTCCCAGCAAGATCTGGATCTTAGCCCTGGGCCAGAGGCTACTCTGACTCAGCCCTGGGAGTTAGTGGCTGCTCCTTATGTCTTCCATTCTTGTATTATTTGCAGCTTGCTTTACTTTTTACCAGCTGATTCGGTTACTCCAATCCTCTGTTATCATTATTGATTCTTTACAGTGAACTTTTCCTGTTCCAATTACTATATGGTTTCTCTCTCCTGTCGGGCCTAGACTGATACAATATTCTAGCTCAGATATCAAGATGATGTCTTTTCTGTCCTCTCTACTTAAAATTTCCTTCTGCATCTCTTTACCTTGCTCTGGATTTTTCTTTCTTCTGTTGCACTGATCATCTTCCGACATTCCAGCCAGTTTATTGATTATGTTTATGATTTATCAACTGCTTACTTCTATAGAATATAAACACCTTGAAGGTAAATATTTATTTCACTTTTGCTCATGGATATATCTGCAACTTGTAGAATAATGCTTGGCCCATAGTAGGTGGTCAATAAATATTTGTTAAAGAACAATCATATGGATCACAAGCAGCTGTCTCTGAAGAATGCCTACATTGGCCCCTACTGTGGGAATTCAACTTGTTTCCAGTGGCTACGGTTAGTATTCCCACATTCTTTGGGGAATGAGGGAAATGCTAGTCCTCCCACTTGTCCTAGGCTGTAAATTATAGAAGCTGCTTATTGCTGCATGCGCAGGCCTTAAGATGCAATCTTTCCCTCTACCATCATATAGGAATGTTTTCTCAACATCTCCAAATTCATTTAGCCATTTTAACCAAATCAAGAAATCCTTATTCAATTGTTTTTTTAATGTACCAATTAATTTTACATTTAATTTATCTGTATTCTCTGTCACGCCAGTTTGCACATATTGCTAAAACAAAGATTTTCACAGGTACTGAAATGTAAATTTTGGTTAGAAACATAAGATAACTTGCCAGTTAAGAAACAGATCTGTATAGCTCTGGCTTCCTTTATCTGACAGCAAATGCTAATATGGCATGTAAATAACCATAGCCAAGTTACCTAGACATAGTTAGGGAAAAAATAAAATTACAAAATACTGAAACAAGTGAGGTCTATCTTTCATTTCTCTGGCTACTATTTAACTTATGGGAGCAGAGTCTTTTTACTATGTGGAAGTGAATATCTCTAATTTGAATTTCATCTCTATGTACTTTTTTTTTTTTTTGAGACAGAGTCTTGCTCCGTCACCCAGGCTGGAGCATAGTGGTGCATTCTTGGCTCACTGCAACCTCCACCCCTCGGGCTCCAGTGATCCTTCCTCCTCAGCCTCAGAAGTAGCTGGGACCACAGGTGCACCCCACCATGCCCAGCTATTTGTTTTGTAGTTTTAGTAGAGATGGGGTCTTTCCATATTGCTCAGGCTAGCTTCAAACTCCTGAGCTCAAGCAATCCACGCGCTTCAGCCTTCCAAAGTGCTGGATTATAGGCATGAGCCACTGCACCCAGCTGGCTTTCTTACAAAGATAGCCCAGCTCTTATATCACATAGAGATGGAAGACTATAGAAGATAAAATAAACAACAGGACTCCTTAAATAATGATTATATATGGAGAGTAGAACTTTTGTTATTTGGAACTGCAAGGACATTACTCAGTTTGGTTAGCCACATTTTTGGAGACATAAGAGCATTTTTATTCAGTAGCAACATACTTTTTCATTTTAAGCCTTTTTATAAGAAATACTTCTAAAATACATTATGTCCTTATTTTCAACAGTTAAAGACACTTCCTCCGAGAAGCCATCTTTGGCCCTTCTAGTTTTGGGTAGGTGCCCTTGATCTATGCTCACAAAATACCTGGTATCTTCCCTTCCAAAGCACAGATTTCACTTCACTGTTGACGTCAGTGGGCTACACTGGGTTGTCATGACTTTTAAGGGAGAGAATCTATCTTTCTTATTTCTCTGTTGCCTAGCATAGTATAGTGCCATGCGCACAGAAGACATTCAGTAAATATTTGTTGACTAATGACATCTTCAAGGGCATCACTGCAAACACTGGAAACAACACAGGGCAGATCATAATCAAGGCCTTATAAGTGGGTGGTACTATGTATACATTCTTTAAACTTTGGCTAGTAGCAGGTAGCTGTCCTTTCAGGTTCTTTTCCCCTGCTTGTACATTGTTTCTAATATGCTATAGGGTTAGAGACTCCAAATCAAATTTATACTAAGTAAAAATAAGTTTAAAAATTAAAGAAAGAAATAAACTAAAATTCACAAGTTTTAGTGCAAGAAGGAGTTTGGCTTCTCTAAGTTCTTCCTTATTCTTAGTTTTCAGCCATTCTGGTTAGACAAAGTTTTCAGAAAGCAGAGATTTCCAAAGGGCAGTGTGTTCCTGTGTTCTGCTCCCTGTAGACAACTTAATTTAATACATATTAATAGCTAAAAATAAATTGTAAAAAGCAGGTCTTAAATCACTGCCCTCCCACTTAACAAGAAAAATCACAGATAGCAATTCATATAATAGAAACTGTTAGTGCAGATATAGAGCCATAAAATCAAAGCACTCTTTATGCAATAAGTCTATGCTTCATTGAGGTCAATTAAAGCAAGATTTATGCACACAGGCAGTCACTCTGCCTTAAAAAATGGCTTTTACACACTCTGAGGTAGGGTGAAGAGCTGCTCAAAAGCTGGATCCCTACAGAATGGAAAAAAAAAGGAATGAATCTGGAAATATATACCTGTCCTCTAAGAATACGATAGAAATGGCTAAGTGAAACCGGAAATATACAGGCATAAGAAAGATTAAAATTAACATCCAAAACTCATTTAAGGAAAAGAAATCTCAGCTCTCTGTTGCATCTCAATTGAGAACATTATTTTTTAACCTTATGTAAATGGCACAAGCTGAACATTCTTTGATTTATATTATTTGGATAAACTAAAAGGTACATGGTGCCAACAACACATTACAGTCTGTCAACAGTATTCTTTGTGACCACCCATAATTAGTTTGTGTACCGACCAAGATTCATAAATACAAAACAACTGAAGAAAGGCAAGGTTCTTACAAACCTAAAGAGCACGCAAAGCAATCTCATCTTTCACATCATTCAGAGTGGTTGCTGTATTATAAACAAAGCAGGGCCTGAATGATGGATAGAGAGAAAACACACCTGCTCTCTGAGGATCATGAATCACCGTGCTTTTCTCTAAGCTCTCCAATATTGAAACTTCTTTCTACATTAAAGGTGCGTGAAAGTGCATTAACTCTTCATAGCAATTAGTCTCCTGAAAGACTTATATCTGAAAACATACATGATTCACAACGTTCCCATTCATCATTACTTATTAAGCCCACCTCTGCAGAAGGCATCAAAGGTACAACGACAAAAGGACAAGGTTCATGTCTCTAAGGTATAGTCTCACTGGGATACCAAAAAGATAGGCAGATATTTACAATAAAATATATTAGCAGATATAATGGCATTGTACACAAAGTACAGTTCAATCACAGAAAAATGCTCACATGAGTTATTACAGAGAAGGTAGTTGACCCTGTTCCTTGAAGGATGAGTGGAAATTTGTTGCAGAGAATAACTTGGAAAAGAAACTGCAGAAAGAAAGGTTTACAAGCAAGGGCACAGAGGCAGGAACAAGCGTGGTTTGTTTGGAGTAAACTAGGTAGTCTGAGTTGACTGTAAGAGGCATGGTCGGCAGTAGGTGTGGCTCTGTAGGCAGAAGCAGATGAAAAAGGTCATGCTAATGAGTTCAGTTTTATCAGATAAATGATAAGCAGGATAGTGACACGATCAGATGAAATGAGCAGACTGGTGCTATAATTGGATACACATGTGAGAAAATCCTCTCAAAGTAGTAGGAATGATGGATTTGTGAAAGTGAAGCTGCAGGAAACATGACCAATTAGGTGCCCATGCAATTGTCCAGGTGGGAAACATGATGGCCTAAATGAGATAAGAGCATAAAAGTGCAAACAGGTGGAGAGACGGACATAAGTGGAGCAGAATTGACTGGACTTGATCATTGAAGAGAGGTCAGGGCAAGTGAAGGAGCCCAATCCAATGAGGCTCTTGCATGTCTAACTTGAGCATCAAGATAAAACATGGAGGAAATGCCTGGATCAGTGTGGATATGACAAGTTTGAAGGCTCTTTGTGATATCTACAGATAGATGTAGTTGTAAAGATTCAGACATCTGAAGATAATGTGGAATTCATGACTTACGTATTCAACAAAGATTAGAATGAGAAGCTAGGAGAGCCAGTGAGAGTTCAGAGACATCATTTAAGAATCAGGCAAAACAACAGACACCCTCAATGAGATGAATAGAGTAGTAAGAAGAAGAAAATTAGTAGAGGGTCAGGCATAAAAAGTTAAGGAGCATGGGATTTAGGAAGTATAGAGGTTCATAGTCTAAAATGCTGAAGAGACATACCAAAGGATGGGGATAAAAGGACACCATTGAGAAGAGAACCAAGATTCAATTTAGCGTCATGGCTAGGGCATCAGAGAGCAGTGGATTTTGGATGAGGGTGGAGGCCGCAGAGCAAGCATGTGCAGGAGGTCTTTCGGCAACCAGCTGAGCAGGAAGGGAGGGATGCAGGACAGTGGCCTGAAGGAGCAACCTGCTCAAAGATGCAATCTCAAATGAGTTAATTTCATTGTCAGACTGCTCTGGGTACATTCACCCATTAGAAAGATTTCTTCTCATTACTATTAAATCTATGAGATGGGGAGTAGCAGCATAAACAAGAAGAAGTCACTTTCTTAAAATTGAAAGAAAATCATTTTATAGTTTTGTACAGTACCAAACGTTTTATGTTATCAAATGGTAAAAATGTTTTTGTCAGATATACTCTCTAAAAAAATACTGACTGAGGCCGGGCGTGGTGGCTTACGCCTGCAACCCCAACACTTTGGGAGGCCAAAGTGGGTGGATCACGAGGTCAGGAGCTCGAGACCGTCCTGGCCAACATGGTAAAACCACATCTCTACTAAAAATACAAAGAATTAGCCAGGTGTGGTGGCAGGCACCTGTAGTCTTAGCTACTCAGGAGGCTGAAGCAGGAGAATTGCTTGAACCTGGGAGGCAGAGGTTGCAGTGTGCTGAGATAGTGCCACTGTACCCTAGCCTGGGTGACAGAGAGAGACTTCGTCTCAAAATAATAATAATAAAAATAAAATAAAAACACTGAGTTGGAAGGATGAGAATGAAGCCGAGTTATCTCTCAGGGAACATGTTGATATAAGTATAGGCACGGGCCAGGCATGGTGGTTCATGCCTGTCTTCCCTGCACTTTGGGAGGCTGAGGTGGGTGGATCACTTGAGGCCAGGAGTTTGAGACTACCCTGTCCAACATGGCAAAACCCTGTCTCTACTAAAAATACAAAAATTAGCCAGATGTGGTGGTTCACACCTGTAATGGCAGCTACTCGGGAGGCTGAGGCAGAGAATGGCTTCAGCCTGGGAGGCAGAGGCTGCAGTGATGAACCAAGATCACACCACTGCACTCCAGCCTGGGTGACAGAGACTCCATCTCAAAAACAAACAAACCAAAAAACATAAAACAAACAAACAAACAAAAGATAGGCAGCTCTGACGTGCCTTCTAAGGATGGTGGCATCCATTTTCTTTAGGTTTTAGGGGACGTATTGAAGTCTAGAAACATGAAGGAAAGGTGAAGAGAAAAGAGATAAAGAGGTGGAAGTCATTTAATAAAGGCAGGTTATGAACTCCTTTCTGCCATTTTGTTTACAAAATCCTAGTAATTATTAATTCAATAATTTAGTATAATACTTTCTAATGCTTTCATATAAATGCAAAGAAGAGATCAATCTTCATATAGTTTTGAGGCCAAACAAAAACAGAGACTAAGAGGAAAGTAGTAATGAGGGCTACATTTAGTGTTCTGCCCTTTCTCCACTTCATCTGCAGACATGCTTTTTGATGTCCATTCACCCATTACTGGAAATTGATGCACTTGTTGCAATTAAGGAATTTATAACTTGGGAACATCGAGTCTCATATTTGTCACCAAAATGCTACAGAACGGGCAGAGATCAGAAAGGTACACAGCATAAATTAACATCACCAATCCCTACAATCCAGGGGTTCTGGAGAATCACAGGTGAAAGCACTGGGAAGTGGGTTTGCTGTATCAAGAACACTGTGCATTATCTGTTCCACAACTATCTAGGGATTTAGGGGACCAGTTCCCATGCTGGGTCAACAATAGAGCTCCCCAATTAGGAAACTCAGCAGTGAGGATCATTCAGACTGATTTTTATGCACACTCTAATTTTAATGTTAATATCATTTTAGTGTCAGTATTTTACTTGGAACTTTATGTTCTAAAAGCTCTTTGGCCTGAGGACTGCTGGACTAAAGAGTGTATTTTCTTACATGTGAAGCCAAAGGAAATGAGATTTTTCCAACCAATAAAATAATCCAAGCACTTTGTGGAGGGATGATTTCCATTATGTGGAGCAAAGGAAAGACAAAGAGAAAAATAGGGAAGGGAATTATATTTTGCCCTATTTATTTGCCAAGTATTTAGATTGTATGTGATATTTCTATTATCCCATGGAATTTTAGTTTACCTTTTGCAGTTTTCATTAACTTTCCATGAGTTGACTTTTGAAACATTCAACCAGGTAGTTGGATGGTTTCTAGGAAAGCAATATATGCCTGTTCTCCTTAGTATCACCCTGAGAACTCAGAATTCTAGGTTGGACACCAGATTCCTGCCCTCTGAAGTTTATACCCTGTATCATTCTCTCTCAATGAGTGCAGAAGCAGGACTGTGAATATGATGGTATTTCATTCTCTTGATTAAGTTAGGGATTATGGAAGAAGGTAAAGAGATTTTCCAGTTATAATTATTGCTTTTACTAGGTTGACTCTGAGTTAATAAGGAAAGAGATTAGGCCCAGTGTAGTGGCTCACACCTGTAATCCCAACATTTTGGAAGGCTGAGACAGGAGGCATTTGAGGTCAGGAGTTCGAGATGAGCCCAGGCAACTTAACAAGACCTTGTTTCTACAAAACATAGAAAAATTAACTGAGCATGTTGGCATATACCTGTAGTCCAAGCTACTTGGGAGGCTGAGGCGGGATGATTGCTTGAGTCCAGAAGTTTGAGGCTGCAGTAAGCTATGATCATGCCACTGTGCCCCAACCTGGGCAACAGAGAAGAGAGACCCTGTCACAGAATTATAATAATAAAGTAGATTGTTCTGGGTGGGCCTGTGCTAATCACGTGAACTCTTTAAAAGAGGGTCCAGACTTTCCCTGAAAGGACAGAATCAATATCCAAGAAACTCTTCTGTTCTTGAAGAAGCAAGCTACTGCATGTTCTACAACAGCATAAATAAATAAATAATAAAAAGAAGTTTTGCCAACAACTATGTAAACTTGAGAAGGAACCCTGAGCCACAGATGAGACTCCAGCTTCAGCTGACACCCTAGATTGAAGCCTTGGAAAATCCTGAGCTGACTCTTAACCCAAGGAAACTGTGAGCTAATAGACATATGTTGTTTTAATCCATTAAATTTGTGGTAGTTCATTACACAGCAATAAAACATACCTCTAAATCAATGCCTGATTACAACACACAGGTACATTGGACTTGTCGGTTTCTTATGGAAGCCTCCATCTGTGCCAACAACATGGGTAATGAGTCATATTATGAATCTAAGACACTGAACAAACTAGGCCAATGCTGAACTTAATAGGAGGATGTTGGGTGAGACTATTAAAGAGGCAGGGCATTCTTTGGACTGGACAACAACCATGGCAAGAGCCGAGAGAAAGATGCATTGCATGATGACTTGACTTGCAAGCTGTTTCATTCATGAGCCTCGGGGTACGTTTAGAAAGAGATCACACATGGTAGATGTGGAACTCCATCTCCATCTGAGCAGTGCCTGGTTTGACAGATGGGTCTTACACTAGGAAGCCTAGCAGCATCTGATTCTGCCAACCTGGGAAGAGAAATCCAGGAATGTGGGCCTTCAGTGATAATCTCCTACATCTTTTCCTCATAAAACAAGAATATACATTAGAACACTATCCAATGCCAAAACAATGGAGATTTTGAGAGTTTGCTTTCCACCTTCTTTGTGCTTCATTAGTATAGTGCTAAAGAGAGTTTTGAGCACTTCTTGGGGGCACACTATAAGTACAAGTGCCACTTGCTATGCGAACAAAGGCACTAACCAGGCAAGTTGCAGCCACATACACAAGCCTGTCAAAAAGCCACCAGAAAAGCCATTGCTGAGCCTTTTGAAGGAACAAAAAGTGTTGCTGAAAAAGGAAAGACTCTTTCAGAAGAGCCAAATAAATTCAGAAAAAGCCATGCAGCTATTCAAAGGGCTACATATGACAGTATTTGCTGAGCCTCTATCATCTCATTTATTTTCAAAGTCTGGCCAGGGACATTTGGGAAGTCACTGCTGTTCTCTTAACTACCCTCCCCTACCTAAGAATACAGCCTAGCAATGACAGGGGAAGGGAAGTAAAGTTATCAAGCATCTGCTATTTGTCAGACACTAAGCCAGGTGCTTTGCTAACTTGCTTTTCTCTGCCTAGCAACTTTGTAAGACAGATTATTTTTTGATTGCTGCTTAACAAGTGATCACAAATTTAGCAGCTTAAAAATCAATACCTTTACTAGCTCACAGTTCTGTAGATCCAAAGTCTGAGCACAGCCGGAACCCAAAAGGCTACATTCTCTTCTCAGGGTCCCACAAGCTCAAATCAAGGTAGCAGCCAGGCTGAATCTTCGTTTGGCGGTTCCAGGAAAAAATCTACTTTCAGGCTCACTCATTGTTGGCAGAATTCAGTTCCTTGCAGTTATAAAATCAGGTCCCAGCTTTCTTGCTGACTTGCAGCCATGGTGCTGCTCTCAACTCTCAGAGGCTGCCCATGTGCCTTACCACATGGCCCCTCTATCTTCAAGACAACAATGGTACCTCAGGTCCAAGGATGATACAGGAGTAGTACAGCAGGGAGTGGGGGAATCTTGAATACAGTCTTAGAATTCTGCCTACCACATATGGTCAGTATTATTTCCATCTTAGAGAAAACTGAGGCTGAGGGAGAGAAAGAATGCTAATGTCTGCAGCACTGATATGAAACCAAAATCTGTGTACTGGGCTTTTATTGTGCCCATCATTCAAAGAGTGCATTGTATCCACTAGATGATTTTTCAGCTCTCACCCCTATCCATCCTTCTACCTCTTGGAGTCTCCAATGTTGTCTATTATTCTACTCTGTTTGTCCGCGTGCAGCCATTGTTTAGCTCTCAATTATAAGTGAGAACATGAGGTATTTGACTTGCTGTTTGAGTTATTTCACTTAGGATGACTTCCAGTTCCATCTACGTTGCTGGAAAAGACATTTCATTCATTTTTATGACTGTGTAGTATTCTATGATCCATTTGTATATGTATGCCACATTTTCTTTATTCAATCCTCCATCAATGGACACTTAGGTTGATTCCATATCTTTGCTATTGTGAATAGTGCTGCAATAAACATACAAGCATGTAACGAACTACCACAAATTTAATGGATTAAAACAAAATAAAACATTTGATGAAATGGTTTCTTTCCTTTTGGGTATATACCCAGTAGTGAGATTGCAGCATCAAACAGTAGTTCTAGTTTTACTTCGTTGAGAAATGCCTATATTATTTTCCATAAAGGTTGTACTAATACATATTCCAACTGACAGTGTATAATGTTCCCTTCTCTTTGCATCTTTGCCAACATCCGTTGTTTAACTTTTTAATAATAGTCATTCTGACTAGCATAAGATGATATCATACTGTGGTTTCAATTTGGGTTTCTGTGATGATTGGTAATGTTGAGCATTTTTTCATATGTTTATTGGCTGCTTGTATGTTTTCTCTTGAAAAGTATTTATATATGTCCTTTGCCTACCTTGTGTGGGGTTACTTGTTTTTTCCTAGAGTTGTTTGAGTTTCTTACAGATTATGGATATTAGGCCTTTTTCAGATGCATAGCTTGCAAATATTTTTTTCTATACTTTGTCTGTTTACTCTGTTAATTGTTTCTTTTGCTGTGTAAAAGCTTTTGAGTTTAAGTCCCATTTGTCTATTTTTGTTTTTGTTGGGTTTGTTTGAGGACATGGTCAAATTCTTTGCCTAGGCCAATGTCCAGAGGCATTTTTGCTAAATTTTCTCCTAGGACTTGTATAGCTTCAGGTCTTTATTTAGATCTTTAATCCATCTTGGGCTGAGAGGTATGGATCCAGCTTTGTGGTGGTTAATACTGAGTGTCAATTCGATTGGACTGAAGGATGCAAAACATTGTTCCTGGGTGTGTCTGTGAGGTTGTTGCCAAAAGAGATTAACATCTGAGTCAGTGCACTGGGAAAGGCAGACCCACCCTCAATCTTGGTAGGCACCATCTAATCAGCTGCCAGTGTGGCTAGAATAAAAGCAGGTAGAGGAATGTGGAAGAACTTGACTTGCTGCATCTTCCAACCTTCATCTTTCTCCCATGTTAGATGCTTTCTGCTCTTGAACATCAGACCCTAAGTTCTTCCACTTTTAGACTCTTTCACTTATACCAGCGGTTTGCCAGGGCCTTCAGCCACAGACTGAAGGCTGAACTTTTGGCTTCCCTACTTTTGAGGTTTTGGAACTCAAACTGGCTTCCTTGCTCCTCAGCTTGTGGATGGCCTATTGTGGGACTTCACCTTGTGATCGTGTGAGCCAATATTCCTTAAAAACTCCCCATCAAATATACATCTATCCTGTCAGTCCTGTCCCTCTAGAGAATGCTGACTAATACAAGCTTTATTCTTTTGCATGTGGCTATCCAATTTTCCCAGCAGCATTAAATAGAGTGTTCTATCCTCGGTGCACATTTTTGTTAACTTTGTCAAAGATCTGTTGGTTATAGGTAGGTGGCTTTATTTCTGAGTTCTCTATTCCGTTCCATTGACCTATATGTCTATTTTTATACGAGTACCATGCTGTTTTGGTTGTAGTATAATTTATAGTAGTAAAGTCAGATAATGTGATCCCCCCTGTTTTGTTCCTTTTAAGGACTGCTTTGGCTATTCAGGCCTTTTTTTCTTTTTCTTTTTTTGGTTTCATGTGAATTTTAGGATTGGTTTTACTCATTATGTGAAAAATGACACTGATAATTGGATAGGGATTGTGTCAAATCTCTGGATTGCTTTGGATAATATGGCCATTTTAATTATTCTGATTCTTCCAGTCCATAAGCATGGATGTTTTTCCATTTGTGTCATCTATGATTTCTTTCATCAGTATTTTGTAGTCGCCCTTATAGAGATGTTTCACTACCTTGGTGAAATATATTCCTATTTTTATAGCTTTATAAATGGGATTAACTTTTTGAATTGGTCCTCAGCTAGATTATTATAGGTATATAAAATTCTATTGATTTCTGAATGTTAATTTCATATGCTGGAACTTTACTGAATTCATTTATCAAATATAGGGAGGTTTTTTTGTGGTAGCTTTAGGTTTTTCTAGATACAAGATCAAATCATCAGTAAACAGGGATAATTTGACTTCCTCTTTTCCAATTTGGATGCCTTATTTATGTATGTATTTCTTACCTGACTGCTCTTGTGAGGACTTCCAGGAATAGTCTTTTTAAAAATGTTATGGCCACTTAAAAGAGTCATAGATCTGCACTAGGAACTGAGAAAGCAAAATCAAATATGTGGCTGGCCCTGACTGGTGCTGACTTAAGTCCTCAAGCTAGGATTCTAATCTGGGAAACCTGTAAGTTCTCCAAGACAAACACACTCAACTTGCTTCCACTCCTTTTTCTTCAACTGTCTCCGGGTTGTTTATAAAATTTCACATTGGAGGAAAATCAAATTCTGGCTTCTTTAAGTTGGTCAACACCAAACAGCCATAATCAACAGATATTCTTTGTAGGAAAAAGCACAACTATTAAAATGTGTTAAACTACTTCTTCTCCAGATAAACACCTGATTATACGAAAGAAAGGCACATGGTTGTCATGCCAGATTTTCTGGTTTCTAGAAATTGTTCCTTTAACTCACTGCTGGCTGTGACCTGGATAGAGTAAGACAGACTATGCTGGGGAAATAGAATCAAAACTGTTTAGAAGCAACATGAGAGAAGGGAACATTTGTGTTCTCTTTGTTGCTGGAGCTGGATCCCAGCAGAACAGGGTAGACACTCAAAGTATTTTCTGAATAAATGGAGGCATGAGAAACAACATTATTAAAGGCTCTAAATTACTTTTTCTGGTAATTCTTAAAAAGAGGTTTTGTGTCTATTTTTAAGGCAGTGACTTATAACAAACTTCAGCTTCACTTGGTTCTGGCTCAACCCATTCCAAGATTGTAACAACAGCCATGACTGCAAATATTATAGCAGGTATCCCAATTTTTGCTTCCAAAGACATGACTCTACTAAACTTCTCTAAAACAAAATCAGAAATCAGGAGAACTCTCCCAATTCAAAAGTATTTGATTGCTTTGTAAAGACACAGTCATGAAATTATATAATAAAGAAGTTTGAAAATAACTTAAGAGTTCATAACAAATGGAAGGTAGGGATACTTAGCTGGTTCTTGTAAAGACTTGAAAATGTAGAGATAATCAGAGGTTAATAAAATATTATTTATACTAAATACTATGTTAGTACCATATTATTAAAAGATTATGCCTTGGGAATACTAATGTCACAATATTATTAAAAGGTTATTTTGCCTGAGGAATGTTTCTTAATGCCATAATATTGTTAAAAGATTATTACACATGAGGAATATTTTTCTGTTTATTTGGGCCATTGTGCAATTTTTTTTGCTTCTTTTCCTGTTTGTTTTCATTTTATTTATTCTTGATACAGAGTCTCACTCTGTCGCCCAGACTTGACTGCAGTAGCACAATCTCAGCTCACTGCAATCTCCACCTCCTGGGTTCAAGCAATTCTCCTGCCTCAGCTTTCTGAGTAACTGGGATTACAGGCTCCTGCCCCCATGCCTGGCTAGTTTTTGTATTTTTAGACAGATGGGGTTTCACCATGTTGGCCAGGCTGGTCTTGAACTCCTGACGTCAAATAATTCACTTGTCTAGGCCTCCCAAAGTGCTGGGATTATAGATGTAAGCCACCATGCCTGGACTATTATTTTTAATTGACAAAAATTATATATATTTGCCATGTATAATATGTTATTTTGAATTATGTATACATTGTAGAATGGCTAAATTGAGCTAGTTTTTATATATATATAAGCTCACATACTTTTTTTGTGATAGTCACCATGATGTACAATAGAAGTTTTGAATTTATTCCTTCTAACTGAAATTCTGTATCCTTTGACCAATATCTTCACCCACTCCTGCCCTAGCTCCTGGTGATCAACAGGCTACTCTTCTACAGGATTAACTTTTTTACACTTTACATGTAAGATCAAGTGGTATCTATCTTTCCATGCTTAGCTAATTTCATTTTACATAATGTCTTTCAGGCCCATCCATGTTGCCAAAAATGTCAGGATTTTATTCCTTTTTATGGCTGAATAGTATTCTATTGTATGTATGTGTGTGTGTGTATGTGTGTGTGTATTTTCTTTATTTATCTGTTAATGGGCACTGAGATCGATTCCATATCTTGGCTGTTGTGAAGATTTGTGCAATAAACATGAGGGTAAAGATGTCTCTTCAACATACTGGTTTCCTTTGGAAATGTACCCAGTAGTGGGACTGCTGGATCATATGGTAGTCCTATTTTAAATTTTTGCTCTATTCACTATTCCTTAATGGTTATATTTGTCTATCAATAGTGTATAAGGGCTGTCTTTTCCCCACATCCTCTCTAGTGCTTATCTTTCATATTTTGACAATAGCCACGTGAAAAATTTTTAAGGCTCTGACATGTGAAGTGGATGTGCATATCTTTTCTTTTCCTCTTTGTTTTTAATATATGTGCTATACCAGACCAAAATTTCATGTTATTCGGGCCTATTAGAAGTGGTGGTTCAATAGTGTTCAGCTATATTTGTACGGCACCTTCTTTGTACCATGCACAATCATTGGCATTAGTTCACTAGGTTGTGAGGGGTGCAGGATCTGATCAATTCTTCCATTATTCACAATCACTTTAAAGGTAAAGAAATAGTCCCATTGGATCACTTGCCTAAAGTCAACGTTTGCCTGTTGGTCCTAAGTACCGTCTCTTTTGCCCAAACTAGACGGCATTTCTAACAATGACATTATCAAGGAATGGCTATGTGTTTACCTGAGGAATGGGGATGACCAATGTGAGGGTGCACACACCCTCCTTTTGTTGGCTCACAGGTGAGACACAGCTCATAGGGTCTCTCACTCTTTCTGCTTAACCCCCTTTATATCATCTAATCTTTCCTCAAAATAAGCAGGAACCACACTGAGGCAATAAAAAGGAGTAATTAAAATATTTATAATATACTGATTGTCAGTTTATGCTCATCAGTATATAAATTTTTAAAGGTGTTACTGTTGTAGATAATCTGAAAATAGAACAGTAAATATATATATTTTAATGTAACAGAGTTACAATTTTTAAACACTAAATTATACTTTTTTGGTATGTGATTTTTTGTTTGTTTGTTTGTGCTCATCAGTTTTGTTTTTTTCCTGCTCTGAAAAGCCATTCTGTAGAGTCCAGTTCTTTTTACTTTTATCCACAGGGAAGTCATAATCCCTTACTTAAATAGAAGCTGGTTACCATGGCAATCATTCTAATGGCGCTGAATCAATATTTTGATTTTGCTGGCATTTAATGTAAAAAGAAAAGACAGGCTAAGATTTATAAAAGTCATTTTTTATCTTTGTTATACTGTTGATAGCTAGAAAAATTATAAAGAAAACATATGCTCTATAATGAACTCCAGTTATAGCACAATTATACAGAACTGACAGTTCATAAAAGAACAATCTACATATTTATATATTAATAATTTTGGCTCTGAGGATACACATATATACACATGCATTTGGACTCCAGATTTTTTCCCCATCCCTGAATTGAGCCCTGTCTCTGTGCTATTATTGAGGTCATAAATTGGTAGAAGAGATTTGCATATATCTACTTTTGCAATTGCCATTTTATTAAGTGTTCTGAAGAGAAAGTAAAATTCCCATGAAGAATCAGTTCTCTGTGGAAGTCTACCATTTCTGCACTGGGTCCTGATAACTTATGTAGCCCACTGAACACCCTCAGAGCTCCTTTTTGAGGAGAAATGCTGGATTTGGAGTTGGTGTTTAATGAGCTCACTACCTATCAAGTATTTTTTCCAAGTCTAACAAAAGTCTTTGCTGCTGCAATTTAACCGCATCTGCTATTTTGTCTTCCGAAAAAATAAAGCTTGTTGAGCTGCTGCCTTCTACTTGACAAGAAGGCATTGGGAGCCCACTATCCTTGAATGGTGAAGACATCTGAGAGAGAATTATGAGACTGTCTGCCCCAGGAACTAGCTATGAAACATCCCGAATGAATGGGAATCCCTTCTATTTTTAAGACAAGTGAATTGCCGCTCAAATTTTTCTTCTGTGGGACAGTAGTCATGATTTTCTCCATACTTTCATTCTAGGTAGCCCAGCTCCCCCTCCCCAAAGGGGGGCTTTTCTGAGGTGTGTATTTTACACTCTTTCCAGAAATGTTCCTGCCAACATGACACTGATAACACATCCCTTACTGGCTACCTTTGTCCTTCTCATCTCTCTTCTGTTTTTGGGTGGATTTTTTATTCCCCTTTATACTTGAGTTATTCCTGACTGCATTCAGGCCCCCATCTTTCAGAGATCACTTTCTTACATCAGCAATTTTCTTTTGAAAACAATCTAACATAATTTATTATGTAGTTTTCTGGCAGTAGAAGTAGGAGAGTGGTGACTTCTGTACAGAGAATCACAGAAAATAAAGAGAAATGAAAAGCACCATGTATCAAGGAAACCTATGAACAACATTTAAAATTTACAAAAGGTAGGCCTCTGGGGCCTTTTAGTGTACTACTGAGCTAAGGAAACACCTATTAATACATTGTGTCTAAAAGCATCAATGTGTTACAAGCTGAAGGACTTACTGATAACTCTGAATCAAGAGAAAAAGAATCAAATGTCTAATACTCTAAGAGGGCAGAGGAATAACAGTTGTACACACACACACACACACACACACACACAGGAATGTTCATTGTAGCACTATTCATTGTAGCTGCAAAACAGAATCAATCTGAGTATTCTTCAACAAGATAATGATTAAATAAATTACTTGACTGTACATTTCTCTCTGTTAAAGTTGTTTCTTAACAAGTTGCACACCATGGAAGTCGGTTACAATCGAAGAAGTGAAAATACAAAACACAAGACTCTATGCACTATGATATCAATTTTGCAAATATGCAAACACATACATGTTATTCACATGTGTGTCTTAACCACATATACTTACATGCAAAGCATTTTTTTATATGTATAGTAGGAAAAACTGAAGCCACAGGAGATTTTTTTGTAGAATTTATGGACTGACTCCATCTCCAAGCATTTATTGGTATTATTCAATATGCACTGAAGATATTGGTTGTTTTTGGCTAAAGGCACCTGGCACCAATGAGAGAGAGGAGAGACAAGGATGATGGCAGAGACAGCACGTACCTCATAGGCATCTGACCTCATGGACTGCCTATGAGAATCTGTGGAAAGATTAGGCCAGAAGGCCAAGGGGCTTTCATGAGGGACTAGGGAGCCCATGTGACAATGAACACTGCCTAGCTGAAGAAAGGACCATGTGGCTCTCTGAGGCAAATATAACACTTGGTACCCTAGGGGCTCAGAGAAGCTTGCTGTGGAGAAAGGAGAGTGGGGCAGAAGAGAAGCTATGGGACCCGGTGGAACTCCTCTCTCAAACCGTCACTGGCAGCATTGGGAACCTTGAAGTGTTTTCCACATTTGCTATGTAAAGATCTGAATGTGCCTATGCAACGAGCTGAATGTTTGTGCTCCCCAAATTAGAATGTTGAAACCTTAATCCCATAATGATTGTATGTGGAGATAGAAAGGGAAGGAGAGAGCAGTGCTTTCATGAATGGGATTAGTGTCCTCCTATGAAGAGGCCAGTGAGGCCTTTCTGCCCTTTGAGGATACAAGGTGAAGTTGGCAGTCTGCAACCAGGAAGAGGGCCCCAACAGAGCTCTCAGGATTCCAGCCTCCAGAACTGTGAGAAATAAATTGCTGTTGCTTATATGCCACACCCAGGCTATGGTGTTATGTTATAGCAGCCCCAACTGACCAAGATAGCTTGTGTCAAGGCACACTTGACACAAGTCACTGGAGTAAGGCTACTTTCCCACCCAGGAATTCTTGGGAGTAACTCAGGGAAGCTGAGACTCTACTAAATTCAGTAAGACCTAAAGAGCCGGTGAGACCTGGTGTTAATGTGACCTAATTTATATTCATAGACCAGCAAGGAGGCTGGGATATATTTGATTTGTATGTTTCATAGCTGAGAAAAAACACAGGCAGGTAAGAGTAAAAACTGGAGATAATAAGTAGAGTTTAAGATTATAATATGCACACACACACATAAATACATAAATTCATATTCATTGGAAAGAAATTCACCAAAATGTTTAAAATGATTATTTCCCAAAGATAAGATTATAAGCTTTTTCTTGATATTTTCCTGAATTAAAATGTTCCCTTAATAATCAAATAGTAATACCTTTAATTATATAAATAGTATAAGAAAATATAACTTTTAGATATATTTCTGGACAGAATAATTTTTGAATAATTTGAAGCTTTAAAGGATGAAAAAAACTCATATATTGCCTTCCCTTTCTGAACAATCATAAATACATTCTTCTGGAAATTTAACAACACACTAATAAATAACCTTCCCTTCAATTCTTTTCTGGGACTTCAGGGTGAGAGGCAGCATTATGTGGCCCAGTGAAGAAGGCACTTGCTCCTGGGCATGCTGACTGAACATACTATCTGAAAAACATTTCTAGGTGACGTGGGCATGGCGTGTTTTACCTTCAGTCCTCTCAGGGGGTTTCCCGCTTTTACTGGCTGCAGTGCTGCTGACCGTCTCTGATGAGGTGCTCAGCTTGGTGCTGGGGTCCCGCTTGGGCTTGGGTGGTGGTTGCCTCCGTGAGCCACAGCTGCTGTCATCGTCCGTACCCCCAACTGAGTGCAGGGACTGTGATCTCACAGAAAAGCCGCTGGAGCAAGGATGGGGGAGTCTGTCCTGAGGAGCAGGCATTGTCATGAATCCCATGCGGAAATGTTTGCCCACGTAACTCCCTTCGTGGCCTCGCCCTACTTCTCCACCTATGCTGTAAAAGAAAGCAAACCAAAAACCATGAAGATAAAAGGAGCCAGGATATACAAGATCACATGTGTGAGCATATTTCTAATACGGAAACTTTCAAATCTTCATTTTAGTCTGGTGAAAGGCTACCTTTTAAAACAAACTCAAGTAGCATGAAAGCATTCTAACTTTTGTGTTAAATGTTGTTTTCCCCAAAGGAAAGAAAAAATACGGCATAGAACACTTATCTTCAATCACTTTATATTTACTTTGAGGTAAATCTTCTCAGTGGCTTAAAACCGTAAACAAAAATTCCATGACAATGACTCATAGATTCCTTTCGACATGTGACTCAGTCCTAGTGGTCAGCACTTGGGACTCTTGTCCACTTCATCAAAACCATTCCTGCTTTTATCTGCTTAACATATTGGAGAAAATGAAACAAACAACAATAATAAATGTTCTGTTACCAAACACGAAAGAAAGGAAGGAAGGAAGGAAGGAAGGAAGGAAGGAAGGAAGGAAGGAAGGAAGGAAAAAGAAGAAATAAAGAGAAATGAAAAGCACCATGTATCAAGGAA
>NW_012102887.1:3634204-3636533 GCF_000951045.1 Mandrillus leucophaeus
AAAGTTTGGACAAAAATATTAAAATATAAGAAATCCCCTCTAATTTTGAAATTCAAGCAATTATTTAGGAAATGACTCTTGGGTCTCTGTCTATGCTATTAAGTAATAATGACTCCTTTATGAAGAGAAGGGACACAAATGTGAATGTAAACTTTTAAAAGGAAGATTTTTCTAGAGTTTCCTTTTATCTATGAAGTTATTCACCAAGAGTAAACACAACGTTTTAAAAACATCATTACAAAATATTTGACTGATTTTCTTAGATATGTTTGAATGGTAAGAAGTACCTCTGAGTATATGAAGTCTGGAAGCTTGTTGAGTCTACCTTTCCAGACATGTAAGTTTATTCAGATCTTCATTTACTAAAACTAATTTTGGCTGGCTCTGCCTTCATAATATGATGGAATTTTATATCTTTCATATCATTACAATGTTTGTTGTAATTTTAACATTCTATTAGGAACAATAATGAGAAATGAGATTTTCTTTCCCTTCTTCAACCGGGGACTTATGACAATTACATGTCCTTTGGGGATATAGCCAGGAAGAATTTAACGAGAACATTAGATTCTTGATTCTGGCTTTTAATACCAATGATAACTTGCCTTTCAACCCAAAATGTTTTATATGTATTTTTTTTCTATTTTCAATGATATTCAGACACTAAGCACGGAGTACTATCTTTGCAATAAAAGTGGTTGGAATTTCAGTGCACTAAAAATCAACAGTATCCAGAAGCATGAATGGAGTCCAAGTGACAGCTAAGGGGCAGTGTTCACATCATAGCCGAAAGTATCCTAAGTCAGTGCAGTGTTTTTATGCTTTCTCTCTCTCTCTCTCTCTCTCTCTCTCTCTCTCTGTGTGTGTGTGTGTTTTAAACAATGGCAATTAAGACATACATTAGAAGCTTATCCAAACAGAGTGGTTTGTGAAAAATGAAGAATTTGAGAAAGGATGGGGTAGTGGATGTGAGGCGCAGTCTTGGTATAAGAAGGTCTATCTTCAGTTTGTGATGATGTGGCTTTAATCTTTCTCATAGATGATATACTTGATGTAATCTAACTTTGCTTTCAATTATTTTTCATCCTAATGTCTTTTGTTCATTTCTGTTGCATCACTGCACAAAAGGTGCTTTAAGGATTTATTTAGCCAGTCATCCCATTTCTGGTAACACAGCCACCTGGGGAAATTTATGCATGTGTTAATGCACATGGGAATTTATGAGAGTTACTAAAAATAATTGTATCAGCAATTTCTCAGTTACTTTTGACCTAAATGGAGACTTAACCTTTTCCCAGACTGATAATTTACTCTGCTGTTTCATTTCAGAATTATCTTTTTTAACAGCACACAACAACTTAATCTAACTCTATTTGCTTTGGTTCATATATGGCTTTTACACACACACACACACACACACACACACACACAACCATTTCCTTCAAAAGAAATTCAATGCACTAGCAGGTGCCACTGCAAGTTTAGTTTGACCAGACTGTAAATGCAAGATGAAGAAATAGGACAAAAACTAATTTGGATGCAAAGACCGTTGTTCAAGTCAAGGCTAGGGACAAACAGTAAAGGTGATGGCACATCTACGTTCAAGAGACCCGAAAAGATTATTAGTCCAAAGCAAATTGAAGATTGTGAAATGCAGCACACAAGTAGTTTCTGAATTTGCTAGGAACCTGTGGAGTTTTTTTTAAATATACAGATTCCCAGACTCCATATGAAGGGCAATGATTGAATCATACCTGTTGAATCAGAATCTCTGTAGGTGTAGAAGATGAGTTTGTGTTTTTAAAACTATATCCAGATGTTTCAGATGTAGCTAATCCAGAACCCCCCAGAAATATTAAGAACAATAGTTAGGGCCATTAATGAGTAGATTCATCAATTAGAAGCAATCAGGAAGAGGCAAATACTAGGCAAAATATCACGAATGAGAAAACATACAACCTATTAGCCAAATCTTACTAAGTTATCCTGCAGTAACAAACAATCCCCAGTCCCTAATGTTTTTTAATGACATAGGTTTGTTTCTTGCTTGTATGAATGCACATCAACTGCAGCTCTGTTTCACGTACCTTCTTCATCCCAGGATGTAGCCCCATTGGGACTTTCTCTCCCGGCAGAGAGGGAAAAACACCAACTAACTTATGCAATGTCTCTCCTGGCTTCTGCTCAGATGTGGCTTATAATCTTCCCATCACTCTCCACTGACTAAAACCAGTCTTATGGTCAAGCTTGAGGTCAGTGGCCTGGGGACATATTCTCCTCCAATAAGAAAGTACTGCAAGTCATATGGCAACACATGGGGATGCATATT
>NW_012102887.1:3636583-3684466 GCF_000951045.1 Mandrillus leucophaeus
ATCTTTCTCATAGATGATATACTTGATGTAATCTAACTTTGCTTTCAATTATTTTTCATCCTAATGTCTTTTGTTCATTTCTGTTGCATCACTGCACAAAAGGTGCTTTAAGGATTTATTTAGCCAGTCATCCCATTTCTGGTAACACAGCCACCTGGGGAAATTTATGCATGTGTTAATGCACATGGGAATTTATGAGAGTTACTAAAAATAATTGTATCAGCAATTTCTCAGTTACTTTTGACCTAAATGGAGACTTAACCTTTTCCCAGACTGATAATTTACTCTGCTGTTTCATTTCAGAATTATCTTTTTTAACAGCACACAACAACTTAATCTAACTCTATTTGCTTTGGTTCATATATGGCTTTTACACACACACACACACACACACACACACACACAACCATTTCCTTCAAAAGAAATTCAATGCACTAGCAGGTGCCACTGCAAGTTTAGTTTGACCAGACTGTAAATGCAAGATGAAGAAATAGGACAAAAACTAATTTGGATGCAAAGACCGTTGTTCAAGTCAAGGCTAGGGACAAACAGTAAAGGTGATGGCACATCTACGTTCAAGAGACCCGAAAAGATTATTAGTCCAAAGCAAATTGAAGATTGTGAAATGCAGCACACAAGTAGTTTCTGAATTTGCTAGGAACCTGTGGAGTTTTTTTTAAATATACAGATTCCCAGACTCCATATGAAGGGCAATGATTGAATCATACCTGTTGAATCAGAATCTCTGTAGGTGTAGAAGATGAGTTTGTGTTTTTAAAACTATATCCAGATGTTTCAGATGTAGCTAATCCAGAACCCCCCAGAAATATTAAGAACAATAGTTAGGGCCATTAATGAGTAGATTCATCAATTAGAAGCAATCAGGAAGAGGCAAATACTAGGCAAAATATCACGAATGAGAAAACATACAACCTATTAGCCAAATCTTACTAGGTTATCCTGCAGTAACAAACAATCCCCAGTCCCTAATGTTTTTTAATGACATAGGTTTGTTTCTTGCTTGTATGAATGCACATCAACTGCAGCTCTGTTTCACGTACCTTCTTCATCCCAGGATGTAGCCCCATTGGGACTTTCTCTCCCGGCAGAGAGGGAAAAACACCAACTAACTTATGCAATGTCTCTCCTGGCTTCTGCTCAGATGTGGCTTATAATCTTCCCATCACTCTCCACTGACTAAAACCAGTCTTATGGTCAAGCTTGAGGTCAGTGGCCTGGGGACATATTCTCCTCCAATAAGAAAGTACTGCAAGTCATATGGCAACACATGGGGATGCATATTCCTTGTACAGGTAGGAGATCAAACACCTGGCAGCTGTGATGGTATGCAAATGAGATCTCTTAAGAGAGCACTTGCCATGAAGAATGAAGTTAGCTGACAAGACAACAATGATCCATTGAGTGCTTTATGTTTCCAATCCCTATAACTCTGGACTCTACACAGAGTTAAAAGGTCCAGGTCCCCAAAGAGGGCACACTCTTTTTAGAAGATACAGCAAGGGTCCCATTGAACAACAACTTAGAGCTGCCCCTTGGGCAACTTGAACACCCCTTGTGTAGTGGGTAATAGGCAAGAAGAAGCTGATCATGGTAGTGTGTACCTGTTTCCCAGACACTCTGGAGACTGAGATGGGAGGTCTGCTTGAGCTCAGGAGTTCAGGGCTGCAGTGCGTTATGATCATACCACTGCACCACTCCAGCCTGGGCGACAGAGCAAAAGCCTAGCTCTAAAACAAACAAACAAAACAGAAGAGTCGTTGCCATTGTGGAAGAGATCCTTGATCCTGGTCAGCAGGAGGTGAGGCTGCTTTTATGCAATGGGGCAGAGAGAAGTATGTGTGAAACCAAGGTAATCCACTTGGGTGCCTCTTGGTACTGTCTTGCCCAAATGTGACTTTGAAAGGTCACATGCAGCAATCCTGGCCCAGAAAGGTTATGGTTACCAGGGGCTCCAACTTCTCATGAAAGAGAGATTAGTCTCTCCACCAAGTAAGCCATTGAGACAAGTGGAAGTGCTTCCTGAAGTGCGCTGAATTTCGGATGAATGGTGGAGGAGGGAGATGATGAGAACCAGTCGTATCTCCCATACAAACTGCAGTGATGAGGACTATAGTTTATCTCCCTAACTGCACCCTTCCAAGTTTCCCCTCAGGAAGAGCCAGAAGGGAGCCAGGAGAGAACTGTTCCCCAAGCCTGCAGGAGAAGGACATCAGCTGAGTCTAGGGAGTGAACTGTGGCAGCTGTGGAGGTGTGTGACTAAGAAATCCCTCAAGAGAGGACCTTCTCTGAGGACAGCAGTCAGCTGACAGCCGCCAGCGGCCATCTTCCAAATCTGGTGCAGCATTTTTGTTGAGGCTATGTTGTCCATGGGCAGCTCCTAGACAATGGATGAGCACAATGAGGTATTACACCTGGTTACTTCTTCCCAGATTTGGGCAACCTTTATGGCTGGCTTTCCCTATTGCACTGGTCAAGACCTTCCTTCCCATCACTATACCACAGTCTGATGATCTTCCTATTCAATTGCTTTTCCTCCCTCTCTCCTTTTACAGGTGCTAGACCTGTATTGTGATCTGAGGCTTGTCCTGCCTCTTCCTGCTTCCTCCTTCTTTATCTCTCACAGGCATTCTTCCCAACAAACCCCCCAGACTTCTAACTCTGTCATGGTGTCTGCTTCCTGGGAGACCTGAACTGACATACTTGGGAACACTTATACAACCTCTGGCATTCAGAAACAAAAGAAGCAGGGAAAGAGAGAAGGCATCACGACAAATGGAAGACCCCAGAAATAAGGAATGCCTGTAAAAATAGGTCATTCTCCTGCTTCAGTCTGAGCATTTAAATGAGGCTTGAGGATTTAGAAGCTAAATGCACTATAGGAATATTTGGCTGGAAGTGAAAGTTATGTGGGCTAAAGAAAGAGTCTTGTTGCAATAAGACTCCAACACTCAAGATAGATTAAGCCTGACACATCTCATGTTATAAAAATAAAAACAAGTTTCATAATCCTGAATTTAAACAAGTATGCTTTTTCTCATATAATGAAGGCAATGTTGTGAGATCTACTTGTGTGTTGGTTAGTTATTCCATTACAAAACACAAAGTGTAAAATATCTAAATCAAGGAGGGTTATTTTTCCAGAAGTAATTGGTGCAATATTTGTAAATATCTCCACCAAACAAGTTATTGGCTAGTAGAGAGGCCTGGATATTTGTGCACTGAAATCATGGAGTTATAGACTATCCCAGTGCCATTATTTAGCAGCCATATAACATTAGCTACTGAACCCCTGGGGCCATTTCCTTACCTGTTTAATAGTGGCATTGGCCCCATCAAACTGGTATCAAATTTACCTGATATACTGCATATGAAGCACTTAGCAGTGTGATATATAAAATGCAGTCAATAATTTTAGCCTTAAAATTCCTACATTTATTTAAGTCTTTTCTTACTGAATTTTGCTTATAGGATAATCATTTGCATTATAAGGCCATGCCTGTAAAGCATGCCATATGGTACCATGTAACCTCAGAAAACTTCACACAAAGAAAGTCAAAATAAAATCCTACATTTAACTCAAGGTATCAAGATAATCTAGGCAACTGTACCCCTCATGTTATTAACTTTCTTAAATACTTGCATCAGTTTTTCAAAGCACCTGCTGATCAGGACTGATAAAGAAAGGTACAAAACAAGCACTTCAAAATTTCTCTGACAATGCTAATCAACATGGTTTGTTCCTTGTCTTGTTGTCTCTTGAAATCCATCTGCATTAATGTTGTGTATTCCCTTATGAGAACTGCTTCCTTCCGAAGATAAACAAAATCCATGAGAAAGGTGAGCTGCTGAGGTGAGACGTCATCTTCAAAAGTGACAGGGGTGTTGTTTCTGCATGCAATTTTGAGGCAAACTTGTCAATATTTTGTAATAGAATTTTCTTTGCCAAGCACTGGGAAAAACATAATCCCACTCCAGATAGATAATGATGATGACAATGATGTAGACTGAGAGCTAGATAATGATTGATAGATAAGTAGATAAAGACATTGATCCTCTTTTATGCACATCTAGAAACTTGAGATACAAACTGAAGGGTTGCCTAGGAGTTTGCTTGCTTGAATAGTTCTTTTCTGTAGTGATACTTTGGAGCTGAGCTCAAAAACCTATCTCTGAAACTGATTCATACTCCAGTATATTTCTACCTTTGCAAACTTTGCAAACCATTTAGGATTTTTTTCTGTTACATTTTCAAAAAGACGTATTTATCTAGTATTAGGGAAAGGGCGCATTCAACCATAAGTTAAGTGGGGGAACATCTGAAAGGGAAATGGTGACAGTTACAGCTGTAAAGAAGAGGATGAGATTTGCCTGTGGGCAGGTGGGCCACTGTTACCTGTGAACTCTTGGAATCTTTCATGTGGGCATTTCACTATGAAGGAGTAGAAAGAAACTAATATTTATACTTTCTTCCTTTAAAGTATGACTTAAAAAGTTTATATTTGATGCTGCCTCCCTGTTGCCTTTTCTTTAGATGCTCAAAGCCAAATGCTTACCTAGTTCTGCCCACTGAACGTCCCCCTGGCCCATCCTACCAGAAGGATCCCTGCTCCAGTATAACGGCCTTTTCTAGGTATCAGGACCAGCTAGGTTGAGCTATGTTCATGGAAATTGGCCATCGAAAGAGCCACGAGTAACACCCCTTCCTGTCTGACAAGGAATACACCTCAACTCAACGTCAGACTTTTAAGAGAGAGGCATAATTAGTTTCATCTGCTTTGATTTTTGGCAGATGGAACTTGTCATACAATTCATCATGTTCACACACTCTTCACAGCCCCATTGGCCTTGAGTACAAATGGCTGGTCACATTCACTTACCCCCAGATTCATGAAAGCAGGCATTCTGTCTCCTTGCTCACCACGCTAGTCACTAGCACATATTTGTTTTATGAAGGGAAAAGTGAATAATGGAAGTAAGTCCCCTTTGAAGATAGCCTAATAGAAGGATTAGTTAAAAAAAAATTTGTGGACATATTTCACTTTTGCTTCCCAGGGATGCATTCTCCCTTATCTTTGCAATGGAAATTTCTGTAGGGAAGTTTTTTTTTTTTTCTTCTCGGCCCACCATATTGCTCAGTCTCAGCCACACAAATGTTGGATCACCCTGGCCACCGTGACTATTTTAGGAACTGGCAAATGCCTCAAGGTGGTCCAATCAGATTGAACCCAGGGCACGCATGAAGCTGCACTGGCCGGAAATCTGGACCTGCTTCATCATTTTTCCCATTGTGAAGGAAGATAAGTGGGACCAGGTCTCAGGCCTTGAAGAAGACCTGGTTATAACTATGTCTGCAGCTAGAATAATCCCAGAACTGTTGAGGTATGTCAACTACTAAATTCCAGTTTGTTGAAGCCATTTATATTTGGGTTTCCTGACAGATGTATTGGGAAAAGTCCTAAATGAAACAGTGTAATAATCTGCAGACAGTAGTTACTAAATAAAAGCTATTGGCTAACTTTTATGAGAAAATGCAACAGGTGTCAGGGATAGACTGGGGATGATACAACATGGCAAACAAATGTATCCCACTTTATTATTTGAAGAAATCCTTCCTATTTAACACTATGAATAAAAATAATTAACTGCTTTACATGTTTTCCCTATATCTAGTTTTTAAATCAGGCAGTATACTTGGATATGAAAACTTGGCTTCAGTAAAATTAAACTGTGTTCATATTTTCTTCCAAATTGTTCACTCACCATTGCCCTTAATGTTTTCTCTGAGCCACATATGCTCATCCAAAACCATAATTTGCGGATTTTTTGCCTTAGGCTCAAACACTCATTTTCACCACTTCATATCCTCAATGATATCTATTTTCTACTTTTATGCACCTAATATTTTAACTCTCCTAGTTTTTTTCAGACATTAATTTCCTGTGTCTGGCTGTTTATTGATACTTCTTGAATATGAAGGTCAAGTGTTAAAAATGGGATTTTTACACATCTTTTTATTAACTGCTGTGATGAACTGTTACAGAAAAATAAAATAACACAAGAAAAAAAAACTGTCCTGAAAAGAAAGGACTCAGTTTCTATTAGTTCCAGATATTATATTTTAAGATGATGATGATGATATCCCCCCTCTCCCCGAGACGGAGTCTTGCTGTGTCGCCCAGGCTGGAGTGCAGCGGCGCATCTCGGCTCACTGCAACTTCCACCTCTCAGGTTCAAGCAGTTCTCCTGCCTCAGCCTCCCAAGTAGCTGGGATTACAGGCTCACGCCACCATACCCAGCTAATTTTTGTATTTTTAGTAGAGATGGGGTTTCACCACGTTGGCCAGGCTGGTCTCAAACTCCTGACCTCATGATCTGCCTGCCTCGGCCTCCCAAGTGCTGGGATTACAGGCATGAGCCACTATGCCTGGCCTAAAATGATATATTTTAAACATCAAATACGTTCTTTCTCCTTGGTAGGAGATTTCACCTCTGCCAAAATTCAGTATTTTAGAATTTGAGATATGTAACTAACCAACTTATTTACTAGCTATCCAATTATAGGTAGAAGACATAGTTTATGAACTTCAATTATACTTATCTTTATAAAGAAACACTTTCCAGGGTTGTTATAAAGTAAAATGAGATAAAACATTTTAAAATAACCTATCAAGGTAGCTGATATAAGTACACGTGCTATAGACTGAACATTTATGCTCCCTGCTTCCCCCATCCCAAATGTATGTGTCGAAACCTAATCCCCAGTGTGATGGTATTTGCAGATGGAGACTTTGGAAGGTGATTAGGTCTTGGGGACAAAACCCTCTTGAATAAAATTAGGGTCCTCATTAAAGAGACCCCAGAGAGTTCTCTTACCCCTTCTATGGTGTGAGGAGACACAGAGAAAACAGCCATCAACGAACCAGGGAGCAGGACCTCACCAGACACTGAATCTGCCATCAGCTCGATCTTGGACTTCCCAGCTTCCAGAACTGTGTGAAATAAATGTCTGTGGTATTTACCCTAGCAGCCTGAGTGTACTATGACAGGAGCCTGGACAAATATTAATTTACCTCCCCTTCCTTCCTGACTTATCTAACTCTGTATCAATTTTTATCTTTCCGTTCCCAGTCATCAAATAGGCGTTTTTAATAAGTTTCCACCCTGGAGCACCATGAGGGAAAACATACGCTAATCATATAAATACACTTTGTTTATTTTTGTAAGAGGGCTTCGACAGTATTGTCATATAATATACTTCCAAATCCAGATAGTAAATAAAGAGAAAAAGTCAAGGAAAAAAAGCCATAATTATCAGCAGGACATAATTATAGAGTTGCGCAAATCTATTGAATGGATTTTATGGTCATCTCTATCAAATGCCATGATACTTTCAGATTTTTATGAATGTTGGAGCTTAGGGTAATCATGGCTAGGGAGTTACGCTTGAAAAACAAACACACAACTTATTTATCACAAAGTGCTATTGCCAAGAGTTTGAGGTTAATATTGCTGCCCGTTAATGTGATGCTTAATTATAATAAAGTAAGGAGGTTACAGAGGGAAGTAGAGAGATTTTTTTTTAACCTCTATCAAAGTTCCTTTTCTTCAGTTCTGAGTTTATAAAGAGGCAGGACAGAAATATAATGCTTATTAAAGCCAGAACAAATTCTATGGAACATCTTTAAGAGACTTATTTTTACTTAAAACATGACAAGTGCTTTTAAGATTAACATATGTTATTATCTACGGTACTTTGGAATCTAAAATTAAAACATCCCTCATTTCTATACATAAGATTCTTCTACTCCTTGAAGTGTCATGGCCTAAAGAAGAGAGGGTATATGGAAAATAAATTATGATATTCAGACTGAACTTAGAATACAGTTTACAGAAGTCCACATCGTGGGAGATCTTTTCCAAAAATTCAACCAGAGGAGGAGAAGTTCTGGAAAATATATTTTATTTGTGTCTTCAAAACTGACATAAGCTTTGAATATGGTTTGAGAACATGCCAAGTTTTTAGAAATGAGTTTAGCTAACCATATGTGGCTCATTTTTTTCAACCTAGAAGTAGAAACTAGAACTATAGAATAACATATAATGGCCTTGAACTTCCCGAGCAGAAGGCGTTAACTTAATGCCAGTTTAAAGTATAATAAGTGATTTAGCTTTCTAAAGGTATAATTTTTAAGGAGGACAAAACAACTCTATCTTGAGGCATTTATTTACTCACTATTTACAGGATATCCAGGTGTCTACAGTTTGTCAGGCAGTGAACAGAGCAGAGTGCTCAGGGTCCTCAGAAAATCACAGGCTCTTGAACCCCTATGATTTCAGCACCTTGTGATCAGATGTTCTCTCAGAGGAAGTACAAGGCAGGTACAATGGAAGAACAAGTGCTGGGGCCCTAACAACCACTGAAGGACTGGGAAGCCCCAAGGGAGGAAGTGGCCTTTCAGCTGATGCAGATCATGAGTAAGACTTCATCAGATGAAGAGAGAAGTGGGGAAGATGGGGATTTGTGAGCAGGAAGTGGGGATCTAGAGAAATTGAAAAATTATGGGTATATTTGGACAAAACTTAATTGGACCTTGTCTGTCTTGTATTTCCAGTGGCTGGAACAGTGTTTGGCCCAAAGGAGCAACCAATAAGTATCAATTAAATAAATGAATGTATACGTATATGTTTGGGAATAGTTCAAGAATAACGCACAGGCTTCTTAAGCGACAGGATGGATGATACCATTATTGAATGACATTCTTCTCTATTTCCTTCTTCAGTGGCCATTTTCTCAATTTATGATGGAGAAAGGAAAAGTTTGTGACTACTCATACACTATTAATTTTTGTCCCTGTTGGAACCAGTAATTTGAATGCAGAGATTAGCTTAATCCCCTTCTCACCATCTCTACTGCTCTGCTTTGGTTTAGGTGCTCATCACTTCTTGGCTAAATTAATGCAATTGCCTCTTAGCTGATCTTTCTCTACAGCGCTGCCAGATTTATCCTTCTAAATGCAGATTTGCTCATGTCACTCTCTAAATTAAAAACCCTTTGATAGCTCTTCCATTTCTTTGGACTAAAAATCCAAACTTTTAAGTTATATTCATGGTCTTTTAAGGTCTGGATTCTATACCAATTCTCATCTGCAACATGTTCCCTTTCTGACCTCAAGAATTCTCTAATGGAACATGTTCCTGCCTTAACATTGCCATAGGACTCTATGCTCCTCCATGTAATAGCACTTCCTTTATCACACCCTTTAGGTGTGTTCTCTGAGTAGATCTCCTCCACTGGTCTGTGAGCTCCTTGAGACCACAGACTATGCATTGTTTGTAGCAAGTGGAAAGTGGGTAGGAATAGTGGGAAAGAGAGGAAGATGTGACCCATTAAAAACCACTAAGTAGTTTCAGAAACTTTTCTTTTTGAATTATTTTGGGATAGGTATTTTCAAACTATCATTGGAAAGAAAAATTACAATGATACTATGAGGCTTAGGTATGATTTGCTGGTAATTGCTTTCACTGTTGAAACAAAAATATATATGATGGAATGCTGTTTTCAGATATCCCAATGGCCAACTTGAAAAATTGAGCATACAATTCTAGCTCTATTACAAACTAGTTCTGTGACCCCAGGCACATTAATTCACTTAGTTTTTTTTTTTTTATCTTCACCTCAAAGTGGAGGCTACCAATATCTCGCTGTCTCATATTGTTTTATACATTATTTACTTGCCTGAGATAACACAGTAGAAGCCTCTAAATTAATCATTATTTAACAAATCCCTGGATTAGATACCATTCTCCTTCAACTTTGTAAACATCTTAATTGACACCAATGGCATTTTGAATTCCAGAGTCAAGAGGCTATTCTCTTGATTGTCCACACACCTATGATCTAGAGAGTAGATGGTATGCTTATGAGATCAGTTATGTATACTCTCAAACCTTAAGCCAGTTTGAAGTTGGACCTAGAGGGAGAACACATGTTCCTTTTAGTGAGAACTGTAAAGTCATGCCCTGGATTCGAGAAAGAGCCAAACAACTCAAATAAGTGGCAGATACCATACTCTTTAGTATAATTTCAGTATGTTTTCTTTTCTGAAAAGTTTCCTATCAGTAACAAGGCAGCTAGTTACTTTCCCAGCCCAGACCATCATCTATGATACAGTATTAGATATTGACATCACCCTTGAATGCTTCCTTTTTTACTACTGTTTTAGGGTGCAAAGCTACCAAAATAGGTACCCCATTTTGCAAAATCTCTATTCTCCATAATATTGGAAGAAAGGGATTAGTATGACCCCAAACTATTTCTGGCATGAAATTTCACACCAGAAAAATGAGTTTTCTTGAAACCTGTAGCTCCCAGGTATATTGCCATATATTCATTGACCTTCTAGCATAGAGATGGTATGATTTGTCAAACAAAATCAGAAGACTGAGATTAAAAAGCTTTCACGTCAGCTCTGTCTTAAACCTACAGCATTCGCCCTTCCCAAACATTTGTAATATGTGCTTCTTCTGATAATAGTGTCTTAAGATTTAATGAAATAATGCTCTAAATTTCTTGAACAAAATGAGATCTAAAAGACTTTATAGAAAGTACCTGGAAAATGAAAATATTTGAGCACAGTGAAATGCTTCTTGCAAAATATTCTGCTGAGGTCTCAAATATTTTGCAGTTTAAAACAGAGTCATGGAGATGAAAGGGAAGAACACACCTCAGACAGATTCGGAAATCCTAGCCATGTATTTACAGAATCATTGTGAAAAATGAACTATCAAGGGAGAAAAATAAACCACTGTTTCATCTTTCATATCAATCCAAAAATAATTCAATGTCTTTCTAAATAATGAACACAACTTAAACTTACCCTTCTTAAGAATTAAGATAATTCTGTAGTTACATAATACACACCTCATAATGACTGCAAGCTTTAGGAAACCTTGGCTTTGACAAATCTGAGCCTAGTCCCTCAGAATAATACCTCAAGGTCTATTTCACTAAAACGATTGCTGCTCTCCAGTGAGAGGTCCCTAGGTCTTTCTCCTCTCCATCTTTCAACTTCTCTACATTATTAACTACATTTTTTCCTCTGGTATGCTGACTCAATTTCTCAATGATTTTTCTACATATATTATTCTTTCACTTTATTCTCTATGGTATATCCTTCATTGGTTATTCTCATCAGCAATCCTAAACATTTCGGACTGCTTTCTTTAGCAATACTTAGCTAATTCTTTCTCTATTTCTCTCTCTCCCTCCCTTTCTCTTTCCCTTCTACTTTTTTTCTTTCTCATTCACTACATCATTCATTCATCTTTAACTCACAAACATCTATTGATCATCTGTTTTGTGCCCAATACATTGTTAGCTGCCAGGGGTGCACCTTTGAATAAGATGGCAAAGTCTCAAAAGGAGTTCTCACCTTCTTATCACTGTTCTTAAGTCACATTCTTTGTGTATCTATTGTACTCTGGCTTCTACCACCAAAGAGTCTACCGAAATGGTTTTCTTAAAGCGGTGGCTCATGCCTGTAATCCCAGCACTTTGGGAGGCTGAGACAGGCAGATCACAAGGTCAGGAGATCGAGACCATCCTGGCTAACACTGTGAAACCCCGTCTCTACTAAAAATACAAAAAAAATCAGCCAGGCATAGTGGCGTGTGCCTGTAGTCCCAGTTACTAGGGAGGCTGAGACAGGAGAATGGCACGAATATGGGAGGCGGAGCTTACAAGTGAGCGGATGGCACCACTGCACTCCAGCCTGAGGGACAGAGCAAGACTCAGTCTCAACAACAACAACAAAAAGTTACCTTTTCCTTGCTAATGGCATAAACTAGAAAGTTTTCTTCATTTTTCTCTAGGTTCTTCTCAATACCTTTAGAGCCATTTTATGTCTTCTAGACTGCAGTTTCTTTCTGGAATGTCCTATTTCCTTGGCTTCCTGAATACTGGCCCGTCCTGCTTTTGTAGCTTTCCAATTTTTCCTACTTGGTATTTCCACTGACTTCTCTTCTTGCCCCTTCTGCTTCAGTGTAGGTAAAAGTTCTGTTTCCCCTTTTCTGATTTTTCTGTGCTTGTCTTTGACAAATACCAATTTTTAAGACTTCAATGCTATCCTGTCCACTTGATTTTCAAATCTAATATTCCATGGTTACTGCATTCTGAGACATCTATTTGCCCTCCCAACAAAATACTGCACATTTCCAAATGGGTGTTCCTTTGACACTCAAGATTAGCATGTTCCAAACCAATGTCATCGCCGTCTCTCTTTTCCCTCTATTGAAACTTTGTCTTCAAAGCATCATTCTCTCAGTCACAGAGATCAAATGCTTCCAAGAAATTTGACACCTATATACTTCCTGTATATACACACACTCAAACGGTCAACAAATTCTTCCTCTTCTACCTAGATTTCACATCTATTCCTTATTTTCCAAACCATCTACAAGACTTTTTATGAACTTTTGGTCCCAGCTACTAAATTATATTCTTACTTGGATTATTTGTCTCAGTTTTCCCCAGCAATAATGCATTCATTGACCTAAAAAACAAGTCCTAAAAAAGAAACGTGATCACATCAATCCTCCTCTTTAAAGTCTTCGGGATTACCCAAAATAAGAGTCCAGTTCCTCTGTAAGGAATTTAAGCTCTGCTTAATCTGGCTCAGCCTTCTTTCTTATCTTGTCATATCCACTCACATAATTCTTCTTCCCTATACTCCCCTGGGGTCTTTTCCCCTTCAAACTACATCTCCATTTGAAAAAAAAAAAAAACTCAAGTTATTCAGGGCCTAAACCAATGTCACTTCTTTCTTAAACTTTCATCAATACCCTCTCTCTTGTTTAGCGAACTTCCTTTTTTATTGTCACTATTTGCCTTATATTACAGCTATTATACACAATCTTGACATTATACAATTTTTGAAGATAAAAATCAAAATGTGCATGATTCTTTATCTCCCATGGCATCTAGTATACTTGAGTGTAAAAATTAGCATGTAAATATTTATGGATTTAAATTATTTTAGACCTACATTAAAAGGAATACATAGTTAATTATATTATTTCCAAGCATATATTAAAGAGTTACGGAAGTTTGGCTTCAATAGAATGAATCTAGAAGACCAAAAGCTTTTTAAAATAGAGACTTGGCTTGAACAGAAGTGAAGAGATAAAGTGAAATACAGATAATAAGTAAGTTATGTCATCCAGAAATTTCCAACCTCTAAAGGGAACTGAGCTCAGTATCTCTAATTGAATAGTCAAGCCATACATTTTCCAGGAAGTGAAAAAATTCTATCATCTGTGTGTCTATAGAAAAAGACACTATAGATCACACACACATATGCATGTACACGTACATTGTTTCCAGACAGAAAATTTCATTTCTAACACTGCTCCTAAATCATTGTGTGACCACTAGAGAATTCATTTCCAAATAGATTCATTCATTTATCCAATGAGGTAGTAATACCTTGCCCCATGATCCCTCAGGATATTTGTGGGATTAAAATGCAAACATAAGTAAAGGTCAGGTTTTATTCATGAAGTGTTTTTCCTATTTTAACAACAAAAAGCATTTTACAAACATTTCTATTGAACACACTACCTTGGCAAACTGATAAAGCTGAGAAGCATCCTCTCTGGCATTTCTGAAGTGCATTAAAAAAGTCATGCCTTAGAGTTCTAAAAACCCAGTTTCCAGCCCTCATCCATGTAATCAGAGTGACATGTAAATGTGACTCACTAGAGACAATACTTAAGAGCCAAATACTCATGCATGGATGCATTAGTTACTCTAAATGGAGTGGCCAGTGTGCTGTCTCTATGCACAACAGGTTGCAGATCTGCTTAATGTACCCAAATGTAATAATATGATAGATTGAAATATAGATGGCAAAATTGCCCATGCAGAGGCCAGGAGCCTGGCTCCCTGTTTTCCTAGCTTTCCGGGAACAATGCACTTTCCCTGATTGGTTTTCTTCAGACAAAATAATTGAATCTAATGCTCTGTGTCAATGAAAGCACTTGGAGTATCCACTTTATGCTGTAGTCCTAAGGGGTGCCAGGGTCCAGTGTTAAACTTTGCCTTTGATCAAACCCCATCTTCTCCTACACATCTTTATTCATAACAAATTAAAAGCTATTATCACAACATATTAGCAACAGTTTTAATGCTCACAATGCACCTAAAAATAAAAAAATAATTCTCCATTACAATAGATGCAATATCTTAGTTGGCCTCATTATAGTATTTATCATCTATTATTCGTTGCACACAACAGCACAATGAGCCAGTGCTGTACAATAAAGATATACACCCCTTAGGGTTTACAGTTTAACTGAGAGTACATTTAAATTTAAGATCTACCCTATTAAAATAAAACCCTCCTGTACACATGGAAGGGGACCAGGGAAATTTAACTTCACAGCTTCTTTATTGAAAATAATTTCTTATTTACTGAAGCCTGATTCAACTTAAGAAGGACAATTAACTTAATGATTCTTTGGCAAAGGTTTTCTGTGGGGCTTTATTGTTTTTGTTTTTGTTTTTTCCATTTATAACTCATTTGTGGCCATCTGTTTCAGTTTTTTCTTAAAGAGTTTGCAAACCTTGGAAAATACAGGATTTGGATCAGGGTAGGAATCACCAAAAGATATTTTCATTGCAACCCATTTAGTTTAAAAAAAGGAGGATAAAAAATGTAAGTTGTAGGCTAATTTCGGAATGCATGAGACGCAGTGTTAAATATATACACATTCCCTGGCCACACACTTTCTTGAAATCTTCTCCCCAAAGATATTATATCTTTTTTTTTCCTGTCATAGCCACCACACTCAGGGCCACAATCTGGACCTTTCGATTACCAATAACCTCATCCCCTCCATAACCTCAGTTTTAAGCATCTGTATATTTGACTACTAACACTTGTCTTTTCAGTTTGCTTCCTTTGTGTTCAACCTCAGCTCTCCTTTGACCCCCTTTTGGAACTTTCTGTTCCTTGGTCTTGCAATCTTTTCTGTGTTTCTCAATTGCTGTAAATCTTGTCTTCCTAAATGCAGCTTAACTTTTGTGATCAGTCATCTCTATCACTCCCTGGTATATACCTTCAACATGCTTATGCTTGAAGTGGTACTGTGATGAGCACAGGTGTGTCAAATGCAGAGGTCAAGATCAGTTAATTCAGGTTCACAGCAGGTGGGGCTGTCATCATTTGCAAGGATGACCTCAGCAACAAACCAGGTTTGGTCTGCAGTCTTCTCATCTATCTTCCATAGCAGTACTAGGTCAGTCTACGGAAGATACGCTTAAAGGGAGCATCAGTCTACGGAAGATATGCTTAAAGGGAACATACACTTAAAGGGAACAAATCCTTGCAACAGCATTTGATTTTAAAATATTACATAATGTGGCAACACTGCACATGTTCAATCTTATTTTCTGCTACAATAATCAGCAATATCTATTCTTTGCTGATGGCCCCATAAAATCACAAATATCTAACTTATTAGTTAATTAATATAACTACTGAAGGCCTGTCTGTGCTAGACAGTGTGCCAGGCCCTAGTCATTCAACAAAAAACAAATTATCTCTCCCCACAAAACACAGAGATTAGGGGTAGAACCAGGTGATTAAGATTGATGCTACAAAGAAAATAGAGTGATAAGAAAGGGAAAAATAGGGAGGACCCCCTTTAGATGAGAGGATGAGTGAATAATGAATTCTTCTGATAGAAGATATTCTCTCCATTTCTTTAAATCTCGCCTCATAAGATCCAGAATCAATTCATCCTCCAGTCGAGTTCAATCTATTCTCATTGACAGCTGTTTTCTAAACTTCTCTCTTTCCTAACCCTTGAGAAGTACAAATAGAATAGATTTTCTGCAAAAATCACTTCATAATGTTAAGTTTTTGTTTTTAAATAAAGTAAAAGTCTTGGGGTGGAAAGGGAATCAGTGCTGTTTCTTATACTCAGGTTTAACCTGTATAGGTCTCAACATGGTTCTGGGCATTTACAAGAGTATTTAATAGAAAAATTGACCTACTAATATTTTCTTGTAAATTATTAAAATAAGCACACGTGTAAACTCTATGCAATAAAATTATGTGAGCACTATTTAATTCAGCATGATAAGAAAATAAAAGTGTTTTGAATATCTTTTTGCCAAATTTAAAGAATTTGCATAAAGTTCATTCATTACTGGTTTTTACATATAAGAAACACAGACATAAGCTCTATAGTTTTTCATATCTTACATTGAACATTCTTGTGAAATCCAAGCAAACAAATCTTCCCACAAGAATGGAGGTGAAAATGCAGGTGTATTGTGTATACAAACTGCGAGCAACCACCAACCTATTCCACCTCTTTCTTTTTCCCTCTCCACTGCAATCCCCAAAGCATCATTAACAGTAAGAGTAAATAACCTTTCCATAGACAATATCACCAAGCTTAGAAAAATTATAAAAATATCAAACCATACCTTGAGATGACAAAAGCATATGGAAGGCCTATAATCAAATAATTTCCTTCTAACCTGTCTCACACTCTCTAGGATCTAATTTTCTGGAAGGAATGAAATTGTATATCTTGATATCTGATATCTTCTTTAAACAGCCAGGAGACAGGCTCTGGAGCAGAAATGAATGCCAAATGGGGATGAGAAGGTGAATCCAGCAGAACTTGTGGTAAAGCATTAGTAACTGGACCTATACAGTGAATGAGACGGGATGTGACTAAATACACATGGCAACTGATTCATTCTTGCCTTATTAAGTCATATTTGAAGTCAACCAAAGCAATACTTCCCATTTCCCTGCAGAGGTATCAAGGCTATTCACAGTAAATCAGGTGATAGAAGCCTTGATCTTGTAAATCCCCACATCCAGTTTTGTGGGGAGACATAGTCATTGAGTAATTTGTCTTGCTCAGTGAAGGACAGTGATCTATGTGTCACATTAGGGAACTGCCAATGTTCCCACCAACTTGGATTTATAAAATATTTTTCTTCTTAAGAGCTCTTAATGCTGTCATACATTTTATGTGACGTGTTGCTACAGACACATTCCCATTTTACAAAATAACTAAGTAGTAAAGAGCATGAAACAAGAGAGAAGAGTGCAACATTGGAGGTGAGATAAGAGGTAATTGGAAATCTCATGGTCATTGACTTGACCCATGGCCATTGTAAGAACCTTACTTTGAGTGATTCAAGAAGTCATTGGGGAGATTTTTAGTTCTGTACTGAGGTTGGATTACAATGGGTTGGCAGAGCTGCTTGTGCACATCTTTCCAACTCTGACGTGACTTCACATTGGTAGCTTAAAATCAACCACTGTGAAATATTTCCACCACGGAAATCAGCCAATGCCACTAATAAAGTCTTTTTTCTTTTTCCCTATAAAGGTCATTGTTAAACTTTTCCTTCATTTTGAATAAAATAGTGACATGGTATGAACTACCTTTCAGGTTAATAACAGGAGTGGGAAGTGAGATCAGAGGCTGAGAAGTCAATTAGGAAGCAATTGCACAAATGCATGAATCCAGGTGAGAGCCACTGGTGACTTAGACCAAGGCAGTAGTGGTACAGACACTGAGTTTCCTTGTCAATCTCCAGTCAGAAAAACAACTCTACCAAGTGTTTTGAGAAACTATGGAAATCCACACATTTCTGTAAAATCTCCCATTTTTCCTTATGTTGGTCACCCTGTACATGTTAGATAAAAATGACTAAGCAAACCCCCATTCATGACCCTGTATCGGCCATGCTTCTTGCTGAGGCAGTGAATGGCAACATCACTATTCACTAACGTAATCTTTGGGAATGCATTTAAAACAGACTTTTTAAAAAACACGAAAGTTGCTACACACCAGGTGTGGTAGCTCACACTTATAATCCTAGCACTTTGGGAGGCAGAGGTAGGCAGATCTCTTAAGCTCAGGAGTTTGAGACCAGCTTGGGCAACACAGCAAGACCCCCATCTTTACAACAGATACAAAAATTAGCCAGGTGGTGTGGCACACACCTGTAGTCCCAGCTATTTGTTGGGGCTGTGGCAGGAGGATCCTTGAAACTGGAAGGTAAGGCTGCAGTGAGCTGAGATGGTGCCACTGCACTCCAGCCTGGGTGACACAGTGAGACTCTGTCTCAAAAAAAAATGTTGCTATAAAAGATGTTACGTCAGCAGAGCCCACTTTACTCTGGCAGGATATACTGATATAGTTTGAATCTCCCCTCTAAATCTCATGTTGAGGTGTAATTTCCAGTCTTGGATGTGGGGCCTCATAGGAGGTATTTGGATCATAGAGGCAGATCCCTAATGGCTTGGTCTTGTCCTCATAATAAATGACTTCTCATGAGATCTGGTTGTTAAAAGTATATGGCATCCTCCCCTTCTCCCTCTCTTGCTCGCTGTCTCACCATGCGATACTTCTGCCCCAATTTTGCCTTCTGCCATGAGTAAACGCTTCCTGAGGCCTCCCCAGAAGCCAAGCAGATGTCAGAGCCATGCTTGTACAACCTGCAGAACTGTGAACCAATTAAACTTCTTTTCTTTATAAATTACCCCACCTCAGGTATTTCTTTATATCAATGCAAGAATAGAGTAAGACAAACATTATGGAAATAACACCTAAATTATCAGAGCCCTTTATATTTATACCAAATACATTTCTTACCTATGTGATAAGTTTATTACCATGTCCCTGTTTTGCAAATGAAAAGATGAATTGCAAGGAGCTTAACTAACTGGTCTGAGTTCTCATAGCTTGGAACCAACGTTTGTTTTGAAGCAGGCCCACCTATCCCCAGAGTTGTGCAGTTTTAGGACAGGACACAAGGGAATTCTTTAAAAGAAAAAAAAACATTCTAAGTGTAATGTCTTAGGATGTAAATACACTTCTTGACAAGATGGCTTGGTTAGAACAGTGTTATCTCTGATGGTTCTGACACAGATGCTTCCTACCATCAACAGTCAAAGGAACAGTCATCAGGACACATGGGCCTTTGCTGTTCCAATCACACACCGGCCCCACGGGCTACAGGGCAGCCAACACGTGAAAGGGCACATGGATCTTCTTCTGGCCTTAAGCACTCAAGTTCAGGCTCTGCCTTTGATCTGTTCTACCCAGGCCCTTGACTCAGCCCACACCCCTTGGATCATACCACCACTGCTGCCACCTCCTCTATACCTGCTCATCATCTCCTGGTTTCTTAGCCAGAAAGGGTATAGGTTTTTTAAGTCTTTCACTACTGGAGACTGTCCAGCCAATGCATAATGAAAATAAACTACACTAAATGGTTAAACCACAAGCTTTTACAGTCTGGAGAATCTTATTGCTTTATATGAAGGATCATGCAATCAATGACTCTTGTAGAGAGGGCAAACTTTTCTGAGATCATATCCAATCTGGAAATGTCTCCTGCCAAAAGTCAAGGCTGTTAGCATCTCTCATGACTTGAAATGTCACTAACTGCAGAGTAAAGACCCCCAGTCCAGCCCACTAGAGAGAAGCCATCTGTGGCATACAGTTTTGCAACATACGTATTGGAGGAAGGGAAATAGTACCAAGTTCTTTCCAAAGACAAACCATTGTAGTAAAAACTATAGAGATATATTTGATGAAGACTCTATATTTAAATTTAGATTTCAAGAAATTGCTGAGAAATTGCAAATTCACAGACACTTAAATTCTCTGATTTAGAATCCATAATAAAATAAAAATTTAAGATAGGTAGGGCGAGATGATAGTAGTCAACACAAAACACGATTTGTGAATAATAAAAGGTGGTAGGACCCAGAAGCCTAATGATGGAGACATAGGTTTGACAAGCAATGGGACACTTCCTCTCACCTCAACCAGGCTAAGGAATTCACTAACACTTTAAAGAGCGAGTTGTTCAAAATTTCGTTCTTGCACTGTTTTTCATATAATGTATCATTTATTGCTCATGTAATTAAGCTTAAGGTAATAAACTATAGGAAATTCCCCTTCTGTAGCCAGGAATTTAAACTTTTTTTTTCTTTTTTGCCTTTTTAAAGTCCTGTGTCAAGAACTCTTCAGGCATTATTAGGAAGGGATATTAGACAGGCTGAATAGGATTCAGAAGACCCTAAGGCTTGTCCGTCTTGGGTCCCACTCTGTCTCCATCATCTAGGGCAGTGCTTAGAATGTGAACACCTTCAGGAAATACTGGTTAAATAATGGAACAAATGAAAAATCCCATCACAGCAGTCAAGAGTGTAATGCTCCATGCAGGTGGGCAAATCTGAGAAGCAACATCTTTTAACAGCCATGACTTGTGCAACTCTACACACAAATACTCAGCAGTATTCAGGTCGTGGAAACTAATAGCAAAGTTTAAGACAATGTTTAGCAACTCTGCATTTTAGAAAAGACAAAGGTACATCTAATTTTTAATTTACATTGATTGCAATATGTCTTATCAGGCCCCATGCCCTGTCAAGTTCCTCTCTGAGTTAGCCCTGCAGTGGCTCCCTTCTAGTTTCTGGCTTAGTAATCCTGGATTTGGATTGCCTAATCCTCTCAAGCTACATCTCTTCCTCAGTCTCCATATCATTTTCCTTACCCAGGAGGCCTTGCTGTAGAACAGAAGCTGCTACTTGCAAAATTTATAAAGAGAGTCAAGCAGATATATTTACATCTACAAGGAAAATCCCCAGTCTTTCTCAAAGCTGGTCTTTCTCTTTACTTACAAAAATGCATTTTATATTGATGCTCCACAGCATCCTTCATGAAGATGCCTTGACATTTTTCTTAAAAGGATAATGATTATGAGTCTCATATTGCTGCTAAGGGAGTCAAACAAGAGTCTTTATGTTGTAAGTAATCAAAGGAATACCTTTGGGACAACATTGCATGTGGAATGGTATAGAAGAGAACAGAATGGGATGGAAATTGAGTCTCAGAGCTAGAAGCTGCCCAAATTCCCTAGAGTATTTAGTTCAGTATTTTCTGAAGTGCTCTGACAAATTGAAGCCCCTCTAATCGGCGAGATGTGAATTAAAGGAGATTCATAGTCAAGTCAAACACAGTTCAGGTAGTTTCTTAGCTGCAGATCACTTGGATGAACAATATGAGAAAGTGCATTGGGGAACATCTAAGAACCTTTCACAGTTTGCATTGTTTCTCAAACTGTTTTTCCAGGAATCTCACAGAGCTATGAACACCCTTTGGGAAATGAGCTTGTAATTCAGCAGTTCTTAAACTTGGCTATACTTTGGATCCACCTGGGGGAACTTTAAAAAATGCTGGTGCTGGGATCCATCCCCACAGAAATCTATTATTTGATCTGGGTCAAGGTTCCAGGGCGCTGGTATTTGTTTAGACAATTCTCAAGGGCCTTATATTTGGCAGTTAGGGTTGAGAATCTTTGCACTGTGTGAGTTCAATCCCCGCTTTCAGGATTAGGATACCCTGCTGGCTTACACATCCACATCCTAGCCATGTGACTCCAGATTACTAGAGAAAGTTGGGTATTTCAGAATATGGCAAAAGCTGGTACTTGTTTCCTCTCCCAAAGGGGAAATAAATTATTAGACTTTTAGTAAGAAAGGAAAACAGGAATCTATTATCTTATTTTATGATTAATTACCAGCTACAGGTGAATCGTAGAAAAAGGGGAGACTGGGCACGGTGGCTCACGCCTGTAATCCCAACCATTTGGGAGGCCGAGGCAGGCAGATCACCTGAGGTCAGGAGTTCAAGACCACCCTGGCCAACATGGTGAAACCCCATCTCTACTAAAAATACAAAAAAAAGTAGCCGGGTGTGGTGGGGGGCACCTGTAATCTCAGCTACGTGGGAGGCTGAGGCAGGAGAATTGCTTGAACCCAGGAGGCAAAGATTGCAGTGAGCCAAGATGGCATCACTGCATTCCAGCCTGGGTGACAGAATAAGACTCTCCAAAAAAAAAATAAAAAAGAAAAAGAAAAAGGGGAGCCTCATATATATGAGAAAACCTTTTATAGAAATATAAGTATGATGCAGACTTTGGAGTAAAATGTGCTGCTGGATGAGCAAAACCTATTATTTCAGTTGAGCATTGACATCATCAGTCATGAAATCATTTTGCAGACGAAGTTGGAACAGTTCTTCTGCCTGGATTCATAGCAAAGCTGTACTGTTAAGCATTCATTTCCTTACCTGGGTGGCATACTTCCCTATTTACTATGTGGTTTTAGGCACGTTTGTTCTTTAAAGGAAGTCCCTATTTCGATATTACTGATAAAATCAAATTCACCAACCATTGTAGAAGAATTCATTTCATGACTTGGTTCTGTAGACTATGGAAACTGTCTAAAGTCTGTCCCAAAAGAGTGTCTTTTAGAAGCCAAAGGGCAACCCACCTACTCAGAAAGTTTGGGAAATAAAAATCCTATCAAAGGCTGGGTGCAGTGGCTCATGCCTATAATCCCAGCACTTTGGAGGCCAAGGTGGGTGGATCACTTGAGACTGGGAGTTCAAAACCAGCCTGACCAACATGGCAAAACGCTGTCTCTACTAAAAGTACAAAAATTAGCTGGACGTGGTGGTGCATGCCTGTAATCTCAACTACTTGGGAGGCTGAGGCATGAGACTTGCTTGAACCCAGGAGTCAGAGGTTGCAGTGAGCCAAGATCACACCACTGCACTCCAGCCTGGGCGACAGAGTAACACTCTGTATTTTAAAAAAAAAAAAGAAAAGAAAAGAAAAGAAAACTCATATAAAACAGATGAAATAAAGATTCTGTTATGTTTATGTGATTGGCTTATAAAATGAGCAGTCTAACTTTTTTCTTAAGTTAAATAAACAAAATCTGTTTTATTTTATTTTTAAAGGTTAAGGATTATCATTCTTTTCCTGGCACTTATGACTTCATTAGGCATAAGCTGCCAAGCATGTTTGCTCGCCTTCAAGCTCTGTGGGAGAATGATTAAGATTTTTCTGTCATTTCTTTTTCTAAGCAGCAGCAGGATTATGCAAAGGAAATACATAAATTTTGATTTAGTCTGTATGATGATCAGTGGATATGGGTCAGAAGAAACTTCCTAGGAGAACAAAGAGAACTTTGTGAATGCTGAGCCCAAATTTTCTTTTCTAGCCCCAGATGGACCTTTTGCTTTCCTCTTATACCAAGCACTTTGGTAATATCAGCTAAGCTTCACTCAATGCCATGAACAGATGTGCCATCATACACAGAGAAAGCTATAGAGGATTTGGTTAAAACCAATAAAACTTGGAAATGCCACCTATACAATTAATGTATGTGGGTGTGGGTAGAGGATATCAGAAGGGGGATAGAAAATAGTGACTGCTAAAATATATCTATATATCTATGAACAGACATCCCCATAAAAAAATACTATGTCTATGTTTTGTGGATAAAGCTGGTCTAGCAAAGCTAATTCAAAATTCCTAAGTAAAATCTAATTCAAAATTCCTAAATAAAGTCTATCAGGTTGAAAGTTGGCTGGGCATGGTGGCTCATGCCTGTAATCCCAGCACTTTGGGAGGCTGAGGCAGGTGGATCACTTGAGGTCAAGAGTTCAAGACCAGCCTGGCCAACATGGTGAAACCCTGCCTCTACTAAAAATGCAAAAATTAGCCAGGTGTGGTGGTGGGCACCTGTAATCTGAGCTACTCAGGAGGCTGAGGCAGGAGAATCGCTTAAACCCAGGAGGTGAAAGTTGCAGTGAGCCAAAATTGCGCCACTGCACTCTAGCCTGGGCAACAGAGCATGACTCTGATGAGAAAAAAAAAGAAAAAAGAAAAAGAAAAGAAAGTTACCAATTAGAAATCAGAAAGGAGGCTTGAGGCTACAGCAGAGGTCCAGGGGAGCTGTGAGGGCCATTGTGGGCCCGAAGGCCAGTGTTCCTGAGAGATCTAATGTACGTGCACTGTCCACTCCATTTACTTCCTGCCCAAATACTAGCTTGTGGCAAAGGACAGGCCAGCATTTACTGGCTCCTGATGCAAAGCAGAGACTATGCCAATATTCTCCTTCCCAATGAGAGGGTAGTGCAGCCAGGGAAAGCCCACTCATTCCCCAGAGGGTGTTCAAGAAAATCTAAACTGGAGGAGATAGGAGCACCTGGCTGGCCTTGATTACCAGACAGCAATATGTGATTTTTGTCTACCTGTAATTTCAAAAGTGCTAGTCATGTTTTCCAATCCCAGTCGTGTTCTGCCACACTACTGGCTAAAGTTCCCTTAACTGAAAGACCCTTCCCATTTAAAATGTTCAAATGTAGGGAATTCTAGGGACTAGCTGGAACTCAGATCTGCAGGGAGGAGGAGTTAATGGCTGGTATCTGATAATTTTCCCAAAGGGGAGCCCAGGGAGGTTGAACTGTGAAGGGAGAATATCCTATCAGAGCCTCAAAGAGAGCATGGTCTCCAGTCAACTCACCTACAAAGTAGGCCCTGATGGGTTTCTCATTCTGCATTATAAAATAGCTACAATTGCTTTGAGTACAATGAATTGATATGAACAATGCCCAGAAACAAACCCAGAGGTTATTTCAGAGGTTGTTTATGAGACGCAATTTTTTTCGTGGAGAGAATCAGTGGCATTTGGAAGCAGAGATCAAGTGTGCCTAATACCATAAGCCCAGCTCAGCAGCAGGCAAGGCTCATTGCCTGCGCCTGCCTGCTCCTCACACCGGGGCTGTTTGCACAGGCCTTCAGAGAATTCTCAGTAGCATCAAAGCTTAGAACATTTACCTCCTACAGAATCACTAATAGCTGGCAGTTTTCTTTTCAGCTCATGCACTCCCATAGCTCCCACCCTTGGCTATTCTTTCAGAGGCCGCTGTTGCCAGGAGCATAGGAGTGGTGAATACCCTCTTGGTTTTACAGTCTACCTCTCACTGCTGATTTATTTTCCAAGCAGAGCAGCCAAGCTTCTAAAAAATCTGGGTCTCCTCATTTTCATCACACTTGTTCTAAAATAATAGCCAGGAGAAGGAAGGCTTGGCAGATAATGGCTATTCCTGCCAGGGCACCATGCACCTTGCTCAAGGGTGGGTGGCCCCATGATAAGGAGAAAGTGATAAAGGGAATTCTGCAGGATGCTAGTTCTCACCAAATGGGGGTAGGAGAGAGGTGGGGGCAGTGTTACCACCCCCCTGCCCCCAACAAGGAGACATTTGGCAATGTCTAGAGATAGTTCTGATTGTCACGCCGGGGGGAGGGGGCATGGCTACTAGCATCTAATGTCTAGAGGCCATGGATGCTGCCAAATATTCTAACATACACAGGGCAGCTGCATCAGCAAAAACTCATCCAGTCCAGAATGTCACTCATGCTGACAAACCTTGACATAGGGCTTCTGAGGCTTTTTGAGGTAATGGCATAACTTCTCGCCTCTTTTGCCCAAGTCATTTGAGCAATTTGAAAAATACCCATCTTGCCCTTTCTGTGATTGCGCTGAGTGTAGGACTGTGAGATTCAGTAAGAGGGGACTCAATTTAAATACATTATATGTGTTTTCCTGGACAAATGAATACCACAGGGACTCACACACACCCCTCCCACCAATAATCTCTGGCTCTTCCCCACCACTGTCCAGCTTTTAAACAGTCCTCTGGACGATAACATAAAGCCAGAGTCTAAAGGGAGTAAATTCATCTCAGAGACATCTAATTCTGCCTCCCTCTCAAGTAACCTTTCTGAAAATGTTGCTGGCAGAAGGTGAGCACAAACCTAACTTAGGAATGAAGCTGCTAACATGGTTTGAGAGTCAATGACTGTATTAGTCAATTCTCATGCTGTTAATAAAGACATACCCAAGACTGGGTAATTTATAAAGGAAAGAGGTTTAATTGACTCACAGTTCCACATGGATGGGGAGGTCTCACAATCATGGTGGAAGGTGAATGAGGAACAAAGTCATGTCTTACATGGTGGCAGGCAAAAGAGCTTGTGCAGGGGAACTCCCATTTATAAAACCATCAGAGACTTACTATCACGAGAACAGTGTGGGGAAACCACCCCCCATGATTCAATTATCTCCACCTGGTCCTGCCCTCGACATGTGGGGATTATTACAATTCAAAGTGAGATGTGGGTGGGGACACAAAGCCAAACCATATTAATGACCAACTTCTGTAAGCACTTGAATGAGAATCTTAATAGGCTAGGCTCAGAGAGCCTCAAAATTACTCACAGGGGTTCTTAAAACTCATACTGATGGGCCTCACCCTTAGGGTTTCTGATTCAGTAGCATTGCGGTGAAGCCCAAGTTTTCATTTCTAGATGATGCTGATACATTTTAGATGATGCTGATGCAAAGACATGCTTTGAGAACTACCAGACCAGGCCAATCAACTTTGATTTCAAAGCATGTGTTCAAGTAATAAGATTCACAGTAGAATTTTAGAGCAGAGGTTAGCCTTACAGAGAACTCTGTTTCTCATTGTCCAAGTGAGAAAATATGACACTAAGCCAGTCAACATTAAGCAGGAGGCTTACAGCAGAGTAGAAAGAGTAAAGGATGTCTCATCAGGACATCTGGATTCTAAGCCTGGTGGCTCCTTAGCCTATGGGCTAGTTGAGCTAACTAGCTTTGGTAAGTCATTTAATCTCTGATCCTCAGCCTCTCATCTGTAATCGAGAGAAAATACTTCCTTGCCTAATTCACGTTGTTGTAGAGATTATTAAATGAGATTTGATAAAATGATAAATTATGTCTTAACATTCATAGGTAAATTAATGTAAGAATGCCTATTACTCAGCAACTAGCCTGAAGCTGCAGATGTAAGTGGCCGAGCCCCAGTGAAGGGCTGCCCTTCTAGCTAACTCAGTTAATCATTTGGGATGTATACACTGAAAAAATACATGTTGGAACACCATTCTTCTTAGAGTCGTACAGTTTATGGCCTGCTTGTAGAACTAAGACAAAAGAGCAAAGTGGACACAGGTCTTTAATTACCATTGGCGTCTTAGAAAATGTGAACACCAAATGCCACGCCTAGCAAAATGGAATACCTACACACGTAAAGCACCAAGTTAAAAACCTGATTTCTCTAAATAGTGTTCATTTACTATGGTGGTGGAGGAAAGCAATCTCACTAAGCTGGAAATACCCAAGACCCTCAAATCCTCGAGTTTTTCCTGTCAACTACAACCTTGGCACGTGTGAGTCCTTTAAGAAATTGTATTTAAATTTAGTTATTTACATAGTTATTTAAAATTTTAAACTAAATTTTATCCATGTATTTATAGTGTATCTTATTTCTTAAACAAAAAAGAAAGTCTTTGACTCCAGATAGTAATTGAAATAATTTAAAAGACACTTTTCAAGAGAGTTATTTTTCCATGCCTGAAATATGGAAAGGGCTATAACATTTTTTTCTCATTTAGCAATTATATTATCAAATTATTTCCATATAAACCTTTTTGGGGACTCAAATATAAACAAAACTTTCAATTCCCCATGTAAAACTGAAAATGAACAAGTATTTTGAGCAGTATGTTTCATTTCGAATATATTTTCTTCTTAGGTATGTTATTACTCATGCTATTATTTTAAATAGTGTGTGTGTCTGTGTGTGTATGGTGTGTGTGCACACTTCTCACTTTTTCTAAGAGTAGCTCTTGTGATAATTGCAAATAATTCTTAATGAAGGTATTTTGACCAGTGCTTTTACCCAATGTTTACCAGTCCCACAAACAGCTGTGGAACTGAGTAAGAAACCAATACTATTTATTTTCAAAGTCTCTGCTCAAACCAGGGCAGGAATTTTGGATAGTGATGGATTAACATATTTTTTTCTTACCATTATTTATGTATTTATATAAAAAGCTGTGCATACTTAATAATTATAGTTTGATGAGTTTAAAGATAAGTGGTAATAAAGCCATCCTCACACTCTATATCATGGACCTACCTATTACCTTCAAATGTTTCCCCTAGCTCTCTTATTTATTATTATTATTTTGTGAAAGGAACACTTAACTCAAGATCTAGCTTCTTAAAACATGTTTAAGTATATGATCCAGTGTTATAATATATAGATGTTACATAACTGAATTTTTTAAACAATTTAAAATAAATGACAGATTTTCACATTACTCATCACCTGCGTATAAATTACTAGTACAGAATATCCAAACAGGTGCACTATAGCAACATATTTGTTAGGAAAACACAAACCAATCTCTTCTTGGTAAAGAAGTACAATATTTACCAGCTGTCTGAAGAAGTCCTGAACAGTCCACAAAATCCCTGAAATAAAGGATCCATGGGCTTTGTCTTTTCTCTGTATACCATTTCCTCCATTTCTCCCACTCTGTTGTTCTTCCCATTAGCAGTTAAGATTGCACATTTGTTTACCTAAGGAGTTTGTTTGGGGTAGGGCTGGCTAGGGAAAAGAGCTGCCTAGGGAATCCAGCTAAGAGACCTAGAAGAGGAAACTTAATGATCCTAGAAGGGAAAGAAGGAGGTGGCAGTGAGGAAAATAGGCTCTGTGGTGGTGGAGCAGCAAGAACATCAAATAACATTTTGAAAGGTTTGATTTTTCTGCTGCAGTTGAGTAAGGAGAGAATGAGAAAGGGGTAAACAGGTGCATTTCAGAAGCGTTCAGGAAACTCCACACTCTGTTTCTATTGAAGTGACCCATCATTAGTAGCAGTACTTTTCTTTTAATATTCCCTTAAACATTGTTGGCATAGTGAAGCAGAAAAGAAGTGTTGAATATCTTATTTTTGATGCAACAGTGACAACAAAGGCTAAGACTAAGGGAAACACTGCAAATGAACCTACAAACAGCCACACTGTACACTACTCTAACAGGCACCATTCTACTTCCAATCCCTTTTGTTCTCAGATCACTCTTCTCATACACATGAATAAAGAAGGTGAGGGCAGCTCAACAAAATGGCCTCACATGTTTATATGCAAAAGCAAATAGGAAGATGTTTTATCAAGTAGAGATCAACAGTCATCATCCTACATTTCTCTGAGTTTTCCCTTTGATTTCATGGAACACATTAAGAATGATTCTGAAATTTCAAAGAGATGTCAACTTAAGGGAGAAATGGGAAGGAAAATACAAAGTTCTGTTCTTGAGATCCTTGTTGAATTATTAGGGAGTCATTACATCAAAGACATTGTAAATTAGCAGAAGGGCTGTTTACTCTCAATTTAAGATAGTTAATCCTGAAAATATCTGGATACATGGATCATGTTATTGAACTAAAGTATAGCAACTATTTTAAAAAACAATTAGTTTTAATGTAAAAACCAATTATGTAAGAAAGAAAACCAAATTGTCTCCTCATTGTTCAGATCATACTATACAAGCTGTAAGTCATCTTCTCAAACACAGCTCCTATATGTAATTCTCCTGCTTAAATATCTTCAATGGAATCTATTTGACCATTTATTTTATTTTCCCTTTTAAGGTCCTTCTTGCTATACCCTCAACCACTTTTGCATAGCTTCACAATATATCCTATGTCCCAATCATGTAAATACTCGCCTTTCTATGAAGCCTGCATTTTGTGCCTCAATATTCCTTTATGCTATTTTCCTTCCTCGGCAAGTCCATCTTGAATGAAGTTCACTTATCTACATTCCTTCAAGGGCTAGCTCAAATGCCCTTTTAGTTAAGAAATATGGCTTAAACTCACCCACTTGGTTTTCATCTTTCTCTCCTTCGTATCTCCATTATGCTTCCAATTTTTAACAGTACATTTTGGTTTGTATCAGAATTTCTTTTACATATCTATCTTCCCCTAGTATACATCTATAAACCTTAGATGGAAGAGACCATTTTCTTCTTTCTAGAATTTTACCACACCCACTCTTCCCAATAACACCTGTCACGATACCCACATGCAGTAGACATTCAATGATATCTATTGAATTTTTAGTCTTAACATGAAATACCTTCTAAAAATTATTTTCTAAAAATTAAAAATGTCTCAGCTGCCAGAAACAATTGTCTATGTTAGGAATATACAGATTTACAGAAGTTTGGATTTTCTTAGAAAGTAATACGTATTTTGATTGATTTAACTTTTACCAAGGTTACTTAGCTGGTAAAGTCCAGTGACGTCAGCAGACAAGTAAAAGAAGTAGAAGAATTTCTTAATATATATTCACCTTTGGGATTGTTTGAAAATTGAAGAGAGGAATATGGAGGTGCAATAACATTTTGCATTAAGAAAGATGCTTTGAAGAAAACAGGACTGGGGAAAGGGAATCACATTGGGAAAAAAACCGATGAAATTACATATAGAAAAAAATTTAGATCCTTTTCATATCCTAATAATTTAGCTAAATTTAACCTCTGAATCATCTGAAGTTTGTCCTTAAGGAAAAGCAAATCATAGCACAACATATACAAGGTGACTGCAAATGCAAATACCTTTGGTAATAACTAGTGAATTAAAAAAAAAAAAACTATGGTACTTTGGAATTCTAAGCATTTTCACAATTCATTGGAACCGATTCAAAAATGCTATTAGAAGTTATTGTTTTGGCTGGACTACAGGTACCATGGAATGCTGAACTTTTGGCATGTCATACTCTTTTATTAAAGGACTTTTGGTCTGCATGTAGAAACAGTGCCTTTTACCTATTTCAATGGGTCACTTAGGATGGTTCAAATCATCTAGACTTTCATTAAATATTCTTGCTCAGATTCATTTAATAAGTAGATCAAGTAGATCATGTTGTCATACTCTAATCCACTGAAGTACAGTGTTAATTTAGGACAACTTATATTTTAAATTAAGAGTCACTGACCTGATTTTACAAGAATAAGAAGTTCTCATGCAAATTATACCAAATTCAAAGGGATGGATTTGGTGGCAGTGGATTTATAACCAGATTTTTCTTCTGGCTGAAGAGTAGGGAGAAGCTTATGTTGCTGGAATTCTTACTCTTTCTTCAAATATCTCCTGTTCCTTTTTCAATCTTTTCCTATTGTTTTTTCCATTGGCTCCCACTCACTGACTGTTCCCAAGTCACATATGAACATATTTCACTCCCTCAATATTCAATCACATCTGCTAGTGCAATTTTAAAACATATTAACACCCTAATGCTGAATCTCTTATTTTTTTTCCAATGATTGGATTCTCTAGCATCTTAAATTCACAAGTCAAAGCTTTTGACTGTTGTGTTTGGTCCCTGAAGAGTCATCTTCCAATCCTTGCACAATATTCAGACCATGCTCCTATACTAATGGGTGATACAAGAGATATTTTGAAATTCCCTATAATGTTGTTTGAAAAATGCTTTTTATATTAGGATGTAATGCCTGCTTTTCTTCACCACTCTCCAACAGGGTCCTGAATTACGCCAATCTCATCTTCCTGAACCCAGCTTTCAGGACCATTGTATTTTCATGAAAATTGTCATCAATTTTGTTTTTTACACAGATTAACCTTGAAAAAATTTAAGGTCACATTGCCAAGAATAAAAGCAATACGAGTGATGGACTGATTAGAAAGGGATATCCCCACCTTCGGGCTTAAAGTTGGATTTAGTTCCGGCAAACCTGTCTTATGGTCCAAGACAAAAAGGTAGCATATATAAGATTCCTCACAAACTCACAAGATTTATGACCATAAACTTCTTGATTATCATGTTACAAAACCTGCTGTGAGTTCTTCCGTTGAATCACTTCAACTTTCAGAAAAATGAATTCATAAACAGAGTTAACATCTTCTGTCTTTTATTTTTAACTTAGGAAGAGAGAGAGAGATTGGCTGCTTCTTCCTGGATTCCTGTTTATGTAGCTGCACCATCATGTTCCCAGTTACTGGGGCTCAGCATCCCCGACTCTTCATCCTCCACATCCAGGATCCAGATTCTTCCCAGGTTATTCCTTCCCTTGGACATAGGTGCTTACCACTTACCCCTAGCTTTTGGCAAACAGCATCTCTGTACCAAGCATAGTCTGCCTCATACTTGGATAGCACCCAGTTAAACTTCCTAGAGCATACTTTTTTAAATTAATAACTTATGTTCCTTAAATGCCTACAGGATTAATTTCAACTGTTCCTGGCTGAAACTCAGGGTTTTCTTTCTTCCCTTATGACCTAACATTTCATCAATCTTGAACTGACTTGGGGCTCCTTGAACATTTCTTTTAATACAAGGATTGATAAGGGCAGTTTCTCCTCCTCCTCTGCCTCCACCTGGCCATCACAGCAATTCCAACTCCCATTTTTTCTCCTGTTTTCTCTACAGAATGTCATTTAATTATATATCATTTAGTTTGAGTACATGGAGGGGCCTGTTTCATACTACAGAGATAGATATACATGTGTATGTGTATGTGTGTATATATGTGCGTGTGTATCTCTGTGTGTAAAAGTGTACCTGTGTGTATGTATGTGTGTGTGCATCTACACTAACACACACACACACACACACACATATGCAGTGAGAGAGAGGAAGATTGACTCTTATAAAGTAAGTTTCTAAGGAAATTAGTCAGGGCCTTTGCTATTCAAAGTTAGGTCCAGAGACCAGCAGTATCAGTAAGATCTGTGAACTTGTTAGAAATAGAGACTCTCAGACCTGCTAAATCAGAATCTGCCTTTTAACAAGATGCCCATGTGATTTACATGTACATTAAAGTTTGAGAAGCACTGCTCCAGAGGTATGCTTCCAAAAGCACACATACAATATGTGTACCTCACAAGTGCTGGATATGATGTGTACTACAGATATGTAGGGCATTGTGTAATTTTTTTTCATATTCCCTTTCCTTCAAAGGCATAGGCAGTGGTGGCTTAAAGGTAAATACAGGTCAGCAAAAAACAATTGTTAAAATTTCAGAAAGTTTATGAGACAGTTGTTAAACGGCCATTTTTTAAACAGTCAATTATAGAAATTCACAATTAAATAAATTATATTAAAAACAAAGGTAACATACTCAAATTCACCATTTTATAATTACTATATTCATTTTACTATTATCTATGTCTTAAAGTTACTTAGGTCTATTATATCTGTATGGCATATTGCTATATAATGATGTATGTATCTCTTCAATTCTGTGTTTGGAGACCACTGGTGTGTGCTTGAAATTCATCACAACAGGAGTATTTACACAATGAAAATCCATAAATACTGTAAGTAAGGGTTTGATTTATTGTTTTGATTGTCTGGATTTAGGAAAGTGATAGAGAAAATGATAACGCAGTTTAAATTTAAAAGTGTGTCATAAAATATATATTTGCACACATTTTTCTTTTTGAAAAGCCTGCTAAAGATTTACCAGCACATTGCTGGGTAAAGGCACTAGAAATAGAATGTTCCTACAATGAACAAAAACCTGGCATATTTTCAATATAAAATTTTTTTAGACGTCCATTAAAACTAATCTGCCTTATAGATTTTTGTCGATTCATTTAGACTCTCCTCATAGTTTTCTCTGAATCGATGTTGAGCTCTGCAGCACCACCAGTTATAAATTATTCCATTAAATAGGTTCTGACCCCACTTATTTATTGGAAAATCACCTAATCTTTCCAGTTCTGGAAGCTCTGCAGTCTTCTGTTACTTTCATTGTAAAATGAAGAGTTCCATATTCCACAAGATGTCATGCTCTCCAGAACCACTATTGCCAGAGAATATTCTAAATAAACAGCTTTTATGAGACACTGGAACAAGTTTATTTGTCAGTTTCTCATTGGGAAATCAGTTCAGTATTATGAAAATACATCCCACAAAACTAGACTAGGAGATTTGAATTATAAACGAAATATTGATTTACTCTCTGGCTCTCTCTGCCCAATTGCAAAACATCTGATTTCTAAAAAGATTTATTTTCAGATATGTAACTTATTCAAATAATAAGCCTCACAACTGAATGCCTAACTAAATACTTTTTCAATCTAGATTTTGGGGAATAACACAAATACAGGAAAATGTCAAAATACCATTCTTGCCTTTCAGACTCAAATAGAATTGTTTTCTCCGTACCTTATTTAAAATTTATACTCATAATATATACATCAAATCAAACTTAATTTCTCTTACTTTCCTTAGTTTATGGCTTTAATATCAGCATTATCAGTAACTAACATTACACAGAGAACTTTAACTCCTCCCACAGGGGAGGGTACAACAAAGAGAAAATGATGTCTTTTGAAGAATGAACTACATCAGTGCATTGTATTGTAGTGGTTTGGTTTGGTATGGTTTAGCAAAAGTGTAGAACTTGGCCGGGAAAAAATAAATAAATAAATAAATAAAATCCTGAAAAACTGTCAGTTTGGATAAGTTGACATTCTTCAGATGATATATTCCAAAATGGAAATGGTAAATACCTTTGTTTGCTTCACTTACGACTTTATTTTCTTATGCCTTTGCTATAGTTTTCTGTACTTTCAAAAGTTTCTATCACAAGCATGTATACATTTAATATTTTTAAAATTAGAACAAAGATTTCTTCTAGACAACAGAAATACTGATCTTCCTAGACCTGGAGTGTCGTGCAAAGAAATACCAATGCTTTTACAGCTGTATAAAGTCTCACACTTGCACATATATTCAGAAAATAACAATCTTCTGTAACAGGTGATGTTTTGAAAAACAAAGGAGTAACACTGTATTTATCTATTGCTAGCAAGAAAAGGGATATCCTATCCAATTTCTTTCTAGATAATTCATACTGAAACAGTTTTGAACCAAAATTTAAATTTAAAAAACAAATTTACTCTTTGGACATAAATGTTTCCGAGGATGACAAACTTCCTATGACTTTTACACAGCCCTCCCTGAGCATATCTTGAAAATTGGTCCCTTTTTTGACTACTCAGGGTCATAATTAAGAGCATAAATATTGTACCCTGATTGAAAATAGACCCATGTATTTAGGGACTGTTTAATTTTGAAGGGCTCTTACCTCTGCACCAAATGCTTTCAGGCTGCAATGCACTTATGCTATGCCTCACAGTCAGCCAAGCACACTCACATTCTTCAGGGGTCAGTGGGGCTATGGGAGCAGATTCCTCTTGTGCTGTCTTTTCCTTGTCCACCCCTTTAAATGCCTACTTCTTACTTGCTGCTGACTGAACATGCATAGGCAAACATGATAATTAGCTCCAAATAAAAGTAAAAAGCAACAAAATGAGAACCTGAACAATTGAGTAGACATGTGTGACATCAAAGGTGATGCATTTTAAATGGTTTTTTCTTCTTGAGAAGCAGGATGAGTCGTGGGAGAAGCAGGACGTGTCGTGGGAGCCAGGTTCTTTGGACAGGCTGGGTGGGTCCAGATCCCAGCTCTACCTCTTGCTAGACATGTGGCTTTAAGCAAGTCACTTAAAATCTTAATGCTTAATCCATTGATAAAATGGGTATAATATTCATATCTCCCTCAAAGGATGGTAGGGAGATTAAATGAGGTGATACATACCCAGCGCAGGGAATATAATAAGTACTCATTAAAGAGTCGTATTATCATTATTTTTACCTCTTGGTTAAATTTTGTATGTTAAAATTAGTAGCTTTGTGATGTCTGATAGGTTTGCTGCATACTAATGGGTTCCTTGAAGCATTTTAGCTGTCACAGAGAGATAGTTAAATGTGGCTTTGAAGGCAAACAGAGCTAGTATCAGTCCTGGTTTTGCCATTTGCTGTGCACGTTTGGAAGCAGCTTACACTCTCCCAACTTGTTTTCTCCTGTGTAAATGAGGCAACACATGTTTCACAGGGAATGCATGGAGATTAATAAGATAATGCCGACATAAAGCACTTTATCTAAGACCAGCGACTTCATAAAATGCACAACAAATGTTTGCTGAAATCAACTACAGCCATGCAGGTGTTTGGATAGGGTAGCTGCCCAGATATTTCTGTTAATGTATTACTATGTGTCTAATTTAGTGATCCACCCCAAATTACAGTAAGACAAATCATTTAAAATTATGTTTAAATATACCTGTGCCTCAATATTTGCTTGCATGCAGAGAATAAAAACTATGTGAGAGAAAATATTATCTTTTAAACATCAGATTTTTAAAATACTCATGAGTATAGTCATATTCAAGGATCAAAGTCACAAAGAAGCAGGTTTTCTAGGCAGTAAAATAATTAAAATTCATCCAAACCATTCTGCATCACCACATTCACTCACGTGTATAGATACAGACACACACGAGGACATGAATAGCTGTTCAAGACTGGATTTTAAATTGACAGTTGCTTCATTTGAGGACAACCATGTTTATAGTACATGCAGTAATACAGACATGGTATCTGGCAGACATTTGTTGCAAAGCGGCTAGCATCTGTTTCATTTCCACAAACAATGGAGGTTTGTCTAAATCCCTCTACATTGATTTGAAGGTCGATCTTCAAGTTTACTTTAACATATTTTGTGGGGAAGTTCAAAGATAATTTTTTTTTTGAGACGGAGTCTACCTCTGTCGCCCAGGCTGGAGAGCAGTGGCGTGATCTCGGCTCACTGCAAGCTCCGCCTCCCGGGTTCACGCCATTCTCCTGCTTCCCTCCTGAGTAGCTGGGGCTACAGGCGCCCACCACTGCGCCTGGCTAATTGTTTGTTTTTGTTTTTTGTTTGTTTGTTTGTTTCTTTTTTTGTTTTTTGTTTTTTTTTTTTAGTAGAGACAGGGTTTCACCGTGTTAGCCAGGATGGTCTTGATTTCCTGACCTCGTGATCCGCCCGCCTTGGCCTCCCAAAGTGCTGAGATTACAGGCATGAGCCACCACGCCCAGCCTAAGATTTAGCATCTTTTTTACATTGCCATCTAAAAAGAAATCAAGCAGTCCCCTGCCTCAGTCTCCCAGCTGGGAAGGAGGCTGAGGTAGGAGGACTGCTTGAGCTCAGGAGTTTGAGACCAGCTAGGCAACACAGAGAGATCCCATCTCTCTCTCTCTCTCTCTCTCTATATATATATATATATGTGCACACACACACACATATATATAAATTTCATGTAAGATTCTGTATATGTAAAATCTTACATTAAAAAAATAGTGCTTACAAGCCAGTGCAATCATATGTTCTAGGTTTTTGCTTTGCTTTTTTTAACCAAAGTCCCAAATAAATAGTTGGCTAGTCACACTTTGCGACACAGTAAGACAGCACGTATAATTTCCTGTATTCTGTGGAAAATGGGGATTTCTCAGCAGGCATTCCCTCCATGATTTTTTTATTCCAATTGCTTTTTACCCACCAGAAATGTTGAGTATCCTTTTCCTCAAGTGTGGCACAAATTTTAGCAAGACTTAACAAACTCAAAAGAACTTGTACCATATATGCCAGACTGCCATGTATGCCCATATACCATATATGCCCTACATTTGGGGATTTCAAATTGTGCTCATGAATAGGTCAAAGTGAAACCTCACAGTATTTTGCTCTTATTTCTACTAACCGGGGAAATGGGTGTGAGTGCATATGTATACAATAAAATAATGAAGAGAAGTGAAGAAAATAAAGAAGGGCAAGATTTTTCTATAGTAATATTTCAAGGGAAGAGGTTTATCAAGTCTTTCACTTTAGGCACAAAAAAATCAGGTCACAAATAACATTAGGAAAACAAACCAATTTTTTAACTGTGTGATGGGTTCTAAGTGGAAAATGCACAATGCAATTACTTACATTTATATATTGCTTAATAGAGAAGACAGATGAAATATACTTCATTGTGAAATATTCAGAATAGGCCTGTTAGCTATTAGTTGTTAGGCCTGTTAGCTATTAGCTAGTACTCTTTTATTATTCTACTTTAACTTCTGGGCTACATGTGCAGAACATGCAGTTGTGTTACATAGGTATACATGTGCCATGGTGGTTTGCTGCATCCATCAACCCGTCACCTACATTAGGTATTTCTCCTAATGCTATCCCTCCCCTAGCCCCCAATCCCCCTGCAGGTCACAGTGTGTGATGTTCTCCTCCCTGTGTCCATGTGTTCTCACTGTTCAACTCCCACTTATGAGTGAGAACATGCAGTGTTTTGTTTTCTGTTAGTTTGCTGAGAATGATGGTTTCCAGCTTCATCCATGTCCCTGCAAAAGACTCATCCTTCTTTATGGCTGCATAGTATTCCATGGTGTACATGTGCCACATTTTCTTTATCTAGTCTATCACTGATGGACGCTTGGGTTGATTCCAAATCTTTGCTATTGTGAATAGTGCCACAATAAACATAGTGTACATGTGTCTTTATAGTAGAATGATTTATAATCCTTTGGGTATATACCCAGTAATGGGATTGCTGGGTCAAATGGTATTTCTGGTTCTAGATCCTTGAGGAATCACCACATTGTCTTCCACAATGAACTAGTTTACACTCCCACCAACAGTGAAAAAGCATTCCTATTTCTCCACATCCTCTCCAGCATCTGTTGTTTCCTGACATTTTAATGATCACCATTCTAACTGGCATGAGATGGTATCTCACTGTGGTTTTGATTTGCATTTCTCTAATGACCAGTGATGACAAGCATTTTTTCATATGTTTGTTGGCTGCATAAATGTCTTATTTTGAGAAGTGTCTGTCCATATCCTTTGCCCACTTTTTGATGGGTTTTTTTTTTCTTGTAAATTTGTTTAAGTTTTTTGTAGATTCTGGATATTAGCCCTTTATCAGATGGATAGATTGCAAAAATTTTCTCCCATTCTGTAGGCTGCCTGTTCACTCTGATGACAGTTTCTTTTGCTGTGCAGAAGCTCTTTAGTTTTATTCCATCCCATTTGTCAATTTTGGCTTCTGTTGCCACTTATTAGGTAGTATTTTTTTCCTTATTTTTTCCAATTGGAATGAGAGTCTTGAGGTACTACCCGGCCAGTTGGCAGAGAAATTCTTAATGGCAAGGCTAGAATTCAGTAATTCAAGTATATAGTCCAAACTATTACCTTTACAGGTTACACAGAATCATTATCACAATTAGAAAGAAACTCCTCTTTTTGTCTTTTTTGTCCTCTGCATGTCCTCAGTGACTTATTCCTCCTCTGTCTCCTTAGACAGACTCTTGTCCAATAGTTTATTAGAAAGGCTGGATTATTTAAATCAATGGTTTTGTGTATTGCTGTTAGGTTAATTTTCTAAAGTGCTCCTTTGATCATACCTCTTCTTCTCAATGATTTCTTCATTTATCATTGAATCACACTCTTAATCTGAATGTCAATTCTGTCTAGAATATATTGCCCACTTCAGTTGAAACACTGGTTTGAATGATTGTATTTCTTTCCCCAATTGTTTGTGTCCTGTGTCTTGTCTATCCTTCCTTTCTCACTGGCCTGTCTTGGCTTCCTGTGTTAGTTTCCTAGGGCTGTCATTAAAAGAACCACATGCTGGGTGGCTTAAAATAACAGAGATGTATTCTTTTGAAGTTCTGGAGGCTAGAAGTCCAATTCTTGGCATTCCTGGGCTTATCAACACATCATTCCAATCTCTGCCTACGTCTACACATGGCTGTTTTTCCTCTTCGTGTCTGTCTCCTTTTCTTTTATTATAAGGAAGCCAGTCATATCAGAGTAGGCCCACCTAATCCAGCATGATCTCATCTTAATTTGACTACATCTACAAAGACTTTATTTCCAAATAAGGTTACATTTATAGGAACCGAGAAACTGGGCCTTCAACATCTTAATGCAGGACACAATTCAATCCAAACATTTCCCTAAAAGTGATTATGTTATTCATCTCTTAGTGCTCAATATATGTGCAAACTCTATCAAGAGGGTTCATGTTTCTCCAGTTCATCCTTTTTTGAACTTTCATAGGCTTGAATGACTCCCTGGAGCACTCACTGTGTCTGCTTTTTTTTATCCCTCTATCCCAGGACGCCTGGAGTAGTGGCCAGCATGCAGTAGGAACTCAATAAGTATTTGTTGAATGAATGATTGCATTCAACAAGTGAATGAATGTATACCATATACTTCGGTTATTTTTGCAAATGTGGTGGCATAGTGTTATTTTCTGTCTTTAACTTCTCCTCTAAGGAAATGTGAAAGACATTATTTTAACCCTATTTTGTATCCCAGAGCCAGGGTCTAGCATGGAATTCTCACTTGGATAGTAATCTGATCAATGCTTTACTAATTGATTGGTCTAGAAAAATCTGATTGAAAGGCAGTGAGACTTTGATAGTCTATTCTGAGATATTTTTTAAAAATGGAAGTCTATTTCAGGTGGGAAAAAGGGCAAGGCCAAGTAGATTGGGTGATTAATGTTTTGTTTATACTGCTACAGCAGGTAACTAATCAGACATCAACAAGGCAGAAGAGGCACCGACCGCAGCATAGCCTCCCCTACCCCCAATCAGGAATGTCAGGTGACCATCAGTTGACGGTCAGGCAATTTTTAACTGTCTCTCTAAAATAATAATGGGTTGTAGCTGGTGCCAGGGAAAAGTCAGTCTCCCAATAGATAGGAAAAACCTGAAACTGGTGATCAGTGGCTTCTGGATAAGATCTCAGGGCTCACACATGTGCACTAAGAGGCAAAATGGTGGCGTTTAATTGGTATCCGACCTCTAAGGATATTCAGCTGGTAAGGGAAGAATGCCTCAAGTGAGTATGCGTACAACTCCAGTAAACACACTGCGCATGTTCTCCTCCCAAGCACTGACAGGCCACTGAGCAGGCGGACAGCCCCCAACCAAGGAAATAATAAGGGGAGAAGGAACGTAAGATCCGGAAGTATGCCAACGTTTAAAACCCCAAGTCAAAAGGTCAAACCGCACGTTTGTCTTTCAAGTCACTCACTTGGCCCTCTTCCAAGTGTACTTTCCTTCCTTTTGTTCCTGCTCTAAAGCATGTTAATAAACTTTTACTCTTGCTCTAAAACTTGCCTCAGTCTCTCCTTCTGCCTTATGCCCCACTCAGTTGAATTATATCTGCTGAGGAGGCAAGAATTGAGGTTGTCGCAGGCCTGTATGGATTTGCAGCCAGTAACAATACCAAATACAAATTCTCTCAATATTATAAAAGATTCCAGATATCTGGCTGATCATAATTGTTTAGATACCATCTTGACTCACCTTTCATACCTCAAGTTTTGACTTTTTGGATGCAAGTGGCTCTTGACTTTTTGGAAACAAGTGGTTCTCTCCTTTTGCATGTTTTGTTAGAAATATATAGTGCTAAACGGCATTTTCAACTGGAAAATCCAAGAACAACTCCTGCAGTCTCCACTCTTAACTTTGCATAAACCCTAATCAGTTGCACAATGGGGAGCAGAGCAAAGCTCACACCTGGGGTCTTAAATATGACAAAGAATGCTTGAAAGAAAAGAATTAAAATATTTTTCCACTTTTCTATTAATGTTTTCACTTAAGTAGTCTCTTTATTCCCCACGTAAGCCCCAAATGCTCATTTTCTAAACCCTGAAGAAAAAAAATCTGGAAAATGTAATAGGCATTCATGACACCCACAGAAAATGAACAAAAGCAAAGAATTCAAACAAAGTCCCTTACATTCCATATATGAATGAGGAAATAGAAAACAGTATTTGTCAAGAGGGCATAAATCTTCAAGTGTTTGAGGAAAAGTGTTTTGGGGCAATGGTATATTCAGAAAATGTTGTGTATGTGTTATTTGCTTAGTTCAGTGTGTTATGATAGCACAAAAAGAGAGCAGGCTTCTCCAGAAGTTGCAGAGTGCTCAAGCCATTCAAGTGGCTGGTTGAGGCTGCCAGGCCTACATTTGCAATGTAAATTAGCAAGCAACATGGTGTCTTCAATTGTAGGTGAGCCTTAATAAGCCTGCTGATTGCTTCTTAAGAGTGTGGATTTTGTGCAGAAGAAATTGCTGAATGTTAGGGAACAGAGCATCTCACCAAAAACCCCACAAAGGGCAGAAGTGATTGATGTAGAAGAAAAGCGTAAGTACACTTTAGTAAGTGACTGTTGTTGAAGAGAGAGTTCAGAGTTCTGTCCACTGAAAAAAGTCATGGGACACCTGACATGTCTTTCAGCAATGCACCCAATGACACAGAGAGTGGTTTTAGAACGTATATAGATCTAGGAAACACCCAACAATATAAATGTATTTGTGAGTCTATCCCAGGAGGTGTAACTCTAGCAAAAATGTAAGGTCGCAGAGGTTGACAGAATATACAAATGGGCATATCTGCAGGAGGGTCAGGTTCATGCACAAGTATAGATCTGCTTTTAGATAGCAGTCCCAGAATTCAGGTCAAGGGGGCTCCTTTAGTCCCAGTGGCAAAGAAAATCATGCCCAAAGGGTAAGTCGATACATCCTCCACTTCTCATCTATTTGCTTTGGGTTTTATGGAGAACCTAAAGAAATTTGCTATTTTCCTTAGATCAGCTCTTTTAGATACTTAAAATGGTATCTTGTATTGCCTTCTAGTATTAGATTCCTAAGTTTGTACCATACAAAAGGGTGAGATGAAAATACTCATAACTTTTGCCAGTAATTGAATAAAAGTCTCTAACTAGCTCACCCTATGTTGACTGAGTTTGTTACAAAAATATTATCCCAATATGAAATAGTTTCAGAGAGCAAGTGGCAAAGAGGAAAACAAACACACATTACAGATAAAAATGAAACTGCCTGACTCCTGGTACCTGCTCAGTTAATGATCAGCTCTTCCCTTTGCAAAATGAGGGCACATCTGTGCCTATTGCTCATGTTCTTACTCTCCCCACCAAACCAAGTATGGGATGGAAAAATATAGTTTAATCTAGAACAGAAAACTAACATGGATTGCTTTCCCATAGCCTGTACACTTACAAGCATCAGAAATTTCATGTTAACAATTGTTTAGTTTCTCCTTAATGCAAAAGTTCTGGTAACCATGGATCCACAGGCCCCTGTCACAGCAATGGCTGGGAGGTGAGCAGGCTGATGCACTGCCCAGTTACCTGAAGTCACCATCCCTCCCTACTGGCCTAGCACTGGAATTCCTCCATCGCTCATGCTCCCTTCCTGGCCCACAGGTATTTTCTCTGCGATCCAGAGATGTCTACCTACTTCTCTGCACCTTCTCCCACAGGCCTTCTCACTCTGTTTTTCCCCAAGGTTTCATGAAATTAAGTTATGAAGATAATTCATGAAATGGGGTTGCAGGATGACACATTGGATGTTTATCACAAGGTGCCCTTGTGTCCAACATTTGCACCAGGGATAAGGAAGAGGCAACTGAGCAGAGGGAGAGGTCCAGCTGCCATGCAATCTTGGTGGCAGACTTGACTGACATCACAGAGAATTCTGGAGCTAATGTGGCTGTCAGAATCATCCTGCATTTAGCTTTTAGACCCCTCCCTCAATCAGTCTCTGTTTGTGGGCCTCCCCGCTGCTGACCACACACCCAGCAGCTAGGAAGACAGCCTTTCCTTAAAGAGCTTTTGGCAGAGCACCTCTGAGTGCACCACATCTTGCAAGCCAGTTTGCTGGGTCTTCCTTCCACAAACCCTCCCATCTGAGATAGCACTTAAAAAGTCACTGACAGGCCTGTTCTTTGTTGCATTCTAGCTGTCATCTCTACAACTGCTCTAAGGATCCCACACTTCTGTATCTCCAGAGGGTCACCAGGATAGACTCCACAGCTGCCCCTCCACACAAGCAGAGTTTTCCAGGATTCCCAAAGTGCACGCTACTTACAATCCACAGCCAGATAAACTCTGTACTTATCCTGCTATTGCCTGCCACTCTTCATCATCCCAGTGCTTACTAAGTCTCCTAAAAAAGACCTGCATAGGGATTTTCTGGGAGCATATCAAGGAAAGGATGAGACGTAGAAGAAAAGAACTCCAAATGATTTGACCAAAGTCATTTTGTCCACACAGCACAATTTATCCAAATGACACAATAAAATCTTGATTGACAATAAAATAAGCCCAGCACTTATTTTTGGGTTTGTTTTTCATTTGCTGGTAACTTTAAAAGACATTGTGGGCAGGTTACCCTGCCCTGAAATATTCACTATTACAAACAGAGTTGAATAATACATTTTTCAAAGTAGGATCACTCTGAAAAACAGATCAAATTATTCACAAATAAAATGTTCATCAAAGATACATGAGTGTTACAAATACGAGAAAACACATGATTGACTGACTGATCACCTATTCAATTTGAGAGAATTATTTCTGCAAATTTGTTTGCCACTAAATACTCTGCTACAGAATCATTCCAAATGCCACAGCTAAAACTGGGCTTGTCTTTATCCCACACTCCAGCACTGAGAACAGGGCTGCTCAAGGTTTTCATCCTGTTGCGACAGCTAACTTTAAATCCAAGACTGATGCAATACAGACGTAAGCCTGCCTTAGCAATGCCTGTTTGGAATCCATAGTGTTAAAATGTATTATATGCATATATTATACCACTAGAGGGAAGAGGCAGCTGATGGACTTCATTGGGGCACCCCTCTCTAGTTTACCCATCTCCACCTACTCATTTCTTATCTAAGCTGGTTCATAATTTAAGTTACATGTCTGGTCCGTATAAGTTATTTGGGTTTGAATCTTCTGCTACAGATCATTAATACATAGACACCAGATGATCACAACCATTTAAAAATATTGACATGGCTAAGATTATCTGGACTAAACAATCAAAATCAATATTTTGAAATGCTTTTGGGGTAAACAGATGCCACTGGAAGCGAAACAGGTCAGTTTTTTAATGGACCGACTGAAGCCACTAGAGGGGGCTCTAAATGATATTTCAATCTGACTAGAACTCAGTATTACTAAAAATACTTCTATTGTCTGACATTCTGATTGTGCTCTGATTCAGGTCATTCACATTTGCAAAGTCAGGGATTTCAATGTGGTTTATGGGGAATCACATTTCCTGGGAGCTGGCCTGGCAGTGTATGATCTAATAAGATCAAGAAGACGAATAGGAGATGTGTTTCTCCTCTGACCTATGCATAACATCATCCGGGTTATAAAGTCATTCACTGGGATGGAAGAATTGGAAACTGGAGCCTTTTAGTCTGGGTGGGTGCATTTGGTCAGCATAATGGGTAAAACTTCTCAAGGCACAAAAGAAAGGTGAAGTCAGGCCTTGATGGAATGATGATGGGAGGAAGAAAGAGACAGGAAGTGAACACACAGAAAGAAACTGCAAAATGTAAAGAAAGAAAAGAAATGTATTCTACCTTAATTTCAATCATAAATCCAAATTTTCATCATTCTTATGACTTAAACTTTCAGACCTTTCTTCCCAAGTTTTTAACAATCACTTCCATGTACATTGATTTAGAAATATTTATAGAAATATATTTAGAATAGCAAATCCAATGATCTAAGCTTGAATATTAATTAAATAAACCTATGCAACTATACAGTGTATATGTACACAATACACATTTATATGTGCAAGTTTATTTAATGAGATATTATTTCTTTATATGACATATACATACAGACAGACTGCAGGGGGAAATCACTTTCTAATTAGGATCAAATCTTTTTTAAATTTACATTTCTAATTAATTAGTGTTGATGTTGAGACACCCACATTCAATTATACTACAATCTGTGACAGAAGATACACGTTTTCACTCAAATAAATAATAAAACAAAAGTACATAAATTATTGTCTTTTCTAAATTAACAGTGACACTAAACTTGAAAAGAAATTAAAAGTCTATAATAATTATTATCACCAATGATTCAGAACCTAGCAGATTTTTCACTAACAGATCCGTTTAACAGAAAGCATGAGGACTGGCTGCTTTTGTCAATGAACATTATCTTATCTCCAATCCATGGAGAATAATGAAATTTTAGGGATATACTTTGTAGATAGAAGGATTTTTGGATTTCCCTCCTGCCGTGAGATGGTCTCCAAAATAAAATATGGTACAAGCTATGAAGCAAAAAGTAGGACAGAGACATCTGAAGACCAATGACGAAAGGTAAAAGTTGCAAGGATTTCTACCTCCATAAACACAGAAAGAGACCAGTTTATCTTTCAAACTCACTCAGTCTTCCACTACAAGAAGTATATTCCAGGAACAGACTTTTCTCTATTGGTCCATTCTTATTTGGCAACATTAGGCAGTTTCTTGTTTTCTGTAAAGTGTTCAAATGCCACTTTACAAGGACAGATTGCACAATGAAAAAAGATGTATGGAGGATTGTGCACATCCTGGGTGCAATTTCAGGCTGGGTGGAAATTTCAGTGCTACACACTTGTGTGAAAAAGCCTTGATATGTTTCCAAGTCCCTGAAAGTTTTTGGCACAGGCTTTTCTGGGCCAGAATCTGAGATAACCCAGTTAGACACCTCCACACACAGAACAAATGGTAAGGTGCATCTGGCATTTATTTAGAGGGAGCCATCATTTAGCTTTAAGCAGAACTATTTGCATGGGGAGAAACAATTCTGGTAGAGTTTATGAATAACCCCCACCATGGCAGTGTACAAATGATCACTGATATTCTCCTGGAAAACAAATCTTTGTGTTTTTTTTTGTTTGTTTGTTTTGTTTTTTTTTTTTTTTGAGACGGAGTCTCGCTCTGTCGCCCAGGCTGGAGTGCCGTGGTGTGTGTGATCTCGGCTCACTGCAAGCTCTGCCTCCCGGGGTCACACGATTCTCCTGCCTCAGCCTCCCGAGTAGCTGGGACTACAGGTGCCTGCCACCACACCCAGCTAATTTGGAAAACAAATCTTATCCATGTAATGGATAACCTAACCTCTCTTTCAGTTATCAGAGTAAATTTTGGTCCCTTATTGCTGGGTATAATGAATCCATCCAACAGGAGTAACATATTTATCCTCTGTTTTCTAAATATCAATTTTAAATTCCAAAGTGATGGAGCATACACAAACACTTTCTCTCTCTGGCAATCTTAATCCAGAAAGAAAATAAGAATGAGCTAAAGTAACCATATCCATATAATTCTTCCAAGCGGACCAATCAGAGAGTAACCCCTCCTCTCTTACCTTCAGAGAGACTAGAAATGGGACACTGATTGATCTTCCTCCACGTGAAGAGAAATATCAAGATTAGAGAAGAATTATTGTTACCCCTCCCAGCATGAAACAATAAACATATCACCAAATGTGACTTTATTTTGTAACTCAGTAAGTTTCCTAATGAAATCTGACAAATAGAAAAATAAGACAAATGGATAAATTACAAGTTCAGTGTTTTATCAAAGTAATCAGTAACAATAATCTACCATGAGCAATACTAATAGCAACTGTCACCTAAAATACATATGTCAAACTGATTAATAAGAAATCACTACCTTATTAATTATATAATATCTGTAAGGGAGATTGGTAGCCTCTTGGAATCTTTCAAGAGCTAATATTATGGGTGATAGATCATGTATATACAAAAAAGTCATCATTTGATTGGTTAACTAATTGATTAGAATTCACTCCACACCTAAAGAGGAGTGAATAAGAGACAATGTCATCTTGAATCGTTTGACCTACCTCAATTGCTAGTACTTTCTAATTATAATAAGCTACCGCGGACTGAGTTTCCAAAGCATCAAAACACCGATAGAGGCCAGGCGCAGTGGCTCATGCCTGTAACCCCAGGACTTTGGGAGGCCAAGGCAGGTGGATCACAGGTCAGGAGATCGAGACCATCCTGGCTAACACGGTGAAACCCGTCTCTACTAAAAACACAAAAAATTAGCCGGGTGTGGTGGCGGGCACCTATAGTCCCAGCTACTTGTGAGGCTGAGGCAGGAGAATGGTGAGAACACAGGAGTTAGAGTTTGCAGTGAGCCGAGATTGTGCCACTGCACTCCAGCCTGGGTGACAGAGTGAGGCTCTGTCTCAAAAAAAAAAAAAAAAAAAAAAAAAAAAAAAAAAAAAAAAGAAAAAAAAAGACAGGTGTGTATCAATAACATTAGCACAATAAGGATGCAAATTAAAAACAGATATTAAAAAGTAAACATAA
>NW_012102887.1:3684516-3689516 GCF_000951045.1 Mandrillus leucophaeus
AAAAAAAAGACAGGTGTGTATCAATAACATTAGCACAATAAGGATGCAAATTAAAAACAGATATTAAAAAGTAAACATAATTTAAAATCATTACCATCAACATGTTAAACTGTTTAGCTATATTACATAGATTTTTAATCCATATAACATATGATACAATAAAGCAGAAAGTAATTATAAATATTTCTCACTCTTTGTTTGCCCTACATATACTGAAAAATTGGTGAATATGCATCTTTTTGTTTCTAGAAAAATAAAGAGAAACTAGAAAGAGACTAAATATGAGGATGTGAAACTGAAAGCAGAGTAGACAAATGAAAAGTTTAAGCAAAACATGATTCATGTTTAAGAAAGAGACCACTGTTCACACTCTATGTCTGTCCATGGAAAAAGAGGAAATGGATTTAAATTTCACCATCAAAAAAGAATTACTTTAAAACTAGCACAGCTTCTTGACTAAAGTGGTAAGAAGGAACTAGATGTTTATATTTCCACTAAAAACATATCATGTGAATTTAAATTTTGAGCTGCTAAAGGTGGGACACATTTAGTGGAAGCACTTAACTGAGCACTCTTACCAAATCTTTCACACAGACATGTAAACAATGGAAATGAAGCAGAGATCAGGCTTCTGCTCTTGTGGAACCTGGATTTAACAGAATGTTCTTCCTCAGTATGAATCAGAACTCAGAGTTCTGTTTTCCCAGCACAAAGCAGCATTCTTTTTGTTTGGCAATCAGATAAATCTAAGCCTTTGTTATGTTCTATTAAAATAAAAACATTAAGTGACCTTTTTTTCTAAATGTAAGGATTAAAGCTATACTAACATTGATTCAATCAAAAAATTGCAATTCAATTTTATCTATAGATTCTGACTTGTATTTTGAAATAGTAAAACGAAAGAGAATGCCTTAAAGTACATAGACTTTCTGTCACCCAGGCTGGCACAATCATGGCTCACTTCAGCCTCAACCTCCCCACTCAAGTGATCCTCCCACCTCAGCCTCTTGAGTAGCTGCGACTACATGTGCGTGCCACCTGCAGTATCCAGAGTACAATAACAACATGTAGAATACAAAAGAGATTCATTTAAAAAATCATTAAAGAAAATGTAAAATGCCTGGCTAATTTTACATTTTCTTCAATGACTCCTTAAATGAATCTCTTTTGTACTATGCATATTGTCTTTTTTTCTTAAGTATCGGTGGAAATTAGTTAAGCTGTAACAATCAGGTAACTAAAGAATAAGGAGATAGAAATACAGCCCCACAAATTAGCTGCCAGAAAAACATCTTAGAAATGATTCTACATTATTTCTGCATGACCAAATGCTTTTTCTCTAAAAAACATCATATATGAGCACTGTTGCCCCTGTAGACTCATTTGGGTATTAAGACAGTGGTTTTCCTCTTATGATGTTTAATACAGAAAAGCAAATGTTTCATTAAGCATCTTTTTCCTACCTGCCTGCCACATGACCTTTGGTCTTGATTAACACAGTAATGAATTACATTTATCTCTCTGTGTTCACAAATACACTCTTGGGGCCAATAAAATGGCATATGGCATAATTGAGTCATCTGTTCGGTCATAATTATTATTAGGTAAACACTTTCAGCCTAGTGGAAGTTGACAAGAGTCCACTGTGTTCCCTGGAATCAGAGGTTAAGATATTACTCTGTTCCTTGTTTTAGGTTTAATCACATTCAGGTTTTCCTATTTTCCTGACAGTACATACAGTAGCAGTGTCTGCTGTCTAGTGTCAGACTTTTTGTTCCTTTATTTGGCTTGTGAAAATAACCACAATAAGATATAAAGTGGGATTATTTCAACGTGTTTTTTTAATCAATAAAGGAATGTGTCAATTGAAGGGCTGGTGAAATCTGTTTTACTCATAAATATTAGCATACCTTCTAGAAATAAACCTGAGAGCCTCATTAAAAGAATGTTAACGATTGCATTAAATATATGTAATAAAATTCTATTCTGCACTAGCTTCAGAACTGAGTGGAGACCAACACCAGGCATATAACAGTGATATTATAGGAAAAGCACAGGATGTACATTGCATTCACTCTGCATAGTGTAGGACCAGTGCCTGGTACATGATATGGGCTCAGTAAATACACAATGAATCAATAATGGAAGGTGACAGAGCAGGAGCACTGTCATCTTGGACAAATACCGCCATTTTAAGTTCCAGCTCCCTTTCCCTCATGCATTTCAAGGAAATCACTTTTCTTCTAACAACAAGCAGCCAGAAAGAGCAGACAGTAAAACACAGATAAGATAGCTTGGGCACAGAAGAAGCAGGGAACGTCTTTTGGGTAATCTCTAAACTTCACGCTTATACAATGGGCCCAGTAAAACAGTGGGCCCTAACAAGCACGTTCCTTTCTCTTTAGGTGCACTCAGATAGGGAAGCTAGCTGGAGGTATGCCTGCAGCTGCAGGAAGATATATGGGAACAGACACAAAAACTCTCCCTCCCAGATAAGCAAGACAAAGAGACACAAACTAAAAGTTGGCCTATGCGGTCTAGGAATGGAATGAAAGCTGATAAAATCTCTTCTCTATACAGATAGCACACCTGGTTGTAACTGAACCATCCAGCCCTAGAAGGGTAAGGCATCCCCTCCTCACCAGCCTCTGAACCCTTAAATACCCTTAGTCTGTAAGAGAGAAGCTCCTGACCTAATTAGGCCAGAAGCCCCTCTCAGGTTTATTCTCTAAAATAAACCTGTCTTTGGCTGTTATGTTGCTTTTTGTGTTTCTTTCTTCCTTCTTCAACTCTTACAGAAGGGAGTGAAGAAAGCAGGGCCAAGGTGGAGACAGAGATTCAAGCCAAATTAATGTTCTCAGTCTCAGAGGAGAAGATGCCAGGACACAAGTCAGCAGAACAAGTATCAGATCTTGAACTGTGAATCCAAGACAATATGAGGAACTAACAGTGTCAAATGTTTCATCAGGAGATGTAGTCTCATGCAGAAAGTCTGGGCGAGGGTGACTCAAATTCACTGGGCCATGTCTGGTTGTCTCAGAGCTTTTTAAAAAGAGAGGCTAAGCCCATTGCTAATTAAGCAGTGGACTCATATGCCAGTGTAATGTGTGACAAATGTCTTTCATCTGAGAACTCCAGCAATAAAGTAATTAAAGTGGTTGATTTTTGTATGCTTAGATACTAGGAGACCAACCTGCCTGGGGAATGAATATGCTAATTCTCTTGTGGACCAGTGCCTCTAGAAATCCCAGAACTATTTACATGATACCTGATTAAGAGAATGGACGCATCACAGACTCTTTAAAATTTATTTTCTAATGGCAGGTCTATACATCACTTAATCAACACTGACATTTTAAGAGCTTGTCAATAATCATAAAGAAGTTGAGTGAATGCTGAACCTTCAACCAAAGCACTAAGTTTCTCAAACATTTCCATCCAGTAGTCGTAAAGTATGGTCCTGGAGAAGGGAAGATGCATGTGAGAGAACCGTACAATTTACCAATATTTTCTTATTCACCTTAAAACTTATGTCAATGTTCCATATTCTTCATAACACATCCATTTGAAAATATAAAAATAGCAAAAGGCTACAGGAATATATGCCATGCTTATTCTCACTTTATACACAGTAGTCTCATTTGTGTCTAAAATCATGGACATTCTTATTTCCATTTTACACTGAGTCATTGGCCATTGTCTATCTTGCACATTGACAATAAAATTATATGATTAATTATGAGGAAAACTTCATTGGACTGTATATTGAAGGGGTACCACTAATTATTTATCAGGCTGTTTGGCATTAAATAGTATATTGTACATAGTGGATAATGTATAGCTGAGAATAGAGGTATGGATCTAGGTCAGGGGTGCACATTTTGAATGTGCACTGCCTGGCCAATTGTTAAAATAATTATTCAGCCAAAGACAAGTGTATGTGTTTCCTATTGCTGCTGTAACCAACGATCAGAACTTAGTGGCTTAAAACTACACAAAACATTTCTCTTTGTAAAGCTCTGGAGTTCAGGAGTCTGAAATGGATCTAACTGGCTAAAATTAAGGTGTCAGCAGCTCTTTCCAAGGCTCTGGGGGATAACCTGGTTTTTTGGTTTTGTTTTGTTTTTTGGCCTTTTCCAACTTCTAGAGGCTGTCTGCATTCTTTCACTCAAACTCTTTACTTCATCTTCAATTGCCAGTGAAATTTGCTCAGGTACTATCACTGCGACACTTTTGCCTCCCTCTTTCCCATTTAAGGATGCTTTTGACTACATTGTGATCACCCAAAAATAAATCTAATTATTTTATGGTCTGCTGGTTAGCAAACCGAATTCCATCTGAAATCTTAATCCCCCCTTGCTATTTAACATAACACGGTGGTACCCAAACTTTTTGGCACCAGAGACTGGTTTCATGGAAGACAATTTTTCCACAGATGGGGAGGGGGATGGTCTCGGGATGAAAGTGTTCCACCTCAGATCATCATCAGGCATTAGATTTTCGGAAGGAATGTGTAACTAGATTCTTCGCATGTGTAGTTCACAATAGGGTTCATGTTCCTATGAGAACCTAATGCTGCCACTGATCTGACAGGAGGCGGAGCTCAAGTGGTAATACTCTCTTGCCCGCCACTCACCTTCTGCTGTGCAGCCTGATCCCTGCCCCTGATGTAAGATATTAACAGCTTCTGGCAATTGGATGTGGACATCTTTGGGTAGCCCTTATTCTGCCTACTAGACTAAAATTGAAGTTAATATCACCATCATAACTGAATTCCTAGGACACTAGAATAAGTCTATAATTTTATTAAAAATCACATTGAGATTTATTGATAGTAATCTATCAGTCACTTTTTAAAAGTTTTTTGTTTTTGTTTTGTTTTGTTTTTTGAGACAGAGTCTTACTTTGCCACGCAGGCTGGAGTGCAGCCGTACAGTCATGGTTCATTGCAACCTCAACCTCTTGGGCTCAAGTGATCCTTCCACCTCAGCCTCCCAAGT
>NW_012102887.1:3694516-3697262 GCF_000951045.1 Mandrillus leucophaeus
GCCCCCGTGTGTGATGTTCCCCTCCCTGTGTCCACATGTTCTCACTGTTCAACTACCAGTTATGAGTGAGAACATGCATGCGCTGCAGTTTTTGCAATATCAAGAATCAGCTATCATATTCTTAAATAGTAAAGTTTTCATTCTTGGAGATAGTACTTCATACCTATCACATTATAAGAGTTCATATTTGCAAAGCTTGTTGAAGTTTACTTTGTGTGGAATATGTGTTGTTTCACTAGAGCTTCACAACGAACTTGTGAGGTCAGTACTATTACTTTATAATATGGTCAAGGAAAAATACATTCAAGGATAAATGACTCCTAGTGAGTGAACATCTAATATTATGCTGCAAAGCTTTGACACTTACACTTGAACCCATTCCACTTTAAAATTTTATTATTTTATGACTAGGAGAATATCTACCACTTAGATGTTCAATAAATATATACTTGTTTGACTGTTATCTTTATTAATTATTATAAATATATTCTGTATGATATATTGAATGCTACAAGATTCAATGAAGTGCTATACCACACAGACATTTTTTATTTTCTCCAGGAGTTCATCATGCAGTTTGTACAGAAATGCGCCATCACAAACACATCGTGTCCTTTTCACTCACCAGAGTTGGTGCTGATCTGAATATACACAAATCCAAGGGCAATGAATATAAAGATCACCATTTGCAAACTGGTTTAAAAATTAATAACCTAAACTTAGAACTGCTCATTGAATCTCTCTGGTTAATTTTGATTCTGGAGCATGACAAAGACAATGGCTTATCGCCATTCAGTGCTTCTAATAGTAATGATAATTTGAAAGCTTGGTAGTTGCAGCTGAAAATGTGAGCACTCTGGGGGAAGAGGAGGGCCAGCCCTTCTGGGAATATTTAAACCTGGATGCAGACAGGCACAACCACAAGAGATGTAAATACATATATTAAGTTAGTTATAGAAATCAATCATGTAGAATCATTATTTTAGTATAAGAGATTTCTTTTAGGACATATTTATTCACATACTTCTTTTTAAATTAATAAGAATGGGCACATTAATTCAGGTATTTCATTAAAAGAGAGGTATCTCTTTAGATAATCTGGCATCCTTCCCCACTTCCACTCCCTTAATATTTCAGTTTAAATAAATCTCTCTTTCTCTGATTAATTCCCCTGATTGTTTTCAAGTGTGAAGCTACACAATCACAGACATGTCACACTCTCCTGATCTGTAATAGTTATTGATGACTATCACTGAATTACAGCTCCTACCCACAGAAGCAGGAGGTGGTGTGTTAATTGGCTGAAAAGATTCCAACTCCTCCACTTGGCCCTCTGTCTCTATTTTTCTTTTTCCACCAAAGTGCTTTCTTTGCTCTGCTTTCAGAGAGCTGGATCTATCACTTACCAGCCACAGCCTCACACTTGTATTTTGCCAGCAGAGTTGAGAAGGCCAATCTCACGTGGCAACAAACCGGGACAGCTTCCCAGGTTCATTAGCTTTTTCACTGCAAGTTCAATCTTCCTAAATTCCACTTCAAATGGAATCCCCACCTGAGTTCTTTTTAAACTAAAAATCAGACCCAAGAACATCAAGAAAATTCACAGAAATTATATTTGTTTGAACAGCTGCTTGGAATTGCTCTCCCTGTAGTCAGAATCGTCTTTCATAATCTTTTGGTCAGGGAGCTATAAGTTCAAATTGCTAATATTGAATTAAGCATAAATGATGCAGTAGAATGTAGAAGACATTGATTTTGCCATTCCCTGGCCATTTCTAAGTTCCTTCTAGTTTTAGTGCTTTGAGTATCACATATTTATTTTACTTAATCTTTCAACCTCTTCTATTTAATCATTTTGTCTGATTTTTTCATGCATTCTATATTAATTTAAAGAATCGACAGTAGATTTGAGGTTCTAATCTTCAAGTTTAGAATGTACTCAACATTATTCTTATTTATATTTTCTGATTTATATTTCCTTTTTGGTGCTAGTATCCTATATCAGGTTTAGGATCTGTAATTCAAATTACTTACTTACAGAAGCTCCATATTGTCTTAATGTAGAACTCTCTCCATTGATGTAATACACTTGGAGTTTATTTGATATTAGCATCAACTATGTTAAGATGTCTTGAGATTAACAAATCTAATATTATAAATGATGTTAGATATTAGTGAAAATTACAGTAGAAACAAACAAAAAACAAAAAGACCTCTATGTATTTAACAGAACCTGAGGAAGACAGCAGTATTGGTTATAAGAATGACAGAACAACGGGGTCTAATCTAGAGGTAGAAGGGAACAGCTCCACTAGGAAGTATCCTGTTGAGTTTTCTTGTCTCCACCTGGGCTACATGGGTAAGGCTGGACCACAGTCTTACTAGACTTCTGGCAGAAGACCCTGCAACTTCTGCTGGAGCCAAGGAAGGTAAGCAGTCTGGTGAGGAACCATCGTGAGGCAATTTCTTATCAATGTTGCTTCCCCCACTCATCTTAGGCTATTGATGCAGGATTCCCAGTAAGTCTATAAAACCACTTGACTGTAGTTTAGTTTGGCTTCTTGGTGGAAGAGACACTGTCTGCTTTGTCTTCAGATGGCCTCTCTGGTTGAATTGTCTTGTGGGACTAGAACACGGGGAGTTGACACCATGCTGATCTTGCCTTTGCTATCTGTGTAAGTAATAAACTGTCTGAATCTATTTGGGCTTATCGTCTTTTTACCAGCCAAATCTAACAGGCGCAGTA
>NW_012102887.1:3697882-3700399 GCF_000951045.1 Mandrillus leucophaeus
TTTGTTTTTTTGTTTTTGAGGTGGAGTCTCAGCCTGTTGCCCAGGCTGGAGTGCAGTGGCACAGTCTGGGCTCACTGCAATCTCTGCCTCCCGGATTCAAGTGGTTCTCCCACCTTAGCCTCCAGAGTAGCTGGGATTACAGGCATGAACCCCCATGCCTCGCCAAAGTTCCATACACTTTCTAAGTCATGTAATTACTTAATAATCACAATAACTCTATGAGTTTTACACTAGTTTTACAATTGAGGAAATTTAGACACAGAAAGGTGACATAGCCCAAGATAAGATTGAATATTATTACTAATAAGTAAATAAACTAATTTTTCAAAAACTGCAAGGGAAAAATGATTATTTTTGACCTTTTATTTTTATATCTATACACTTCTATAATTAAAATATTTTGAATGTAAATTCTTCTTTTTAATATTTTATAGGACACTCATGCTCTAATTCATTCTTAATTTAGCCCAGCACCAAATTGGGCTGCTCAGGTTTGATAGTAAGCCTTATTTTATTAAGCTTCCTATTTCTTAAGATTTACATTTTTAATTTTTTAAAATATATTTTTAAAAGGTACCACAGGTCACATAAATCACATCTTAGTGATTCACATTAGAATTTAGTTTTCCCAATATACATAAAATTCAGTATATCTAGTATAAAAAGTGATCAGAGACAAGCACTGCCTTTCCCAGATGGCACTCTGAAAACTTTGTCATCCTATAATTCTAAGATCTTCTTACTGATTTTATATACATTCAAATTAAGTATCAGAAATATTAGTGGGTGAGAGCCATTTTTATGTTCAACTGGTACTTGGTTATTCTTTAACAAATCAAAAGAGGAAAATGTTTATGTACTTTAGCATGATTTCCTAAAAAACTTTAGGAAAAGTTTAACAAAACCTGAGGAAGGCTGCAGTATTGGTTATAAGAATGAAAGAACAATGGGATCTAATCTAGAGGCAGAAGGGAACAGTTCCACTAGGAAGTATCCTGTTGAGTTTTCTTGTCTCCACCTGGGCTACATGGGCAAGGCTGGACCACAGTCTTCTTAGACTCCTGACAGAAGACCCTGCAACTTCTGCTGGAGCCAAGGAAGGGAAGCATAATTTCCTAAGAAACTTCAGGAAAATTTTTATGTGCTTTAGGTGAACATGGTATTTTGGTAAACTTATATACAGAAAATAAGTTGACATTTTGTAGTTAGAGCAGTTGAAACATCTTCTGATGATGTGAGTAACCCAAACATGTTTTTAATGTTTTGCAACAGAAAATGTCAGCTACGTACCTCTATATTTTTTCCAAAATACAATACTTTCTGTGGATTAGTTATATAAGCATAGTTAAATGCAAAGCAACATAACTCATAGCCAAGTCAGTAACAGAGAATATGGAATAATTTTTTTTCATTCCAAATCTTTTTTGCTGTTAAGGGAAGTGGGGAGAAAAATGTTTCAGATTTTCAATATTTCTCTCTTCAGTTTTATGAGAGGCACTGATCAATGGCACAAGTGTTATTGTCCTTTAACATGCTACTATACACATTATTAACATTTCCAAAGTTGATTGGAGAAATGTTTTTGTTTCTAAGTTCCCATGATATTTTAGCCTGATTGATGGACAAATGGCGAGGAAAGTAATGGTTTTCAAGTTCAAGTTACTACTGGCCAACGATGACTTCAGTAAACTCAGAAATCCACTTCCCTTGCCTTGCCACAATACAAATGCTGGAAATCCTTCATTATCAAAATAAAGAATCATGTCCCTCAAGAAATATTCTCCAAGTAAGTTAATTGAAGAGACAGTATTCTCTTAATTATGATTTCTACATTTTATATTACCATGTCACGTGTGGGTATGTGTGAACGTGTGTGTATATAAACCCAATACATCAAGTATTTCAGGAATGTATAAACTTATAGGCAAATCTTTATGGGAAGATTTAACTTTTCAGAAACACTTCAGTCTGCACCATGATCTTAAATTCCCACTGGAAGCAGTGGAGATACCGATGATGTGTGTGCTAAGAGAAAGAAACAGTATACTCAGGGAGAGCGTGGTCATCAGTGCACGTAATTTAACTTGTATTGATTCTGGCCATGTTGGTATAGAATGTTAGACCATATATGTTAAGTTTCTACAGGAAATGTCAATGCCATAATGAAGACAGAAATCAAATCTCTCTGGGAATCATTGGCTTGTATGGTAAGTCTTTCTTAGTTGTCGTCTGCCATTTAAATTTATACAGTTTCAGCCTTTTGAAATAATTCCAAGGTTATCTGAAAAAAATGCGACATGAGCAGATGATTGCCATTATGTATTTAACTCACTCCATATGGAAATACCCATTAAGATCATTTGAATCTAAGTAGCAGCTGCCATCATGGCATGGCACAAAACCACACAAAAGAACGTATAAAACTTCTTGGGGGCTGGCAGATCACACAAGGTCAAGAATTTGATCTTTGGAAAAGTATGTCGACTCAATTGGATCTATGGTCAGTGGCCATTCCTT
>NW_012102887.1:3701084-3703373 GCF_000951045.1 Mandrillus leucophaeus
TTCAACAAGGACTTTGTCAAATAGGTTTTGTGATTGCTAAGACACAGGACAAAAAATGAAAAGTTTGTTTTTTACACATTTCCCAAACATGTAAAATCAGATAACTTTTATAAACATGAAGCATCCCCCAAAGACTAGAAACCTCATTGCTTCTTGTTACATCAGTCAAGTGAAGCTCCTTGAGAGAACAGACCTATACAAGCTCTGAGGTTGTTCTGTTATAGATAGAAAATTATGCTATGCAGCTTAGACTTACACAGCTCTGGATCAATGTAAACTAGATTATCACTGACTGTTCCTGCAACTCAGTCTCCTTTCTTAGGTACCCCTGCCTGGGTTCCCACTTCCCTTATTGTGTAAGCTTGGTCCTTTCCTTGTTGGGTACTTAGTTCCTGCATGTTCACTCACTCTTGGCCTTAGCGTTTTTTTTTAATTTGGTGCCTGATTTATGGAATTCCTGTAGGTGTATAAAACTTCTTTCTTTCTTATTAAAATCCCAGTCACAGTCTCACCTGACTTATTGATATTCAAGCCTTGTTATTCCATCCTGCCCTTTGGTCCCTATTGACTTCCTGGTCTCTGGCTATTTTTCTAAACATTTACTCTGATGCTGTCAATATTTGTGCCTTTTGCCTATCTTTAATCAATCATCATCTTTTGATCTAGGACACTGAGGGCTTCCTTTCTCTAGTCTTTAGGCCCCAGATAACCTCTGCCATGCCCTACCTGGGTTCTTGATCAAGTCTGGCTAATTGCCCATCTCCCTGTTTATTCTCTACTCTTTGTGTTAGCTTTTACATTCTGACTCTGTTTCCCTCCCCTGGATCTCCAATTCATCATGTCACATACTCTATGCAAACATCATGTATGTGTATTTTTATATCTTTCATTAATTGAAATATTTTCATTAGAATATGTTTTATCAGTAAATATACTTCTTAAATTGTTTAATTTTTAAGGAAAGTAATATGTATTATAAAAACTATAACTACTTCTTAAATTACTAGGCCTGAGAAAAGTCAATTATTTGTCAATGCAATCATTAAGATGTTGCATTGTGGAAGCTTTCTGTGGAACCTGCTGGAAGTGCAAGTCTGGTCTTAAAGAAGAATTAAGCACCTTCTATACAGGTTGCCTTCCAATGGCAAGCCCAGTCCCTGTGCACAATGCAAAACACCAGTGTGGCATGCCATCACCTTTTCCAGAATGACATTGACTTAAGTCCACTCAAATAAGTTAATGTTTCTCTTTTAACTAACTCACTTGGCAGAAACAATCCATTTACATGCCAGCATGCCAGTTTGAAGACAGACAAAGGGTAGGTCCTGAGCAACAGGGACATTTGGAAGAGGCATCTTACAATGTATCAAGTTATAAGCATCAACTACTTATATTTTTCATCTAAAAATCATTGCCAAAACGTGACACACAATTAGAACTCATACATTTTACAATTATAGATATTTCAAAGCTGAAAAATCCTAATGAACACACAGAAACCCAGAGGAGTATCTTCCCAGAAAAACCTGTTGGTTACCCAGATACACGGTCACAGAGGGTCATGGTCGTGCCTGACAAACTCACCACAGTCCAGGGTAAGAATCCTCTTCATATGGTTTCCTCTCATAAACAAACCCAGATTTTCAGCTAGAAGCTTAGGCTGCAAGTGACATGCAACTACTGGTCATGTAGTTGCAATTAAAACTCTTCCTAACAGCCATTCCCTACGCACTGTTGTGCTACCATCTCCTGGCAAGGGGTTTTTCCCCCCGTCCAGGTCTAGAACTTGATCTGTTTATACACAGGGAGTATATTTGTCCCTCAGTGATGGGCTCAGGTTAGCCAAATTCCCAACCAAAGCCTGATGTATAAAATAAAATAAATTTCTTCAGGCCCACTATCTAAAAAAAGCAAAACAAAACAAAAAAAGACACACTCATTACAATAAAAAATATAACTGCCAAAGAACATGAACACTCCTATTCTCTGGCTGATCATCACATTCTCTCCATGTGGTCACTACATAGGAAGTCAAATTATAATTGGAATTAAATATTAAATAGTTTACAAGTGTGATATGGTTTGGCTGTGTCCCAACCCAAATATCATCTTGAATTGCAGCTCCCATTATCCCCACGTGTCGTGGGAGAGACCCAGTGGGAGGTAATTAAATCATGTGGGCAGACTTTTCCTGTGCTGTTCTCATGATAGTGAATAAGTCTCATGAGATCTTATGGTTTTATAAGAGGCAGTTCCCCTGCACACTCTTTCTTGCCTGCCGCCATGTAA
>NW_012102887.1:3704263-3704936 GCF_000951045.1 Mandrillus leucophaeus
ACACTGTCTGCTTTGTCTTCAGATGGCCTCTCTGGTTGAATTGTCTTGTGGGACTAGAACACGGGGAGTTGACACCATGCTGATCTTGCCTTTGCTATCTGTGTAAGTAATAAACTGTCTGAATCTATTTGGGCTTATCGTCTTTTTACCAGCCAAATCTAACAGGCGCAGTAGTCATCCCTGTGGCCCTGTTAATCACCCTGCTACTGTTTACAGACTGTTTTATTACTTACGAAAATTTCAGTTGCTTTGAAGTTATGCTGTTTTCGATAAATCAATATTACATAATTGGATTTTACAATGAATCGCTAACCACTAAAGATTGTCACCATTTGTAGGTCCCACAGTACTGGGTCTTGCAATTCTAGCCTGTGTTCAGTTAATGCTTCCTTCCTCTGTACTTCTATATAACTTTGAATTTTCATATTTCTTTCTATATAACTTTCATGCAACTTCATAGCATTTTCTCATGTTTAACAGAATTGGCATTGCAATTGGTTTTGGGGTTTTTGTTTTGTTTTGTTTTTGCATCTTTTTCCTACCCAGTGAAGTTACTCACACTGGAGAGCATTTTTTGTTTTAGTACTCCAGATTCACAGAGCATAATTAACTCAATGAATGAATGCATGGACAATAGAACAGCTAATATTCATTTACTGCTTCCTAATTTTAT
>NW_012102887.1:3705296-3705721 GCF_000951045.1 Mandrillus leucophaeus
TGCTGTTCTCATGATAGTGAATAAGTCTCATGAGATCTTATGGTTTTATAAGAGGCAGTTCCCCTGCACACTCTTTCTTGCCTGCCGCCATGTAACATGTGCCTTTGTTCCTCCTTCATCTTCTGCCATGATTGTGAGGCATCCCCAGCCATGTGAAACTGTGAGTCCATTAAACCTCTTTTTCTGGCCAGGCATGGTGGCACATGCCCATAATCTCAGCACTTTGGGGGTCCAAGGCAGGTGGATCACCTGAGGTCAGGAGTTTGAGACCAGCCTGACCAATATGGTGAAACTCTGTCTCTACCAAAAACACAAAAATTAGCTGGGTGCGGTGGTGTGTGCCTGTAGTCCCAACTACTCGGGAGCCTGAGACAAGAGAATTGCTTGAACCCGGGAGGCAGAGGGTGCAGTCAGCCAAGATGGTG
>NW_012102887.1:3705771-3710173 GCF_000951045.1 Mandrillus leucophaeus
GGTGGTGTGTGCCTGTAGTCCCAACTACTCGGGAGCCTGAGACAAGAGAATTGCTTGAACCCGGGAGGCAGAGGGTGCAGTCAGCCAAGATGGTGCCACTGCACTCCAGCCTGGGCAACAGGGCAAGACTCTGTCTCAAAAAATAAATTAATAAATAAAATAAAATAAAATACAAACCTCTTTTTCTTTATAAATTACCATCTCAGGTATTTCTTCATGGAAGTATGAAAATGGACTAATACAAAGTAAGAAACTCAGACAGGAAACAATGCACATTTTCTTCATCAGTGATTCAAAACAAATCAAAGTAGCAATATAAGATATTTGGTGATTTGCCTTCACTATTTGGTGGCTTCAGATTTTAATAAGTTGATTATTCTTTTCTACACTGGGGTAGAACTACTACTGAAATAGAAAGTGTCTCTTTTTCCTTCTCCAGTGCTTAAACAGGATCTGCCAGTTTTTTCTTTTGTGCCTCTGAATTTTGTATTCTTCCATGGCTAATCAACTACTCCTCACCCAACTCCTGCATTGGAACAAATATGGATTATTTGAAGCAGTCTGAAGTTAAGACCTGCTGGTTATTTGACTCTTCACAAGAAATTCTCCAAGAAATTGAATGTTGATATAATAAAATTATCAGACAACAGCTTTGTTTCCCTTATTTCCATAGACTTGAGAATACCACACTGAAGAGCTGGCAGTGTTGACATTTTGGTTTCTGTTTTTAATAATGATGATGGTGATGACGATAATAACCATTTATGGAGTGATGACTGTTTATTGGGCACTGAGCTAAGTATAGTATAGTACGTAGGTATAGATGACATAGGTATTTATGGCATCTCCAATTTACAGATGAGGCAACTGAGCCTCAGAAAAGCTAATGAACTTGTCCAACATTATTTCACTAGTCAGTAGTTGATATGGTTTGGCTCTTTGTCCCCACTCAAATCTTATCTTGAATCGTAATCGAGGGACAGACCTGGTGGGAGGTGATTGGATCATGGAGGCAGTTTCTTTCATGCTGTTCTCATGATAGTGAGGGAGTTCTCGTGCCATCTGATGGCTTAAAAGAGGCAGATTTTCCTGCACCCTCTCTCTCTCCTACTGCCTTTTGAAATCGTACCTTGCTTCTCCTTTGCCTTCCACCATGATTGTAAGTTTCCTGAGGCCTCCCCATCCCTGCAGAACTATGAGTCAATTAAATCTCTTTTCTTCATAAATTAGCCAGTCTCATGTAATATCTTTATAGCAGTGTGAAAATGGACTAATACAGTAGTCTAGCTGGGCTCTAAAATGTGACCATCGGACTTTGGAATTTACATATTATTTGGAAACTGTATCTTATGTGTCTTTACATGAAATGACCAATCAAGATTTTCACTGTTCTGCTCTTGTTAATTATTAGATTTGGTTTATCATATTAAAGACAGCTATTCTATTATTTTCCTAGTTATATGCCTGCGATTATGCAGAATACATGCAAGTTTTGGAAATGTAGACTATTTTGTAGTGTTAGTTCCATAGAGGGATTCACTGACTTGCAGAGCTTCATGCCTGTGGAATATGTAGCTCTTAAGGACTCACACTAGTCCACAGTATTCTCATTACTGCAATCCTTGGGAGCCCAAAGGATGCCACTTGTCACAGAGGATGGCCATGACATAATTTGCATCAGAAAGGAGTTACGGTTAAATGGCAATGTAGATCAGTGCACAGAACATAACTCATGGAGAGCACCATTGATCACCAAGGCTCCTTGACACCAGCCGCCACTGACACCAGTGTCTCCATTCTAGACATGGAGACAGCCAGATTTTGTTTGACATCTCTAAAGCAGGGAGTCTCCCATCTCTAATCAGGGCAATTCATCCAAACTGCAGTTTCTCAAAATTCTAGGCACACTCATTCCTACCAACCAAGACAGCTGAATCTTTTGACAAACCAGAGGTTAGATAAATTCAATCCAGCATGCTTCACAACTCAGTTTTCCTTGGACACAGCAATAGCCTTTTTTTTTCTCTCTCTCTCTTCTGCATACCTTTTTGTCTTTCCTCAAGTCTGTGCCTTACATCATGCACCTCAATCTATTCCACTCTCTCCTTGATCTTGTCCTACATTATTCCTCTAGCTCTTAAGTCTTTTTACCCTGCCCTCTCTAACCCATGTTTTACATTAACGAAATCCTCTGTACATTCAGAAGGCTTTATTGGGCATTTATTATTGCTCCTTAGACTTAAAAACTACAATGCTTCTCCAAGGAAGTTGTTTTGTTTTGCTTTGCTTTTTGTGAAGATTTGAACCCAAACCATCATATTCCAAAGGTCATGTACATGCTTCACCCTAAGTTATTCAGGTAAAATCAGATTTCATAGCATTGCTGAAGTTATCAGCTAATATTTTCACTGTGTCATTCTCTCATTAACTGTTAGTGTTAATTCAAATCTCTTCATTTATTCTACGTCCTATAATCTGAAGGTGGAATCAGCATCTCCATGCCTGCAAAATGCTGCTTCCAGGCATTTAGTCTGCTAGCCTCATGTAAAAAATGGCTGTTTGATAAGGTTTTGCTCTGTGTCCCCACCCAAATCTCTCCTTGAATTGTGATCCCCATAATCCCCACGTATCAAGTGTGGGACCAGTTCGAGGTACTTGAATCATGGGTGTGGTTCCCACATGCTGTTCTAGTGATAACGATTGAGTCTCTCAAGATCTGATGGTTTTATAAGCCTCTGGCATTTCCCCTGCTTGTACTCACTCTCTCTCCTGCCACCCTGTGAAGAGGTGCCTTCCCATGATTGTAACTTTCCTGAGACCTCCCGGCCATGCAGAACTGTGAGCCAATTAAACCTATTTTCTTCATAAATTACCCAGTCTCAAGTAGTTCTTCATAGCAGCATGAGAATGAACTAATATACTGTCCCCTTGAGCTTCCTGACACTTGCTTAGCTTCCCTTATTTTCACCCTTCCCCATTTATTGAAGATAGGGAATGTGGGTCACTATTGTCCCCCTCCACTCCATGTCTTGCCATCATTCTGGGCATCTTCAATGTCTCATGGAAACTGAATCATGCAACATTCTCTCATCATCTTGGTGTCCTAATTTCCAACAACGTTTGCTTCTACCTCCATGGCTACAGCCTGAGATCTGTAGTGACCCACAGCTCTCCACCCCTATCTGAGTCTGAACTCAGAACGAGTTCAGACACCCTATTCTGTAATCACAATTTTCCATCCTTTCAGGACTCTCAGTGACTCTTTCTCTTACTCACGTTCTACTACCTTGTCCATTAATCTCAATAAAATTCCAAATTTTAGCCTTTCTACTTTTTCCCTAACTATGAGGCCATCAATGGCTTAATTCCCTTCTTTATTTGGCTTAGAATCCATGATCTATTTTTTCAACTATGCTCTTTTCTGTATCTTCAACTTCCTTTTCTCAAGTACATCCTTTAAATCCACCTAATGAAAACCCAACCCTTATACACTTGGGTGTCTGCCTTCTTCATAGCCTAACCCAAGATCCTAGGCACTGGTGTATCCTCCACAGTTCCCAAAACCTCAACTATCACCTCCTCACCCTGCAATATTTACACCAACTTATACTAACTCACATGCAGATATATGCATCCTCTGACTCCCTCTTTCCTCTCCAGCACATCTCACTTACCAGGTACATTCTCCTTTAGTCACACCACTTCTTTGAGTCTCTTAAACACATTATGCTTTTATGCATAGGAGCACTTTTGCACATTATGCAAAGGAGCACTTTTCTTCCTTTGACCTTGAATACTCTTCTACTCATCTTGTAGGTCTTACTTTATATATTTATTTTCCCAGGAAACCTTGTTTGATACTTGAATTCTGGTTTATGTGTATGACCTGTGTAATTCCAAAACATATACATCCCCATCATAATTCTTACTGCAAAAACAAAGGTCAGTGTTAACTAGATGTGTGTTGAATAAATGAGTAGATGAATGAACAGTTTAGATTGTCTTCTTGTTTTACCTTTGGACTTCTGATGACGCTATTTTAAAGATACCTACTATCTTTAATTCTTAATTCTTTCATTTGGAAAAACAGAAAGGTATTATGTAAGTTATTATCTACCAAAACTTCTTGATATTTTTATCTTTGGAAATTAAATAAATGCAAAGTGTTATTGAACAGCAGCAGGCATTTGTCAGTGATTTCACAATACTTGCCAAATAGGGCTTTTGAATCTCCAATCCAGGGCTCGGTGGATGAGCCTGTCACCATAATGCCATAGCAGAGGCAATGCACTGTGATGAATTTGGAGGATGTGTCTATCTTTGATAAAGCTAAAGCACTTGCCAGACTCTTTTGTTCTGTGGCAGTCTCTTTACACCATTGCAATAGTATTATAAGTGTTCC
>NW_012102887.1:3710223-3712837 GCF_000951045.1 Mandrillus leucophaeus
TTGTCCCCCTCCACTCCATGTCTTGCCATCATTCTGGGCATCTTCAATGTCTCATGGAAACTGAATCATGCAACATTCTCTCATCATCTTGGTGTCCTAATTTCCAACAACATTTGCTTCTACCTCCATGGCTACAGCCTGAGATCTGTAGTGACCCACAGCTCTCCACCCCTATCTGAGTCTGAACTCAGAACGAGTTCAGACACCCTATTCTGTAATCACAATTTTCCATCCTTTCAGGACTCTCAGTGACTCTTTCTCTTACTCACGTTCTACTACCTTGTCCATTAATCTCAATAAAATTCCAAATTTTAGCCTTTCTACTTTTTCCCTAACTATGAGGCCATCAATGGCTTAATTCCCTTCTTTATTTGGCTTAGAATCCATGATCTATTTTTTCAACTATGCTCTTTTCTGTATCTTCAACTTCCTTTTCTCAAGTACATCCTTTAAATCCACCTAATGAAAACCCAACCCTTATACACTTGGGTGTCTGCCTTCTTCATAGCCTAACCCAAGATCCTAGGCACTGGTGTATCCTCCACAGTTCCCAAAACCTCAACTATCACCTCCTCACCCTGCAATATTTACACCAACTTATACTAACTCACATGCAGATATATGCATCCTCTGACTCCCTCTTTCCTCTCCAGCACATCTCACTTACCAGGTACATTCTCCTTTAGTCACACCACTTCTTTGAGTCTCTTAAACACATTATGCTTTTATGCATAGGAGCACTTTTGCACATTATGCAAAGGAGCACTTTTCTTCCTTTGACCTTGAATACTCTTCTACTCATCTTGTAGGTCTTACTTTATATATTTATTTTCCCAGGAAACCTTGTTTGATACTTGAATTCTGGTTTATGTGTATGACCTGTGTAATTCCAAAACATATACATCCCCATCATAATTCTTACTGCAAAAACAAAGGTCAGTGTTAACTAGATGTGTGTTGAATAAATGAGTAGATGAATGAACAGTTTAGATTGTCTTCTTGTTTTACCTTTGGACTTCTGATGACGCTATTTTAAAGATACCTACTATCTTTAATTCTTAATTATTTCATTTGGAAAAACAGAAAGGTATTATGTAAGTTATTATCTACCAAAACTTCTTGATATTTTTATCCTTGGAAATTAAATAAATGCAAAGTGTTATTGAACAGCAGCAGGCATTTGTCAGTGATTTCACAATACTTGCCAAATAGGGCTTTTGAATCTCCAATCCAGGGCTCGGTGGATGAGCCTGTCACCATAATGCCATAGCAGAGGCAATGCACTGTGATGAATTTGGAGGATGTGTCTATCTTTGATAAAGCTAAAGCACTTGCCAGACTCTTTTGTTCTGTGGCAGTCTCTTTACACCATTGCAATAGTATTATAAGTGTTCCCGAGTTTGTCCATGGCATTACTTGATGTGACAGTTTTTCAGATGAAACTCATCTATACTCATAAAGTTAAACATCCAGAACCAATCAGTGGGAGTTTCAACACATTTACTAGATATGCGGTACTGGACAGAGCAGAATAAAGTATCCAAGAGACATAAGATAAGACATGAAACTTACTATTAGGAACATATTCAACATCTAACCTTGTAACAAGAAAACAGTCATGTTCCAAGCTACTATATTTCTCTCACAGGTATATGCTATACTAGTTCAGAGAGAGAGAGAGAGACCAAGAATGAGAGTAAGAAAGAGAGAAAGAGAGAGAGAGATCCTTGTTAGGCAGAGTAACTGGTGAAGCTGTATCATGATCTGGTCTGCGACTATTTGAATTGATGTCCCCATTCATGAATTGTATATAGAAAGAGAATTGAGATGATGTAATAGATATAAGCATGAACTTTGGAGTCAGATGGGGCTAGGTTTGACATGATTTCTGAAACTTACCCACTGTTTCATGTTAGTCACCTTCCTTAGCCTTTCTAAACCTGAGCTTCCTCATCTGAAGAGATGATTAAATCAGATGTTTATGTGAAACACATAGCCCACTGTTTGAAGCAAGTGAAAGAAGACCTCACTTAAACTTGCAGATATGTTGGTTTTCTTTTATTTGGCATGGTGGTGGAGAGGTGCCCTTCTTTTCTGAAATGAGTTCAAAATAGTACCATACATTGTGACTTTGTTCCAATTAGTGAGAGGAAGGGAAAACATGAAACAATTGTGATCTACAAGCAGTATGATCTGAAAGTGGGAAAGGTCATGCAAACATCCCCAGGTATCAGAGCCAGATGAAATGATTTTTACTTGCAGACACAAATAGACTAGCTACCTTATAGCTCGTGCTGACAAACCTCCTTCAGTATATGGTAATACTAACAGTTCATACATGTTTTTCTCTTTAGATGATTAGAACACAGGAGCAGAAAGTATCCTTCACAACTGTCGCATACTGAGTCCTCCAAAGCTTAAGCAGTTATATGATTACCATGAAGCCTTTCCACATGGCTGTGGAGGAGTGCCTGTGAAATGCCCGTGCTCCAGTCCAGCCCACTACCTCTTCAGAAAAGATAGCTGCTTGGTTTTAGAAACTAGACACCAAATAACAAGATTATTCTAATTTATATTACTTGGGTGCAATATATATATATATATATATATATCT
>NW_012102887.1:3713933-3777559 GCF_000951045.1 Mandrillus leucophaeus
TCATGGGGAAATAAGGTCATTGCAATATAATTAGGTGAAATAAAGTCATACTAGAAGAGGGTAGGCCCCTAATCCAATGTGACTGGTGTCCTTATAAAAAAGGGAAATTTGGACAGAGACACACATGGGGGAAATGCCAGGTAAAGATGAAGCCAGAGATCAGCGTGATGCTTCCACAAACCAAGGAATGCCAGAGATTGCCAGCAAACCATGTCAAGCTAGGGAGGGTCTTCCTCACAGACCCCAGGGAAATACAATGCCAATATCTTGATCTTGAACTTCTAGCCTTGAGAATTGTGAGACAATAAATGTTCGTTGTTTAGGCCAATTGGTTTGTGGTACTTTGTTAGGGCAGCCCAAGGAAACTGATACATGTTTAATGTTGGACTAAAGATTGTTTGACCTTTATTTTACAGGCAAAAGGAATGCACAGAAAAAGTCAGGGCAGAGACATGATCTGACCAATTAATCTGATTTCCACATGTTAAATTGACTAAATGGGGTGTGCAGGGGCTAGAGACAGGAAGCCCAGGATGAAGTCCACAACACAACTGCAAACTACAGTATCTGGCACCTAGTAGGTGATCAATAAATAATTATATCTTATATTTTTACTAGTTCTTAATATTTGACGTAGTTCTTGTATCACTTCGTTTAATGATTGCAACCACCCCATGAGGGAGATAGTATATCTCATTTACAAATGAGCAAATTGATGTTCAAGAATGGTGAGAGATGGAGCCAAAAATTAAATCCAGATTTGTCTGTTTCGAGGGCCCAAGTTCTTTACTACTAGCATTCATGATCATGTAGTAAATATATGTTTAGTAAGTGAGTGAATGCATGTGGATGCTTGTGTTTGCATTCATGTGCATAAATATGACTGAGAAATAAGGCTGAAAAGAGTAACTGCTATAATATAAATTCATCCCTTCAGGTTATTGAGGTGGATATTTTACAGGGAAATTAACTAGAAAAAGAAATACCAATATGTAGAAAATTCATAAGCATTTTAATAATTAGGAATGATACACAATTCATTCTGCTCAAGGAAAACTAAATTAAGAAGCAGACTATAGATACAGGCATGAGGAGATTTGAAATATTGAGTATTGGGCCAGTCAAGTCAAATTAAAAACTTAAGCCCATTTAAACTCCACTGTGATGACTTCTTTTGAAGTCTTTAACTGATGTGTGAAAGATCATTTGACTCTCAAGGGTTTCCATTTCAACTCATGTTCATTTGTATTTATAACACGGGCACAGTTGAGTTTCAGTAGACTTATATTATTTATCTCTTTATATGGGTCACTTTCTGTTTCTTATCCGATTCTTTACTGCCTTATGTATTCAATAAAATAAAATGATGCCTTTATTCAAGTATCCCTTTGCTTAATTTACTTTCTATGCTTATTTGATTATTCAAGAAATTTGAGGGCAAATAGCAACTGTCTGGGATATAAATTCAGAGGAGAAGTGTCACCGAAAAAAGCAAAACACACAAAAGATCATGTTTATAAAAGGCCAAAAAGGAAGTCACAAAATGGGTCAAAACGCAGGAAGAGTAGTACCATGAGATAAAATAAACTTTTTATATATCAGGACACTTTTCAGACTTGGCTAGGAGAATACACTCAGCTAATCGCACAATAGCTTTCAAGAACAATAATGTTCCTCTCAATAAAGGATCAATTCAGCATTGAGGTATTCGACAAGTCTAATCATATATGTTGTATTCGACAAGTCTAATCATATATATATCAAGTTGCTTTTTAAACATACCTGTATAAGTTTTACACATGTGTGTGCACACACAGATATGTATATATAAAATGGTGATGTGATTCACTTAATGAAACCTATCAAATACATTAAATGATAATATAGAAACATGTACCATCTACAACAATGGCACTGTCCATGTATTTCTGTATTACGAAGTAAGACAGTGTACAGTCTTCAGAGGAGAATGTTCACAGAGAAAATGCATTGTTAGGACATACCAGCTGGTGTAATGCAGCACCTCTAAGTTCATGGTATATGTTCCAGTGCCCACTAATAATAAGGGCACAGAGTGACAATCAATCAATCAGCAGCAGTTGAATGCATGAACATTTTCAAAAAACTGTTTCTCTCTTCATGAAAACTCAAAGAATTAATTTTCAAGCCTCTACTTTTAATTGCACAAGTGTCACACTTCTAAACTCTAAGAACAGCCGGGTCTTGTCCCCCAATACTGAAATTTGTGCTAGAATGTTATGAAAGAAATAGGCTCATTCCCTTCATTTACACATGGAAAAGCTTGTGCTACTGTGGCTGTGGACTGATAGAAGTGTTTAAGCAGCTTTAAATCCCCCTGGGATGCTGCTGTAGCGGAGGGCAGAGGGGCAGCTGTCTCTGACGCCACTGGACAGCTCCAAATCTTACCTATTGCAGCTCCAGAGTACTGGGCTGTCTTTATGCTGTGTCATTTACATTACAGACAACCTTGCTAGGTTTTCCTTCCTAACTCTTCTGAAGGTAACATAAAGAGCATTTCTTTTAAATAGTGACACAAACCCTCCCTTACCACTGAATAGAAGAAACTCATGGGCAGTTGTGATGACAGATCTTTTTATTAAAATATATTGGTCCCTGGTTTGGTAATTATAGTGATAAATGCTATTCCAAATCATTTTATTCACTTTCCATTTTACATCCCCTAAATACTGATATTTGCAAAATATAGCTTAATGAAATACCTGATGTTTTATCACTTCAACTGTTTGACTCTAATAATTTTTTTATTTTTTATTTTTTTATTTTTGAGACAGAGTCTCGCTCTTTCGCCCAGGTTGGAGTGCAGTGGCACGATCTCGGCTCACTGCAAGCTCCGCCTTCCGGGTTTATGCCATTCTCCTGCCTCAGCCTCCCGAGTAGCTGGGACTACAGGCACCCGCCACCACACCCGGCTAATTTTTAAAAATCATTTACTCAGGACTATTTTAAAATATTTGAAGACCATTAAATCACTTAGTTTTGGAACTTCCCTATTCTACTCATACAAACTAAAATAGACATACATACCACTTGATATGATATTTTGCTATATTTTTTAAAATATTTTTAAAATTTGCCCTTTAAAGTATTTGACTATACATTTCTTGTTTAACATATGGTTAACTATAAATTTTTTCGGCAAATATGCATATGCCAGGATTTTGGCAAAGGGAGGAAATTCAATGAAAATATTGTTTTCCAAAAAAATTTGCTTTTTTTTTTTTTTTTTTTTAAGAGATAGGGTCTCACTATGTTGCACAGGCTGGAGTGCAGTGACATTGACAGTCACAATCTTGGCATATTGCAGCTTGGAACTCCTGGGCTCAAGTGATCCTCCTGTCTTAGCTTTCTGAGTAAGCTGGGACTGCAGGCATGAACTACTGCACTCAGCTAAAAATGGCTTCCTTAGTGAATACATAATTAGACAATTAATGAAGTTAGTATACTTACAATAATAAATATCTGATGAAATATTAATTACATTACATTTTATAGGTTTTTTTAAAAAAGTATTTTGGAACCAATAATTCAAGATGCTCAACCAATATTCGTTTCCTTGCTGAACTAAAAACTATACTTCCCAATGGCCCTCACAGCTAGGCATAGTCATGTGACCCAGCCAGGGCATACGGTTTATGACTGAAAGGGAAGTGTACAATTTTTGATCATACTGTAGAATAAAGGAACCTGCCTCCCCTTCCCCCTACTTGACGGCTAAAATGCAGATATGGCAGAAGGAGATAGAGCAGCCTTTTTAGATCACAAGAGGGAATTTTTACAGAGAAGATAGGTGAGAAAAATATGAAGGAGTCAGGACCTAAAACAGGGTGGAGATGCCATATCAGTCCTGGACTGGTTGTGCTTAGACTATCACAGAGAGAAGGGAGGGAAGAATCTTTTACTTTACTTAAGTCAAGGTTATTTTTTCCTTTGTTATAACAGTCGAACTGGCATCCTAGGTGGTATTTTGGAAAGTACAGAGCAGAATTAGATACAACTCCAGCTCTCAAGATGTTCTGGTAGGGGAGATACCTATATAGCTGTGTATTTTTATATAAGCAATTTACCTAAATATAAATTTATATAGCAATATATAAATATATCTCTCTATATATATTTATATAGCCATATATTATATAGTTATACACACATATAAACATAAATTTATATATATAAAGTTGATTTTATTTACATTGCCTTTTCTATCAAATCTGAACACATGTATATAAAACACAGTACAAATGTATATATAATATCCCTGATCAGTCACCACAGTCAAGAGCTTTAAAACTTATCATTGTTGGCTGGGCACGGTGACTCACGCCTGTAATCCCAGCACTTTGGGAGGCCAAGATGAGTGGATCATGAGGTCACGACATGGAGATCATCCTGGCCAACACGGTTGAAACCCTGTCTCTACTAAAAATACCAAAAAAACACAAAAAAAATTAGTCCAGCGTAATGGCAGACGCATGTAGCCCTGCAGCCCCAGCTACACGGGAGGCTAAGGCAGGAGAATGGTGTGAACCCGGGAGACGGAGCTTGCAATGAGCCAAGATCGCGGCACTGCAATCCAGCCTGGGCGACAGAGCGAGATTCCATCTCAAAACAACAAAAATATCCCTATCATTGTTATAAATTATATGACTAAACACACACTTGCAGTATGTATATACCTCTCTATATATTTATATAGCCATATATTATATAGTTATACACACATATAAACATAATTTTATATATATATAAAGTTGATTTTATTTACATTGCCTTTTCTATCAAATCTGAACACATATATATAAAACACAGTACAAATGTATATCTAATATCCCTGATCAGTCACCACAGTCAAGAACTTTAAAACTTATCATTGTTGGCTGGGTACGGTATATATATATATATACTGTATATATAGTGTGCATATATATAGACACAGTATTGCTTATTATTTTCTCACACTTAATGTAAGTCTGATGACTTTGCTCATTGATAGGAACTTTTGGTCAGCCCTTTCCATGTTCAATTCCTCAACATTTCTGTGTTCACAGTAGATGGAGCATGGCTTGCCTTATAAGTGGACTTCTTAATGCATAAATGCATTTTGCTAATGAGTTCCCAGAACATGCTAATGACATTTTGTTCTGGATCATTTCCAAAGTGGTTGCAAGCAAACAAGCTCATTTAAGAGAAAGAGAGAGAGAGAGTTCAGAGGAAGACATTTATTCAGTGACTATTAACTAAAAACATTTGCACATAAATGTGATTACTTGAGAAATTGCATCAGAGTCTGATTGACTGACATTGGAAATTTAAAATAGACTCCCTTGAAGTTCAAAGCTTTACCACAAATCACAAGAATCATTAATTACCCTACACAGGATCTTGGGAGTTGCCTGTTTGTAAAATCTGCTGCCTTTATGTTCATAAAGCTTAAAGTAGAAAAGCAGAGTCCCAAAAAACAACTAGAAAATGGAAGTTTGTTAATTAAAACAATATGTAAACACAAAGTCTGAAAGAATGCCAAGGGTCTACCGTTTGTTGATGAGGTATGATTTTTCTACAACAGCAGCATATGGAGATCACGTAACTGTGATGTATTTGATCCAAGTGGATTAAAATACTAGTCTGGCATTTGAAATAACTTCTGAAAAATACAGAGTTACTATAGTTTCATCACAATTTTCAAGCAATAGAATTGATATGTACCATAGAATTTATTTAATTTTATCATTTTATTTTTTAGAGTTATTTGAACATGTTTAATGTGAGTCAAATCAATCTAAATGACATAATAATTTGAAGAATACATGAACAAGCTCTTTTTTGGCCACTAAATTTTTACATCTTTCCTTCTCTCTGAAAGTACATTTTCATTGCCCAATCTTCAATTTAATCTTTTACTTTTTTATTTTTTAAACTGACAGATAAAATTAAATGTATTTGTTGTGTAAGACATGATATTTTGAAGTATATATACACTGCGGAATGACTAAATCTAGTCAATTGACTTATGCATTACCTCAGATGGTCCATCACAGAGTTTAACATCTGTTTTTGTTTTGTTTGCTGTATTTTCCTATTTATGTGTGTATTTTTCTTTGTTTTTAATTTTAATTAAAAAAAAAAAACAGTATTCTGGTTAGGGTACTACCTCTTGGGTTCAAATCCCTGATGTTTTGATTAATAACTGAGCTCTTGGGCCTCAGTTTCCTTATCTGTAGACTGGAGATAATAATAGTAACTAATTCATAGTGTGGTGGGGTGTGAGTTAACATATGCAATGCACTTTGTACAGTGGCAGGCACGTTGTCAGTGTGTGGTGGATGTTAGTGGTATCATCCACCATAATAGAAAGAGCTAGCAAATTGAATGTCTGATACATGAATAGATCACTTTTCACCTAATAAATAACTTTGATGCTATTAAAATAATGGCTAAGAAAATAATATCCCCTCATAAATTGAAGAAGGAAATCTAAACAACATGTGCATATTTCAATATCTGAGCTATAGACATGTCTGATTATTCTGTAGTTGGAAAGGCTTCATGTCATTAATGTTCTAAGATTTTGATGGGGGAAATTAATAAGGTCCTGGACATTGAAAAACATTTTTATCCAGTCATGTTGAGTTCAATAAAAAGGATTCTTTTGAGAAAATCTAAGTTGGCAAATAAACCTTTAATCATTGTATTCTATATCTAAAAGAAGGAAAAATAAGGGAGAGGAAGAGAAAGAGAAAGAGAGAGAGAGAGTAATATGAGTGAATAGATTTTTAAAAAGCAGAGAGTCGCAGGAATCAGAATAATCCAGAGTTTATCGGTTTACGCTGACACATTTTCCTGGCAAAGGCCCTGACTGTAGGCAGAGTCACATGACCAGGAGGCTGTGTGTGTGTCTGCTTAAGAGCCCGTGAAGCTCTTTGGCTCCAAACTAGCATGTGTACCATGTGACGCTGGGGTTGCCATGGTAAGTACATAGTGTGCAACTGATGCTTTTTTTCCTGATATGCTGCTCTATCATAAATGCACCAGAATTCAAATTAATACTAAAAAGAAAATCACTGCAAGAGGAAGTTTTATGGGGCTTTGATTAAATATTCAGCACTTATGCATGAGCTCACCCTAGATTCTGCAAACATATGTGCTATATCTATCATTTTTCCTCAAATATAATTTACCTTAAAATAGTCGATGGATCATCAGTATACAATTAAATAAATATATTAACCTCAGTTTTATTGTTTTCTCTTTGGCTGTGCTGAGGTTTACTTTATAATGAGATTTTTAACTACCTGAATATTATTGATTTCAAAAGAAAATGATTTTTCTTTGTTCTTTAAAATATTTCCATGCAAAATGCCAGAGACATTGCAAGGAATTCTGGGTATTCTGAACTTTGTGAAAATCTGAAGACACTATTATGGATCCAATGTGAAAGCTGTCCCAAATACCAGTTCGTGGCTTTGGAAACTTTTGAGTGCTCAGAAGGTCCTCTTGGTTCTCCACAGTGTCACTGTGCAAAATGCAAGCTTAGCATTTGAACTGTGAATTTGGAATCCTGCTGTGGTTTCTTTTGTGGTCTGCCAGATTTGATTCATGTACAAGAAACTGATGGGCAGGCCATTACTTGTCCCTAAATCCCCCCTACCCACCCCTACCCAAATAATGCATTATTTCCTATTCTCTCTTTCTTTTCATAACTGTTCTTTGGAGTCAGATATATCTGAGCTTTACCCTAATTCTGCCACTGGCTAATTATATGATCTTGGAGAATTTCTTAAAGTCCCTAAGACTCAGCTTAAATAAAACAAATGACAGAATCTGCCTCATGGAGATATTATCTGGATTAAACAGATGCAACATGTAAAGAATTTATAGGATATGTTATATAATAAGCACCAAATCAATGTCATCGGTTATTACGGTCTCTTTATGGTCACTTACATTTTTCTCTCTTACATTATGCAAATTTTTAAAAACAAGCTGTCCTAGAACTTTAAGCATTTCTTGAAATGTTCTTGAAGCTTTACTGTGCATGTGGATCAATAATCCAAATAACTCAGCCACAAATGCAATTCTAAAGCCCAGTTTCCTGATGCTTTCCCAGGAATCATGTTTGGGAAGGCCAGAATACATTGAAATCCCTTCCAAAGAATTGGCCTAGGTGATGACAATTAGGTCAACAAAATGAATGGATAGAGTAGCAGGTGTTTGAAAGCTATGAACTGCAGGCCAAATTCGACTTGTCACCTGTCTTTGTAAATAAAGTTTTATTGAAACACTACCACACTCATTCATTTAAGTAGCCTTGAGGGCAATTTCATGCTACAGCAGCAGAACTGGGTAGTTGCCATATGGTACAAATGCCCAAAATAATCAAATGATATTTGCTGAGCTATGGACTAGAGGGTACCTGAGTAGGAAAACACAGAAAGTGGGAGGAAGGTTTTAAAGAGCAGAACTGCCAAATGGTATTCAGAACTCAAGTCTCAAAGTAATCATTCCAGGTTTCCCCTGGATTCCCATATTGAAAAAGAACTCAAAGGCCAGCAGGGAAGAGAGGACAATAATCAACTATGACTGGGACAAAAACGAATATTTTAAATTATAAATGACGATAAACTTCATTGATTATTCTCTTCCTGAGAAGGGAGAACACTTTCTTACTAGGTCAGCCCTGCAGAATTCAGATATCTTTCAAAGACTGAACAAGGAAAAATCAACCCCTTCTGCATACCCATCAGATCCCCCAAATCCAGAAATATTACCTTGATCTGCACAATAATGAGCTTAACCAGAGAGAGGAGTAGAGAGAGGAAAGCCTGGGTTGGCAGGTAAGGGGACTCTTAGGAGTTTATAGGTAGGAAGGAGAGTCATTGTTTTTCTGTTTTTGTTTTGTTTTGTTTTGTTTTGTTTTTGTTTTTGTTTTTGTTTGTTTTTTTGTTTTGGAATAAAATGCTCCTTTGGGTATTCTTCCAGAGACACCAGCAAAGATCTGAATCACTTTACAAATCTTCTAGGTCATTAGATTCTCATTTGTTCAAAAGGGATTCTGTACCAGATCTGGCCATTATTTGGCTCACTTTTAATTTTATGCATGGAAAGAAAATGATTAGATGAGGTGTATTAAACTCAGAATAGAATTATGTAGATTATGTAAAGAATGCTAGTAGACCAGAATAAAACATAGCAAGCAATAATGTCTGTGAAGACCAGAGAAGGTCTCAGTGAGATATCACTTGGGCTGAGTCCTGAAGGAGCCACAGGGACTTGGACAGGGAAGGAGACACATGGGTGGTGAACGATGGAAAGGACACAGACATGAGCAAAGGCTAAACTTGCGGGAGGACTACACATTCTCTATGGCTGGAGAGCACTGACCCATCCAGCAATACTGATGTTCCATTTAGTCCTCACCACAATCTGTCAAGACGGTCATTGGGATTGTGATTTTTACAGATGAGGAAACTGTGATATTAAAAGGAAAAATATATTTGACTAAAATTACAGTTTGATGAAGTGTCATTATTTGTATCTCACTTAGTATCACCTTAAGAAAATTGTCCCTTTTGTGGACAATCTCTGGAATGTTGAATTCTGGATGGTGACTATTTGGGGTAAGATTGAATAGTTACCCAATCTGAATATTCCCTAACATTTCTCCATCTATCTTGGAGTTGTATGGATAAACTTTTAGGACGCCAGGCAGCTTTTCTGCTCAGAGGTCATTAGGAAGTTTTTAAACTTTCCCTTTTTCTTACGCAAAGATTCTAGGTTTGATTGCCCAACTGATAGCCATGTCCAATAAAAATCTAAACTAAACAGAATAATTTTGGTTGGAACTAGCCTTATATCTCTTTTTAATTTAGCAATGACTTGCTATATGACCACAGGTAACCCACTTTTCCTGCTTGGACGACATTACATATTAATCCAAATCTGAGAAAAATTGTAAAATAGGGAATTAGTTACTGGCTCAGGGCCACTCTTTTTATTTCACAGTCTTCTTGCTGCTTCTACTTTTCCCTTACAACTGCAGTGCTCTCTCACCTATTTTATGGAATGAGTCTAATAAAATCATTCACAGTCAGGTAGAAGAAGTGACTAATAATCATCAAACTACACTAATATGTTATCTCTTTGCTTGTCTTATTAAAAGGGAACAAATATGCAAGCCAAAAGAGTCATTTCATAATTTGAGGATTTACGGCTTCTAGGCATTTCAAGAGAGGTATTTTCCCGGGGTACTGGTTGAGTAAGCACTTCCTCAAACTACACCACATGACTAGCTTCCTATTCATTCATGAATAAAATCTCAGGATATCAATCATTGAATCAATCACTCAGATATACTTATTGAGTGTCCCCTGTTCCAAGTGCAGTGGAAGAGCAAAGCGAGTTCCTGCCCTTGTGTTGTGGGTACGTTAGTGGGTAAGAGTTCACACTGACTTAGCACTTACCATGGATTCTCTTTTATGCTTTCATTGTGTCTAAGGTCACTTATTTTTGCAACATCCTAATCTGTAGGTACTGATATTACATAGAGAAAACTGCAGCCCAGTGAGTCTGAGTAATTTGTCCATCATCACACAGCCAGGAAGAATGAGAGTAAAATGTGGCTTGGAAGGAAGTCTGACTCTACAGATCCCACTGCTACATTATATTATAGGTTGAGGAGAAAATATTAAGTAGAATTCTTTTTAAAAAGAAAAGAGAAAGAAAGCAAAGATAAGTATAACATGTAACTAATTTTCTAGGGGATGTTATAATTTTTAAATTTCAATTATGAAGAATTAATTCCCGCCAAACTGTCTTTATTTTTTCACCTTGATGTTTCTCACTGTAATGAATTTAAACTTGAGCTTACCCTCAACTATTCCTCTCCCCCTTCATTTCTTTATTTCTTTTTCTCTCTCTCATACAATGACACACTAATTCTTTTACACAATCCTGTCATCAAACTGAAAATAATACACTTATATGATGTGTATGTGCCATTAGTACAGTTTCATTACTTAAACAAAAGAGTTTCTCTTGAAAACCTCTTCATTAATGTGACTGCTAAAATCTATCAGAATAAAACTCTTGGTGGTTGTATAAAATCCTAAAGTAATTCTAAAAACATAAACATTTATTTCTCTTTGATTATTCTCTACAGAACAGTAGTTTCCATCCTACCACAGGAAAAAAAAAAAAGGATATTTTAAAACATATTAGATAGGCCTCTTAGAAAAGTCAATTTTCAAACAGAAACTCGACAATAGAAAGGCCTCTTTAATAAGTCCATTTTCAAACAGAAACTCGACAATAGAAAGGCCTCTTTAATTTCCCCCTCACATTAAGTTTCCTATTCCAAGTGTGTGTCAAGAATTTAATTGCAGCATGAAATTAGCCAGTTATAAAATACTGTACTTGTGCCCTTGCCTTCTAAAGTAGAATGCACTGAATAATTTGCTTAATGGCCTCTAACACGAGACCTCAATTTAATAACCAGAGTGCCCTTACGTGTTGGATAAATTCCTAGTGAGATATGCTCTGTGTGTAATCCATCAAAACATCAATAGATCAAACACACACACTCACACACACACAGAAACTAAAAGAAAAATATAAAGCTGATAGGCCAAGCTGATGAGTTTAAAACGAACCAGCCTGGCAGATGACTGTACCTTTTGTAGAAATGCATGTGATTCCTTCTCTTATAGCTGTGTGAGCAATACCCTCAAGGACTCAGTGGTGGGAGATTACATGGCCAGTCCACAGACATGAGTGTGTTAGGGACCTTACATGTTTCTGTCTCCTTTTTCTGAAAGCTCTATTTCTTTAAAAAAAAAAAAAATTGGTTTCTATAGTTGAGGTTGCCAAAAGGTTGGCTTCCAGAAAAGTAATGTTTCTATAATGATTACGTGTCAGTTTAGACATACCACTTTCAATATGATGGAAATGAATTCAATCTTTTTTTGTACTTCATAGAACTACAAAGATTTCTTTTCCTGATTACTTTTAACAAGCATTTTGCAAACTTATTAGTTCAGAGACTAGAGAAGATGGAAACAAAATCTGGTTGTTTAATGAACGGGCTAACATTTCTTGACCTATAATCTCCCTTTTCACTTTACTTTATGTTGAATTTATATCCACATATTGCTTTGGATTTATGAGAACTAAGTCAATGAAAGTAGCAGAAGATAATAGAATAAATATAAAATAAATTAAACAGAGGAAAGGATAATTTGAGGGAATTCCAAAATCTTCATATTGACTTTTTGACTTTGTAGTTTAGACTGGTAAAAATAGGTAAATGCGTTGCTAAACCAATGCATTTATGACATTTACAGCGAAGATAGTGAAATGTAAGGACTTGATAAAAAATAATACTAGATCATAACTCTGGGACTTTAGGTCTCAAAAGCCAATATTAAAAAAATTTTAAATTTCTATGTTAATTTATGAGCTAAGTAAACTGGATGACTCTTCCTATAGTACTTAGAAGTGGTGTGCTATATTATTTATGAGGTTATTTGCTTTGCTCAGAGATGATAATTAGGGTTTGAATAAAGCAAATTGAAACTGGAGAACATTAAAAGAAAGTGTGCCGATGAGATTGATTAATTTCACTTAGTTATATCTCAGAAGTAAAATAATTTGATAAAAACTTAAATTTTAATTAGTTCATTGTCCTGCTATCACATTTAATACAAAATCACATATTCTTAGTTCACTTTTTAAAATCTACCTTAATTAATTTGAAGGAGTTGAGGGAGACTCTTTTTCCCCAAAGTTTAGGTATGAATGTAAACAAAATAAAATAAAATAAAATGTCATCTTTGAGATATTCAGTCTCAATCTTAAATTCATGATATTGAATTTCATCAAGTATCTTAGGGACTGTGTTATTAACATGAGGAATAAAGTATCTCTGAATCTTTATCTTAGAAAATTTCATAAAAAGATCATATATTTCCATCATTGATAATACCTTCATGATGCATGTAGTAAAAAGGTGAGGTTTTTATTAACTAAATTGACTGCTCAAAGAGTTGAAACTAGTGAATGTATCTATTATGTACTATTTCTTGTCTGCCAGAATATGTTGCATTCTTATCAGCAACTAACAAGAGCTGCTAGTTGGCACATGGAGATAGTTTTATTGTGCTGTATCAGGTTGATCATTATGAGCCTGTCACTAAAATAGGGTTTTATCTGTGTGACTGAGATAACAAAACATGCATGTATTATTAAGCACATCATTAAAAAATAAACATGCATACACTTGTCTAGGTGAACATCAGGCCACAATATGAGAGATTTGTTTATTCCTCCACATGTTCACTAAGGCCGTTTCATTTTTTTCCCAGGTTATAGTTCCTACAATAGTTCATACATGCCATCAAGCCTGAATTGAACTCTTCATTCAATTCTGGGGTGACAGAGGTCATGCTGTTCTCATGTTAACTAAATCACAGTCTGTCTCAAACCAAGATGACCAATTGTGTTAAATTAAAGATAGAGGTTCTTTGCTGAAGGCAGCTTACACAGGGGGCTGTGTTGACACCTCTAAGCTGACTTTCTTTTAGAATTCTAAGTCACATTGAAATGGAATGGCTTGGATAGACAGGGTCACTGCATTAATGACAAATCCACAAGCCGCATGGCATTCATTCCTAAAACTCAATACCTTCCTAATCTTTCATTCCCCTTCTTTAATGCAATCATATAACTGCACAGGCTTCATGTTTTCACCTCATTTCAAAATGCTCTCTTACATGCACCATCTCTCCTTGGAGACTTCTAATCTTGTAAGAAGTGATAGAATACTTTCCCTTCCACTATAGACTCAGAAGCAAGAGCTTTTATTTTCTAGTCATGTGCAAAACTGATTGACTTCTTTAGAAAACTCATATGGTGTCAACTCAAACCAGAGTATCAGAAAGCCATATTTTATTGTGTCTTTTAATAATGTCTGTTTATAATCATGAGCGCTTCTGATAGCTAGCCGTTGGGAAGAATACTAGTCATAGTATCTATCATTAAAAAGAGTTGTTCATGATTAGAAACCAGACTAAGATGCTGTCATTAAAATATTCATGGAAGTGTTCTGTTACTTTGTTTCCTTTTCTCCTTTATTCTCCTTGTTTTGTGCCTGAGAGTTTCCACCTGAAGGGTATCTCTACACTACAGTGATGCCCTCATCTGACTTTGCAAGTTTTGTATTGACTATACTTTTTTCCAGTTGTATTTTTAGCTGACACTGTTGGCAATGGTGTGTAGTTGAATTACTCCCTGCCAGTTTTTTTTTTTTTTTTAATAGATCGGTTCACAGCGTCCTTGCCTATTGCTTATCTCTCCAGTTATCTGTCCTTTTTTGCTGTTGCTGGTGGTGTTCATTCAGACAGACATCATTCTTTCCTTTTACCTGTTTATTCCAGTCTAACCCTGTGAAAAAAAATTCATCATGAGTCAGGAGAAATTCCTCAAGGCATGTATTACTGGTATTGTGATTTGAGTGGCAGCCGACTGACACTTAGAGAACAATTTATCTACCTGAATTGGACTAGACATCACTAATGCACATGGCAGATTGATTGTACAGCTTTAGTGGATGTATTCTTTATTAATGAGATTCAGTATGATTTGCTAAAAAGCCTTTTACTGGGTAGTCATTTTCCTTCCCCCTTCACGATCTCTTTTTATCCCATTTAATCTGTTGAACCATATACCATGTTTTGAAAATGTGTTTCTTTCCTCTACTTTTATTTGAAATACTGAGACATTTTAAATAATTGCTGGTAAACTGAATGGAACAAACACAAAATAAAAGAAAAGAAATATTGGAATTGAAATGGATTATAAAAGACAGGAAACCAGAAAAAGAATTAAAATCCTGAAAAGTCATTTAAATGAAATAAATGTAAAATTATGTGGAAAAGAAGAAGAAGAAAACAAACCAAGAATAACATTTGACATTTGAAATAACTGATTTCTAGAAATGAAAGTATTTGTACTGATAGTGGTTGTAAAGCATCATGGGATTCCTTTATAAAGAAAATATGCTATTTGTATTGATTTGCTGAGAGTTGTGAGTTGCTGAGGTTTGGGGACTTCAAATAGGCCCCAGCAAAAATCTAGAGAAAACCCATAAACTGCACGTCTCTTAACCCTTTGCTTCATTATCCAGAGGCCACTGGGCAGGAGAGAATAATTTGTCTTAACTCTGAGTTTTTTCTAAAACACCAGAAGATGACATAAGGTTGAACTATTTTAGATTCTAGTCTCACCCTGAACAAATATTCCCTCCTGTGTAATTTCCAACCTGGTATCGGAGGAGGATAAAAAAGGAAGTGACTTCTCTACTCCTCAGAGAAGAGTCTTCATGTGCCCTGATTACTACAGATATTTCCCCATTATCTTTCTTTTTAAATTTCCCCATTACTGTTTATTTTTGTAAATCACAAAATGTCGTCTGTCCCCTAAGTAAAATAAAATGCTGAAAGAATAACGTTCTCCTAAAAATAACCTAGAAAACAATTTGCTTGACAAATGATTTTCAATCCTATTTTGTCACTCGTCTCAAGAACAAATACTGTTTAAATTGTATATACTGACAGGCATCTAAATAATTTTTAAAATTATATGTGACCATCTAATAATAACAAGCAGCCTAGGTGGTTAAGAAGACTTCTCACTAGGTGCGGTGACTCATGTCTGTAATCCTAAGAGTTTGGAAGCCTGGGGAGGGAGGATTGCTTGAGTCTGGGACTTCAAGGCCAGCCTGGGCAACATAGTGAGATCCCATCTCTACCATCAGCTGGGCATGGTGGTGCATGACTGTGGTCCTAGCTGCTTGGGAGGCTGAGGTGGGAGGATCACTTAAGCCTGGGAGGTTGAGGCTGCAGTGGGCCATGATTGCACCACTGCACTCCAGCCTGGGCAACAGAGGGAGATCCTGTCTCAAAAAAATTTTTACAGTAAATAAATAGAACAAGAATCCCTCTAGAAAAAAATCCTAATAACTCAAATTTATCCGTGCCATTCTGATTCTCTCTGTAAAAGAGCTGGGTATGTCAGGGTTACAATGACTGTATCAAGTACTACATGAAAAAATAAATACAAAAATTAGCTGGGTATGGTGGCATGCATGTGTAGTCTGAGCTACTCCAGAGGCTGAGGTGGAAGGATCACTTGAGCTTGGGAGGTAGAGGTTGCAGTGAGGCGAGATCACTCACACCACTGCACTCAGTCTGGGTGTCAGAGTGAGGCCCTGTCTCAAAAAAAAAAAAAAAAAAAAAAAAAAAGAAAAGAAAAGAAAAGAAAAAGAAAAAAGAACTCCTCTTTGCCTGTGCAAAAAACAGCTGTCGGTTATTGTTGGGCTGGCTTCCCCTAGCATCCTCAAACCAATATGAAGCTGAAACCTACCAGCAGCATTTACCCTGCAATGTTGAATATACATTGCTCTTCAGAAAAGAAATCGAACTACAAAAAAATTTTAAAAATTATTTTAGGTTTTAGTTCTTGTAGACATAAAGTAGGTATTTTATCTTCATAATTCATTACTTCTTTCCCTCTTTAACTTTAGCCTAAATGTATGACATTTTCACCAAAACATTTATATTAATAGAGTAAAAATATAGCAGCTCATGTGCCAAGAAAAAAACCTTTCAGGGTAATTCACTGAAAATATCTGGAAATTCATTAGCGAATTGCACTTACAATATCACATGTTATGCCTGCTTATTTACTATTCCCTTGGAGAAGTCATTATCAGTGCACTAAGTGGGTTCAACACAATCTGATTTGACAAATGTTTAATAACCTACTATGCACAAGAGACAGTTTCTCTGCTCTTGGAAGCTAGTTTAATAATTAAGACTAAACCTACCAATTATTGCATCCTTTTGAATCTATTCATATGCCAAAATTATCCTCGTGTAATTTTAACTATTTTAGGAGAAAGAACAAAATATGTGTACATTGATAAAATAAAACAAAATGATAAAGTAGAAAATTCACAGTTGGGGGCTGGGTACATGTGTCATTTGCAAATGTCCAAAGCAAACAATCTTCCCGTGTATTGCTTTCTACTCTACATGGAAGTGGAATCTTTGTAGACATGGTTCCATATGATGTTATTAAGATAGCCACGTTAAGTGATAAAGATGAAGGTAAAAATGGTGACAGTAAAAATAATAATAATAATAATAGTAATACAAATACAATAATAGCAGCTACCAATTCTATAATAAGTTGGTTACTCCATTAGTTGTGCCACATGTTCTATCTTTTCTTTCTTTTAACAGCTCACCAAAATGAAGATTGTTATTTCCAATTCAAAAGGAATAAACAACTTTAAGAGTTAAGGGACTCATTATGAATCTCATTAAAGCTAGCAAGTGAAAGAAACTGATTCCACCTTGTATTAAGTCACAAGGATTTTCCCACTATGTTCCCTTTCACCCATATACACAGCATTACTCCAAGTTTCATTCTTACAATGAGGTAATAACCTACAGGTTTATTGAAATACCCAAGAACAGAAAACATCCCCAGTTTTCTATCTAGTTGAAAGCATCAACTAGTTATCTATGTATCCATCATTGCAAAAATGTCTTAAGTGAACATCACCAATGCTAATAACTGAATCTTCCCATTATCAGAGCATTTTTCCTTTTTGAAAATGTCAAGCATTCTGTAGGCCTACATCTGCCGTTTACCTTCCTTCTTAGATTACAGGATTTGTGACTGTCATCTCTGCCCTAAACTGGAAAGCAGCCGAGTGTGTAGATCATATAGCTCTTAGAATCAGTGTCACCGATTGCATGGTTTCACTAACTGCACAAAAGGCAGAGACCTCTAGGCAATTGTTCATTTGTTCTGGTTAATCTGGGTGCTTGCCCTCCATTTGCTATTTAATGAGTGTAAAGTTTCAGTTTTGCAAGATGAATAAGTTCTAGAGATCTGTACCTGTGGTTAACAATACTGTGTTATGCACTTAAAAATTTGTTAGGAGAATAGATCTCATGTGTGATGTTATTACACACATAAAATAGCAAAAACTTTCCTGAAACTTAAATGTGTGTATGTATACAGTTTTTAGAGTTTTATAAAAGCATTTCAAAATTTTTGACTTTTCATAAGTATATTAAAAGTTTTATAAAAGTATTAACATTTCTGTAAAACTGTCAACCTCATACCTACAAATTATCAAAAACGAAACGTGAAATTCTAACAAATAGTAACAAATCATTGAAATCCTAATACACATCTCAAACATACTGTGTCTACAACTTTTCTCACCCAACCTGGTTATTCTGCCATCTTCCACATCTCCGTTAATGGAAACGCCATCCTTTTAGCTTGCTCTCACACTTCCCATCCAATCTGTCACCAAATTCTGTCAATTCTACCTTCAGAATGTAACCACGATTCCATCACATCTCACCTCCTCCAGTGCTGCTGTGGTCCCAGCCACCATCTTCCCTCATCTCTATTGCTTTTACAGCCTCCTGACTGGTCTCCCTGCCCTGCCCTTACTGAGACGCGTCTCATCCCAATTTCACCCTGAGTTAAGCCAGCTTCCTGACAGTAACCTCCATGTCCTCACGAGATTGGACTCCATTGCTTCTGGCCTGATCTTCTAACCCCCACCTGCTCTGCCCTGTTCGAACCACAGTGATATCCTTCATGGACCTCCTATGTGCTAGGAATGCTCCCCATTATGACCTCTTCTCTCCACATTCCTTCTTCCTTAGAAATCTGTTTTTCCTGAGGTCTGCATGGCTTCTTTACTCACTTATTACTTCAGGTCTTTACTCAAATGTCACATCCTCAGTGAGTCTTTCCCTGAGCTTATTTTAAATTGCACTATCCCCATGCCCCTGACCCCTAATTCTCTTGTTTAGGTTTTTTTTTTTTTTCCCCCACAGAATGTATTACATTTGCACTTACTCTGTATGTACTTGTTTCCTTTTTGTCTGCCTTCTCCACCTCCCAACCCTCTACCAGATTGTAACTCCGATGAGGACAAGCATGTTTTGGTATTTTGTTCACCATCTTATCCCAAGCACCTAGAGCAATGACTGACATATAATAGATGCCCAATATATGCGTAATGAAAAATTTAATACGGAAAAAAGATAGCTATGCAATACATACAAACATCAACCTAAGAGAAGATTAAGAAGTCTCCTTGGTAACGGCTCTCTTCATTCTTTGCTGAACCACTTCATTTTTTATTCAAACATCAGGATATGCCGAGGGGTATACTTAGCTCCAAATCAGAGATGAAAATGCAATTTACTAATTAAAATAATGGATTTTAAATACTGGTCTTTTTATTTTTTAAAACATCTTCCTTGTACATCTTATTGAAATTGATTTTCTTTTTCTTTCTTTTATAAAGTGATCTTTTTTTCCGCTTCCTAGCAGGCTAGCTATATTCACATTCCAGTATGGACATGAATATTCCCTTGTGTATTTCCAAATATGAGCAGTATTGGGAATAACTTTTAACTACAGGCATGTGTTTCAAGCACAGTTTCATTTTGAGGGGGGACTTGATTTTCCTTTTATCAACTCGTGATTAAAATTAATTTTAAGGTAACCCACACATATATAGTGAAGACATTTTCTTTAGGCGACCTCAAAGTTAGAAGCCTTGGAGCAATTTTATTAGCATGCTCAGGCTCTATTCTAGCAGTTTCATTTATTACATTAGACACATTCTCTAGGAGACATTGCATTTTTAGCAGTTCAAAAAGTCCCCTGACTCACAGCCTTACTCCATAATAATTTCTTTTTCCTACGGGTTTTTTTTTTTTTTTTTTGGGAAACATTTTACAAAGGCCATCTTTGGTTAAAGATATCTTCCAATAGCTAGAAGAATATAAAAAATAGTCCTCAACAGGAAACTATTGACAGTCAGTCTATAACCATCTCTCCATATTTAACATTACTTTTCAAAGAAAAATTACCTTAAATTCTCCAGTGGGCTTCTGTTTAATCATTCAATTTGCCATGGTGTTGGATGTTTTGAAGGTCCACTCTTCACTGCAATTTCCCCTGTCAGAAGAGCTTAATTCTCATGCTGACTGAATAGCTCACATGGGGCTCTGTTCTGAAAGGCCCCTCCTCTTGCCAACATCTGTCTATTTATTTCAGATATAGAACAGATACTGAGCTTCTTAAAATGTAAAATAAGTGCTACTTCTAGGATATAATTAAAGTCAAAACAACCAAAAGTATAAATAGCTCTTGAAAGGTACGTGAGAAGACTGAAGGAGGCTTACCCTAACAGGAGCCTTTAAAGGACCTTTTTTTAATGTTGTCTCTACTCTGTCCTGTCAGGTGACTAGATGAAAATCCAAGGATTGTCTCTATTACTAATATAAGCATAATGTAAACTGTAAATTTATAAATTCTGAAGTTTGTATTAAGCATCTTGGGAATCTTGATGGCTCTAACTGAAAACAATAGGCAAGCAGGACAGATGCCATTTTGACTTGTATAAGGGGACTCCTTAGATTAACTTTCCCCATGAGCACTGAAAAAAAAAAAAATAGAACACCTATCATAAATTAATTCGTTTAGAATCATCCTTGCAGATTAAACATCTGGCTCAATAAAGAATTTTTCTGGTCTAATCGTATGGTTTGAGGAATAAAAAACTTGCCCATGCATTTGATTTTTTTTAACCAAAATTACTCCCATATATGAATATCTTGTTTAGCTTTGAAGAAGAAAATCTGGATGCATGATTTTTACATAAAAACAAGCAAAGCAGCTTGTGGTCCCCTGAAATGATTAATAGAAAAGTGATTCAAATTAATCACAAACACAAGAGGAAGCTGAAGTTAGAGAGGGTTATTAAGATACTGGCTGCTGTTTAATCTCACCCGTTATCAACACATTAACCTTGTTTTCTCTGCCTGAGCACTAAGTCCTACAGCAAAATTAGGTCAGAAATTCACATCAGATCAGATCAGCTGACTCATTCTAGCAAGACCCTGACATGCTACAGATTTGAGTTTAATTCTAGATAGGAGGATGGCTGAGGGCTTGTGTGTGTGTGTGTGTTTGTGTGTTGCTCAAAGCATAGGTTAGTTACACAGTATTTCTGTGCTCCCTGTAGAGTATTCCCAAATACTCTTAGGCAAGCTGGTGGAGTATTTCTTAAAGTTGATAGTGTGTTTCCAAACCTTTGTTTAACCATGTTCACTCCACCTGTGCAATGGGGCTTAAACACTCCTTTTCATGTAGAAATAGGGTATCTCATTTTTCTACATGCCTCCAATTAAAACAAACCTAATAATATTAGCTAATCGTGATTAAAATAGCTATTCATGGTGCAATGAGGGGATATATCATTCACAAAAATGCACGTCAATAGATGCTATTTCCACAAAGTCTACTGCCACAAATCATGGGTATGTTCCCAGAAGCCATTACTATCTAAAGAGGATTTATGTAACTGTTAACATTTCTCTAATAAGAGCTCTCTGTGTAATTATGTCTTTGGGTAAAGTAGTCATTTAAAATATTAACCAATTCAAAACTTGGATGTCATAACCATTTGCCTTTTGGGTAGCAATGTGTTAGTAAAGGAAAAACAAATATTTTCTTTATATATATTAGATTTCTAATATATCTAAAACCAAATATTTTTGCTTTATTTTTCTTCATGGTCCAAAGGATGGACTTCAGTGGTTCTTTTTGAGTAACAGAAATAATGACTCTTTCAAATATAGATAGCTTTCAAGTATATATAATAATATGCAATTGCATGTAGTTTTTTAAAGGAGCTGTAAGTAATCTAATTCCATTTCTGTCACTTTTAAAGAGGAAATATAACCTCATATAGATCCCTTGAGGGCATCCACAGGGAACGGAGACATTCCTAATCAGCCTAAGTAGTCCTTTGTGTCAGAACCACTTTGCTAAAGTCGAGAGCTGTCTTCCAGATTCACAATGTTTAGGAAAATTTAACTAATGTAGCATTTGTTTGATTAGAAAAAAAGAAATCCTACCCTTACCTATGGGAGATATGATGCTCAGAAAGACATGTACTGGCAACAGCTTTTCTTGTTGCTTTTAATTTAAAGGATGTTTCCTATATTGTTTTGAAAATACTATAGCTAATAGCAAAATGAGACGGTGCAAGAACCAGTTTCAGAGTTCAGAAAGAAAACTTTGTTTGAAGGGACTTTTTGTGCATTTGGCATATCAGATTATCTTTGGATTGCCTGTCCTTCTCAGGGGATATCGTCACTTGATGGCCTACACTTGGTGGCCTGTAAATAGTCAACTCCCAGGAAGGTGTTCACAGGTACACCCAGGTACTGCCTTAAGGGATGTTTGTGGCTGGACACTGATCTAGTCAGTCACTTGCCTTCTTCTCATTGGCTGGTTCCTGAACGTGTCGATGGTTCAATACATGACTACCCTTCCTGTTTCTTACCTTTTCTCTCAATCACATGATAAACTGGAATTTTGCAGCCCATCTCAAGGGAACTCATTTGTGTGAAGCTATAGGTTTTGTGTGTTTGTTTTCTTATAAGTTTTTCATAAAAAAAGTAAATCTCATTTAACAGTGCCTGCACAAAGCCATTAGGATTTAAAATAGCAGAAAAGATGAGCTACTAAAATAATTTTTTATTCTCCATTAACTTGTTTCCTTTAAGTCTTTTTCTCTTTTTCACCGAATGTTATTTGAAGCTGTTAGGAAAAACACTAAGAGCATCGCTTTTTATTTGATATTTTTTCACCCAGCCAGACTTTTGAGTAAAATCCCATTTGAGAAATGGAAGTGAAGGTACAAGAAAGTTAATAGTGACAAGGTGCTCAAGTTAGTTTAAAAATAAGGAATTGGGCTCAGAAAGCCTAAGTGACTTAGAACACTGAGAAAGTGATGAGGATATTCTTTTTCTAAGAGCTCAGTGTTTTAAGCTTCCCAGCATCAGCACAAAAGGCATTTCAGCACATATGTGATCCAGAAGGTCAATCATATGAAATCCTATTTCCATTTTTTAAGCAATCCTTGGCAGTCTGCATGTTTCTGAAATTGCAACTGGCATATTTCACAGAGAATTATCATCAATGCCTTTTCAAGGTCAAACATGCCCCATCTTTAGATTTTCAGCATGTATATTCTATATACTAAACTGTGGTATATTTTTAAAAGGCATCAAGCAGATATGTTACATAATTTTAAGTAATTAGACTATGTTTATTAATGCCTCATTGAATTCTCTCTACTCAATGTAAATTGCATGCTAAAAATATTAAAACATGTGTTAGGTTTAGATGTTGGTCCTCTGTATCTTTCACCATCCCTGGAATCCCAAAATGCCAGTGTGACTAGCGACTTGCTATGGACTTTCTCAAAATACTAAAAACACATTTTTTTATTAAGAACATGGCAGCAATTCCAAAATTGTAGTTTGAGAAAAGAATGAAAGACTGTTATTCTTTTTAAATTGTCAGAACTCCGAGATATGCAGTCACCTTATGAATGAAATAAAATTGAATGTGGACGTTACCATGATTACTGAGACTAGATCATTTGAGATTCCACAGCCAGTCTATCATAAGGAGGTTAAAGACTTTAGCCTCCTCATCCTGTCCTATCATTATTTGTTTGGCCTGTTTCACTTTTCTCTCTCCAACTTCCTCCCTTACCTATCCAGATACTATCTCTGTCCTCACACCGTACGTGGGTCCTGATTTTGGAAAAGAAAGACACCTGAGAAATCTCAACAACTAGAAAACTTTACTAGTATTCTGCCCCCTCCAGAGATATTCGTATTTTAAATTAAAATTCTAGAAAAACATGGGGGAGGGAAAGTAGGAAAGAAAGGAAAATTCTAGTTAGCAAGACACATATACATTTTTCAAATCCTAGTGCATGTGCTTACTGTGAGGACAGTAATAAAATAATGTTTGGGATATGATTGACCTCACCAGGTTTGGGGCATGGCCCACAAATGACTGTCTCCCATATGTGCACCTGGTCAGGGTTCCTGCTGCCATCTGAATCTCTACCTGTGATCGTCTTTGAGGTGAGGTCTGAGTGTGTCCTGATGGAAGTAATTCCTCTGTGCCTCCGCAGCACAGTCATGGAACAGGCTTCCATCTTGGTTTACTTTCCTAGCCCACTATTTTCCCACTAGAGCTTGTCCTAGACCCAAGGCTCCAGCTCTTCTCCACTTGGCAGCTTTAACTGTACTGAAGCTTTTGGAGAAACAGGGAGAAAGGACTGTTCTTTAATTCTACCTTTCTGTTTCTTTTTCTACTAGTTATTCTCAGCTGCTCTGATGGTTTTTCACAAATTTTATCTCCATAATTTGGCTCCTGATTTAAACCTATGTCTTGACTTTAGACAACCAGGTTTGGGAACTTTTCATGCCAGTTTTTAGTCTTTCATTCATTCATGATATATTCATCCACATAACGTGGCATCTGTCCTCTTATCAGGGCTGAGCAGTCCGTGCTCCATCTAGAATGTTCTAGACACCTCCCTTCCTACCTACCCAAGGACTCTCTAACAGTAACTTTTCCCTTTCTCTAAGTCATCAACATTTCTCCTTCTGCAGTAATCATTCACACCCACATTTTAAATATGCTAATTTTCTCCCTTCTTACGGGAACAAAATTTTTATTTAAAAAAAAAAAGTTGGGTACGGTGGCTCACGCCTGTAATCCCAGCACTTTGGGAGGCTGAGGCAGGCGGATCGTGAGGTCAAGAGATCAAGACCATCTTGGCCAACATAGCAAAACCTCATCTCTACTAAAATTACAAAAATTAGCTGGGCATAGTGGTGCATGCCTGTAGTCCCAGCTACTCGGGAGGCTGAGGCAGGAGAATTGCTCGAACCTGGGAGGCAGAGGTTGCAGTTATAAATGATAATATTATTATAGTATAATATAATATATATTTATAAATGATGTATTTATTAATTATAAATTTATTATTTATAAATACATCATTTATAAATATATACTATTTATAAATAACATATTATTTATATATGTTATTTATAAATAATTATTTATACTCTGTTCAAATCCTTTATTTTCATTATCTTGTGAACACAATCCTATTCGGTTTTGTTCCTGGCCCTTCAATGAAATTGTTCTTATTAATAATACAAATGTGGTAAAAAGCAATGGTCAGTTCTCAGGCTTCAACATATTTGATGTATCAGCCAAATGTCTCTCTCTTCTTTAATCGCTTTTGACACTTCACCTAAGGCATCACACTCCTTTGTGGTTCTCCCCTCTCACTAACTGTTCTTACTGAATTCTTCCACCTATCATATGAGCAATCAGGTGCCTCCAGGGGGCAGTCCTGGGTTCTTTTATCATCTCTATTTAAATTTAAATTCTAGTTATCCTCATATCGGCTCATGATGGTGAAATCTATAGACTGCAACTCTCATATTTGTACCTTCGGCTTGGAACTCTAGCGTAGCTTCCAGATTCTTTACTCAACGGCCTCCATCACTTCCACTTGGAAATTTAAAAGGCTTCATAAAATCGTCATACCAAAGCTGAGCTCCTGTCCTGCCATCACTTACCCTAAACTTGCTCCCCTTTTAGTCTTTGCCATTGCATTAAATGGAAACATCCTTCTGCTAGCCTAGGCAGAAACAAAATAAAGCAGAAAACAACAACAGAACAAACCTGAGAGCCACCTCTAATTAATTTTTTTCTCTCTTGCTCAACTACTGCATCTCATCAATCAGAAAATTCAAATGGTGCCCATAAATTTATTATTTTACACCACATTTACCGCTACCATCCCAATGCAAACCAACATTATCTCTCAGCAGTTAGGACACAACAAAATGATGTACTTCTCTCTTTTGCTCTATTCTCAAGTAGGACTAAAATTTTATCTTCTGCTTATGGGGTGAGTAGACGTGAAAGTCTCCAGATAATATGGGACTTCTTCGATTCAATGTGTGATTTGAAGTATCTTTACTTTTATGCTATTAACATAGTTTTGAAAAATATTGCTTTATCAGACTAGCAGGAATCAACTCAAAGTTCACATAAATGGATTACTTAGACCTCACTTACTATGTAATGACAGGGTTTTGCTGTGTCTCCATCTACCTAAATGCCTGTTCCTAAGTCCCTTGGACTTTAGTCCTCTGAGGTTATGCCCCTTTTTGAACACTTGACAGCTAACCACCTAAAAATTAGCCATTTTTGTTGTCTTAATAACTATGAATCTTTAAGTAGAAACCTACTGAAGCTTGTTAATGAAATACAGAAGATAGTAGTACAGTGATAAGCACACTTTGGGTGTTCTGTAAAAGCTAATGGAATGATCCAGAAAGTAATTTTATTTATATACTTACAGAAAAGGATTTATAATTGAGTTGTAATGCCAAGATTACAAACTTCAGACTTTAGCGTTTTGAAGTTACTTTCAAAAACATGTAGGTCATCCTTTGTATTTTGAGTTTTAGAAAACTCAGACTCATAAAACTAAAGTTAAATGCTCACACACACAAAAAGTCCATCAAAAATACTTCACAGAAGAAAAAAATGTCCTAAAAAGACATTTATACACTCTAGAAAAGAATTGTGATACCAGTTAAAATTGGTTAGAAATCAAAATAACATAGTCCTCAACAATAAATTAATTGACTTTAAATATAAATACATGCAATTGTGAAAATGTTGATCAATTATGCAATTTTTATACCTGATAATATATTTTCATTTTAATAGTCCGGAGAAAAAAGAGTTCTCTTTTAAAACAATCTTGTACACCATTTCTTTCTATTTCTAGCTTTTTGCTTTCAAATCATCTCTCTCTCTCCATATAGTTATTTTTAATTAAATTATTGGAGTAGTGTGATCTTACCTAGCTTCTTTAGAAGCATGAATAATTCATTTTAAGATAATATTTTGGCTTTTTAAATATCATAGCGTTCAGAGATGATAAATAAAAGTATTAATGCCTGATTAGATGAAAAATCTCCCAATTAACCATCAAAATGTCTTTCAGATTATTATTATTCAGTTATCAAACTAATTGATACAGATTAAGTCCCTATATTCTGGATTTTAGTGAATGAACTTTATTGAAGAAACAGGATTCCATCTGACACAGGTGTCTCCCTGTACCACCAGAAGTCACACACACTTACAAACTGAAAACATTGTGACATTCTTTTTAAAAAATCAAAAGATATGCATTCTTCTTTTGGTGTCAGCACTCTAGGAAATTTAACCTCAATTTGGAAGGCCACCCTCTGGGGCTCATCAGCTAGTAGCTGGTAGGTTTTGCATCATAAAAGTAATTCCATTTGAACAAACTTGTGGCACTTGGTACCAAACAAGAAATTTAACAGCCATAAAATTCTGCGTAGAGAGAGCACCCCGTGAGGATTCTACCTGCGTTCAGAGGCTCACATAAGTATAATTATTGATGTGTCTTGGCCATAATCTAGAAAGAAGATGAGCTCTATTTAAAGGTAAGAACTATAATCAAAGGCCATTAAAGGTAGGGATTTTCATCAAACTTGGGCTATTGAAGGGTTTGTGTTTTCCCTTGCGCCTTTGCCAAGAGGTTATTCAGCCTAAGCTTTTGTTCAGAGGAAACTGAATTTTTCCCCATCCCCTCTGTAGCTGCATATGCACACACATAAGGAAATAACTGTTGTTAACTAAGGATGATATTGGCAGGGTGGGTGGTGTTTTTGTTATAGTTGAGGGTTCACTTTCATATACTCTCGCCAGGTCTAACTGACTCTGAAAGACCTTTTCTGACCAAGCGACAACATCACAGCCTTAACAGCCCTCATGGACTTTCTTGCGTGCACAAAACTCGAAATAATTTTATTTATATTTACCGTTTTATTGCTTCTTCTTGTCTTCGGCGTTTTTCATTCTTCTCTTTCAAATAGGCCAGGTTAGTTTCATTTCTCAAGCGATCGTTCTCTCGCGCAATATCTGATGCATTCTGAATAACCAAGCCATCATAGGCCTTCATCCCCATATCCTCAATGTACTGGAGAAATGTGTCCAAAGGGTCTTCCTCGGGATTAGAACTCATCATCTTGGAGGATATCATGTAAAGAGGAACACTGCCTGCAGGGTGAGAACACATTTTACTTTTATCCAGGGTGGGGAAAAAAGCAAGGTGCTGTTTATTATCCCTAACAACTAAAATCTCCAATGATTACGACCAAATCCGATTAGAAAAAATGTCTCACTAGAATAATTGCAACCAGAATATTTGAAGTAAATATTAAATAAGTGCTACCTGAGTAGCAAACCCTCTCTTAAAGTAGCAACACTAGCAGGACAAAGGCCAAAGGTCTTGAACTATAAGATGATGTGAAGGTGTAAATACTGTATGCAAAGTTAAACATTTGGTTTGCATAATTACAATAATAATTTTGTTTCTTAAAATATGTTTCTACACAAAGAAGATATGTAAGATCCAAGCTTCATGTATTTCTGATTGCCATAAAGACTTTTCTGTTCAATTTCAAGTAAAATGATGTAATTATTTGGAAAGAACTTCTGTACATATATGTGCTTCCCTTAATTTTTGAAATTAAAATGTATGAATATGAACTATTTATGCAAAATACAGTAGTAGTAAAAGAAAAACACATTTCTAATATAACAGGTCTATAAAAGAATCCTTTTTAACTCTTCATTCCTCTCCATAATGGTCCTCCATAATGCCTTCATACTACAACTAACATATCATAGATCACTAGGACCACATTAATCCTGACCAGTCTGGTAATTCAAGCATTGACAACTGTTGTCTCACTGTTACATGAAGTTTTAAAAACTTGAGCCTCAGAAAGGATTACTGAGAAACCAAAATTAAATCAAAACAAAACAAAAAAGCATAGGAATTTCAATTAGTATATATTACTCTCAACTGTAAAATGATGCTAGTATTAACTCCTACCTCCTGCTGATGTGAAGGTTAGGAGAGGTGAAGACTGTAAATAATTTTGAATAGAGTTAAACAATAGTAAGTATGTAATACTATTAGCTAATATTATCATTAAAAAGTATGAACTGGCAGCAATAGTAATGTCAAATGTATATATGTGGCTAGATGGGTAGATGGACAGATGGATGGAAGGAAGGCTTACTGTACTAATTGCATATTAATTGTGGTATAAGAAACTGGTATAATTGAATCAGATTAAATAACTAAAAGCAAAGTCAATTAACAAGGGGGAAAAAAATTCTCCATTCAAAAGTTATCAATTCCCTTGCATGTTTTACTTTCTTTAAAAGACTTAGAAAGATATTTTTAAAATATCAGCCCAACTATTTGATGTAAAACTCCCAGACTTTCGCTTTTTCAATTACAAATAATTTTCATTCTGATTTTTTTACAGGTATAATCATGTTCCAGAATCTGGATAATAACTATGGAAATTTTACTTTTCATCAGACTTTATTAGCATTTCAGCTGCCAGTCAATCCATATTTGATTTGGAACCCATGCTGAATTTAAGGATTTTTCTCTCCTATGTAAGAAAGTATTGAAACTGGAGTCTAGATAAGGTTGTTTGTTAACTCTTCATTTTTATGTTAAGTTTTTGTATGTTTTGTTTTATGTTAAGCTGTAATGGGTTAGCAAATGAAATGGCCTTTTAATTCCAACTATCTGGTGTAATTGAATTGTATTTTAATATCAGTCTGTCAGATTAGATGCTTATGTGATGGACATTAAGAATAGCAAATTAATGCTACAAATGATTGCAATTTGGGGAAAAATACAAGAAAATGGTTCTCAGAGAGCTAAAGCATTGCCATTGTCAGGAATTCACTTCTACCAAGGACTTAAGCACTAGTCCTTACTAGTGCCTGGATAAAAAAATGATCAGCATAACTTCACGACAATTAATTCTACCCAAGTTAAGCAAGCCAAGTCACTATTACAAGAATTCTAGAGATAATGCCTCCGGCTGGATGATGATCACTCCTTCCTGCCCTCTAGCAAAATTGTATATTTCCCAATTGAATAAGGCGTTATTACCCAAAGTTTTTTTTTTTTTTCCTTAAGTTTTCCTCCAACCAAAATGACACCAGAGATTCCTACACAGTTTATATATTCCAAATATCAATAGGGCTACTTGTTTACCTCTGAAAACTAATTATCTTCCTAAGTAGTCTTTCAAATTGGCTGGAATTTAAATTATTTTTGTTCTGAGAAAATATTAAATAATATTATGAAGTATTTACACTATAGAAAGATGCATTTAAAAGAAAATGGAGATCAATTTTTTTTAGATGAAAATGAACCATCACATCTAGTAAAACTTCAAAGTAATGAAAATTGGATAAATGTTTGTACACATGCTCCTGCCACCTAATTCTAGAAAAGTATTAAATTCCATGACCATTCATTTATTCGAGTATTTGTTGAGCACGTGTTATGAACAGTCCTCATGAAGGCAGAATTGTGTCCCCCTAGATGTCTTCATGGCAGTGTTAGAGCAAAATAAATAAATAATTGCACTACTTGTGACTAGTGTTGATTTAGGTGGACTTCACTAGTTGGTCATACACGTTTTATTTTCACTATTTTTAAGGGTGAGCAAGAAACATTGTTCGACGATTGTGTTTAGTCTCTGAAAATGAACACAGGCCCGATCAATGTTTAAACATCACACCTCTTTGTTTACTTGTCCACATGTAAAAAGTATAATAGTTTGTAATATTGAGGAGGCTGAGGCTGTCCTGAAGAGCATGGATAAGGAGGCTGGCAGAATGGCCTATAAACCCCAGTGAAGGCACCTCTAGCTCTAAGACTTCGTACAACTTAATTAACGTTTTTCAGCTACAATTTCCACATTAAAAAAAATAGTGGTTGGAATAGACTCATGTTGTGAGTATTGAGTTAGAAATGCAAATTCCATAAATTTAACCATTATTAATAGTCATAACATTACTGCTAGTTTCACAATTCTTAAACATGGCTAGAATTATATTTAATAATAATATAACCCCTTGATAAATGTAATTTTACTTTGAAACAAAGGTAAGTACAATGTTTATTGTAGTGCAACTTCCTTCAACATGCATTTGTAAATGGAAGCCAGGTTAGGAGTTCGTACATTCTTCCCCCAATCAAATATATATGGACAGCTCCAATAACCATTGTACCCCATTGTCCACATCCAGAAAATAAAGAAAATAAAGAAACTGGGACATATGGACTATGAAGCTCATCCCATCTCTCAAACCCTAGATCTCCACCCTTCCAAGCCAGAAGTGTTTCTCAGGCAACTGAACTATGAGTAAATAGATTCATGGCCTCAATAGAGAAAAGACAACCTTATGTTCATTGTCTACTTCATTACAACTGCTACCAATTCAAAGCAGTGAGAACCCACAGACAGGTACAACCATAAATCTCTTTGTTTTTTGGAAATTTGTATATACACCTAAGGTAGATATTGAATAGGGTATGTTGTAAACCACCAAAAAGTTGGCTGCATTTTGACTGTTGGATATTAAGTCAAGTTTATTTGTGGTCCTTAAATGACAATAAGGTATGCAAGAATTTTATAAAGGCTTGCCTCGGACATCTAATCCTATGTTGGCATCCTAGAAGACCGTATTTGTTAAGAGGCAAATGGCCCCTCTCCTCCAGGTAGCATCTTTAGCTCTGTCTCAGTAAGTAAGGGAGTCTGACTTACTGAACGACCATTAACTGGTGCATGGGGTATTTGTGACAACAGAGTGGGTGAGACTAAGGTGGAACTCTGGCTTTTCTATAGGCATCCCTTTTAATTGAGTTCATCCCCTTTAATTGAGTTCATTGAGTCTGTTGCCATTTTTGCTCAAAACAAATTAGATATTTTAGCCCCTTCCCTGCTCCCTGAGCATTGGTTGAAAATGAGCATCTTTGGTCTTCATTTAGAAGACAGAGGTATTCTCTTTGCAATGCACAATATTGATACAAGTAGTGCAACACTGTGTGTACATTCCTTGAAATTTGTGGCCAACATTTAAAATTTGTGTCAGGACCCTCCTGGGAAAGCACCTAAAATGACCGAGATCAGATTTCCTGTACAATCTACAGATACCTTCACATCCTCCCTTTCTCTGCCTTTCCTCCACTGTGGTATTCTGCATTCATAAAAGACTCTTTTTGTTTAAGTTTTTAGATTACTGTATCTAGAATCATAGCCATTCTAATGTAAGTTACAGATGTTGGCTTTCACACAGCTGTATGGTTAACTGTTCAGCTTTATTTTATTCTTTCACTTTGTTATTTACATCATGTTGACCACACCCTTCACAAAGATCACTTTGTATAATACTGTGACACTTCTCAAAATTTGAAATTTCATTCCACCCAGCTAAATTGCACCAAATTAAACTGATGGAATTCTTACCATAAATTAAATGCTAAGCATGTAACTGTTTATTGAGTTAACCATTTTCTTATTTTCTTTTGTGCAAGGCCATCATTATACTTTACCAATGCTGAACCTAGACCTGAAGGTAACATTCCATTTCTTTACAATTGTTTCCACTGAAATAAAACTACCCATTATATACACATGTGGAGCATAAGCTAAGTATGGTATGTCCAAATGGAATTCATAGAAACATTAAAACATTTAAAGAACACCCATTTTTTCTTTTTCTATAGTTTCCTGCTACTGCTTCCATCCAGAGAAGTCAAGAAGCTAAGACACTACGTGACCCTTAGTTCCGAAGCTTAAAAAAAGCAGCATTTTTGAGAAACATGTGTATGCAAAAGAATTGAACTAAGATTATAGATTTATGTGGACTATTCCCATTGTAAATTAAGGTATCAGTTGTGTGTGGTCTCAATCTACCAGAGGGTATTTAATGTGGCACCAACTAATATCAAGATTGAGTTCCCCATGGTATAGAGGGTTTTTGATTAATTACAAGATATTGTTGAATCAATGGTGTACAAAGAGTAAGATAAATATTAGGCATGCCATCTTCCTTCTCATGCATGGTTAAGCATTTCTCTTCCCTTTGCTTCAGAACAAATTTCTTCATGAGTATAATTTCATACATTGTTATATCAAGCACTCTAGCTCTATAAGGACTGGCTAGAATAGATATGTACACTGATTTGTCAGGCAGAACCTTCCAATGGGCAATTTATCTCCATTTACCAAAAGCAGAGCTTTATAGGTACTAGTATCATCTGAGTAAGTTAGTCCAGTAGCCTTCATAGGCACAGGTCCTTTTATCTTTTATTAAGGTATTTACCTGGAATCTGAAACTTTTATTTTCCAAGATATAAAGTTGTGACAACTCTGTTAACTTGGTTATTTGCCATATATACTAAGTGGTGGAGAGAGAAAAGGCTCTGTCTTGGGAGAGAGTGGATTCCTAATCCTAATACCTGAAGCTCTATGAGAAGCTTCCTTAATTTTAGGCCACAGTTAATCCTACAAGATAATCTTATAGCTATAATAAGATACTTTATTTTGTACGATTATTATAATGCTACTTGTGACCAGCCAGAAGAACACAATACATAGAACGGAATAAATATCCTGATTGAAACCTAAATATTTTACTTTTATTGTACTTCACATTTGTGTTTTTATTTTATTTGCAGAGGGGAAAGTTTTCTAGTCTCCACCTTTATATATTTCTGAGCTCTTTAAACCACACCTGTCTCAATGCTGTGAGGAAGTTATTAGAATTTGAGTTACTAAGATTTGAGTTTCCTTCCTACTCCAATCATTGCATCTTCTTTGAGGTAGACAATCCTATTTTTGTTTCCTCATATTATTGATCCAATAAAAGTTTCCCAAGGCAATTTCGACTAATTTTTGTTGTTTTTGTTCAGCAGGAGAAAAAGATCTTTTACAAGTTTTGCATGTACTCAAACCAATTTGAAAACACATTGTGTATGAAAATGTAAGTATTTAAATAATCAGGCTTCTGATACATATGTAAAATACATATGCAAATTAATATTTAAAATTTGCTGACTTCACATAGGACCAAATCATCAGGCTAGCCTGGTTATAACCCATAACACATGTAAACCATGTCAAATTTCTTCTGATAAAAATCTTATAATTTGTCAAGCATTACTCCTATAATTTCACTTTGATTATGCTTGAAATCCTACTCCCTACCCCACAAATGGTCACACTCATTTTCTCATTCTCAGTGTCATCAAAATGCAGCTGTTCTGCCCAAAATGGGAAATGTTGAAGTTACAACCAAGAAAGCTTGCTAAAGTGACTACAAAGACACTGATTGCTTTTTTCTCAGAAAGCAGATTACTTTGCAGTGAGTTTTTCTCCACGGTCTCTCTTCCCAAAATGAGTAAAATAGGCATAAATCGTGTTAATGCAGTAGCATCATGAATTGGTATCTCCCCCTCATCTTCCAGGTTGTCATGGTGCTGTATGCCCATGGTGTAAAGGGATTGTACATTTCCATTAATATTAGAGACTCATGCAAAATGCCAGTGGCTGAGATACTTTTTGGAGGCTTGGGCCAAATGGTTCCAGATGCTTACAAGGCATTATTTGCAAAGTAGATGTAGTCAGTCTAATAAATTGCTGACTGGAGCTACAGTGGGAACCATCTAATTGAATTGGGAGTCTATAATTTATTTATTTTTTTAAACAATAGCCAACCTTCTTGTGTCTAGGATTTTTACACTTCTCTTTCTAAACTTGACAGATGCTTCAAGTTCTCAGACTTCTCCACTGTCCCTTGTGCGGTTGCAATATTTTTCTCTGGTCTGTTTCCACTAATTCTCTAAACTATCTGTGTCCTTCACATAGTCCCTTTCTTTGCTGAGTTGGCTCATGTATGTTGCACTTTCCTTAGGAAAACAAAATAATTTCTGCATTTATGGACCACATTTTCTCATTACTTTGTATAATTGGTGCTTGCTTGACAATATATAAAATAAATAGGAACATTGTCTAAAATGTGAAGAATTAGGAAGAGACTTAATTTTAACTCTTTCTCTATATTTGTTATTCCACACTACTTGGTTATAAATGTTTGGATGTTAAAATGACTAAAACTACATCATGTAACCCTTTCATTTGAATTTCATTATTTTTTGGCTATATTTAGAAAAAAAATCAAATTCTATGGTACCAAAACAACTTTAGTATTTCCTAATGATAGTGAAAAATACTATTTTATGTAACAGTTTTTCCAGATATGAAATACCCACATGTCTTGTATTTAAAATATTGCTGAGTAGTTGGAAAAATTAGGATGGAGACACCCCAACAAAATAAGAACATGTCCCAAGTAAAACAAGTCCACCTAAAGTTTTACAGAAAATATTTATTGTGATGAGACTAATAAAATCTTTCTGACATTGAATAGTATTAAAAAATGTTTCTCAAAGTGTCTAATCAGTCAGGAAGAAGCAGTGTCAGCTTTGCTGTTTGTCTGGTAGTTTTGAATTTTGGGGGGTACTGTGTCTTTTTTTCCTGAGAATGTAAAATTGGGCTCTCACTGCTGACACAAATGTGCTAAGAGACTGTTGTAAAATATTTATGGTATAGAATAGCAGATAAATAGCTAGCATGCATAACTTGAATGTCAATTAATACCCTGGAAAACATTTTCAATGCTTTTAATAATTCAACATGGCTTATTTTACTAATGAAAATCTAGTTTAACCATTTCCATGGTAATGTAACTAAGTGGGTAAGGGAGTAAAAATAGCCTCAGGCTCACTAAAGCCCTGGATGCCTTCACTGTGGCTTTATTTCTGCTCCACCTAATAAGGCATGCAAACTTCAGCATTAAGTATCCCTAACTAAAATCCATTCCATTTTACCACTAGATTGCTTGATCTATTTAGTGCTGGATTCAATTAGCATGCTTAGAGAATCTGAAAAATGAGATACATACCAAAATTTAAGTCCCCAGGGAGAGCTAAGTGCAATAACCAGAAGGTGACTTGTGTCTGTCAGAGCCCTCTCTCACGGTTGATCTCAGGGCAGTTCTGTAGGAGTAATCCAGCACCATAAGAGATAGACTTGTAGTTCAGCTCAGTGTTTCTTCAATTAAAGTGCATTGTGTCAGGATGGGAAAAGTGTCGACTCCGAGATTCTTCATCACTAGATCAGAGCATTCTCGATGTTCTTCCTATCAGATAAAATGGCCTTTAAAGTTTGCTAGGAAGATGCAGTGGCAGAAGACAGGTGCTTGCTTCCTTAAATCGACATTCGGAGAAAAGAGGGCATAGCTAATGGGTGGGGATGAACACACAACCCCTCTCCTTCCAGGTCCAGCAGGGAAGAAATTGAATGATTTTACCCACTTTGCTACACAGATGATTACAAGACCCGAAGCAATTACCAAGCTGACTAAGGTACCTCATTTGATTATATTCTGCGAAGACAAAAATAAATGAAAACAAAAAATCAGAAACATCCTTTCTAAATGTCTCCTTTCAGCCAAAAAGATGCTCTTTCTCATTGCCACTTACATACAGAAGGTTTGGAGCAGCCCAGCTTGTGGCATAGTCCCTCCCCCGTGACAACCAGCTCTCTCTCTCTCATTCTCTCTCCCTCCACTCCCTCCCTCCCTCCCTGCCCCTGACTCCCTCCCTTCCTGCTTCTCTTTCTCCTCTCCAGCTGCCTTAGTCTGTTGAAGCTGCTGCTGATTAATCAGGGATTCTGAAACAAAGAACCTACCTTCTGAAATAAGCAGTAATCTTTCTTCTCTGTTTCTGCAATCCGTCTGCATTGAACGGCAAGGCTGCCAGCGTTCTAGCACCTTGGATAGTTCCTGCTCACTAGGCCCATTGGAAAAGGGAGAAGCAGCAACTGAAGAAATTGCAAGAAACCGGAAAGCGGCATCGTTCTAGTTTGGATTTCGGCTCCCTGGGGGCTCCCATCCTCATTAAAGGCCTCACATCTAGGCAACAGAACCTCTCTCTTTTATCTAACTGAGCTGAAGTCTGATTAGTAAATAATAAAAGGAAAAGAGGGTAAAGAAACACCCTTCATTTATATTCACTATAGCACTAATTCAGTCTTTATGGAGAGGAAAAATATAAATCCATTGAAAACAAATGTTCTTACTACAGAGAATGGTTAAGTTATAAGCATTTCATCCCTGGTGTGGCTAATGAAAATGAGCAACAACTTAAATGGAACATCTAGATCTCAGTTTGATACCTTTATTTGATATCAATTTTGCCTCCACCCTCCCTGCACAGCCGAGCCATGCACACAATTACTGCTGACGTACTTCAGGCTGCTGCTTGGGGAGAGAGGGGAGGAGCCTTTTAACCTCATCAAAACAGCTTCATGCCACCTGCTCCCATGGCATGAGAACAAAACTAGCCCACTTAGAAAGAACATGCACAGTACACACGTGTGTGGAACAAAGGTCTCACTCGGACTGCATATTTTTTTAACTAAAATAAGATGCAAAATAATTGTGACATGTATGTCATTAATTCCTATAGACTCGTTGTTAAAATTAAAGTCATTCTATTTCTGATATTTCCCAAGGACTCTCCTCATTCTGTTCTTAATACTCTACTGAATATATACATATATATCATGTTATATACCACAACTTATATATGGGAGTGCATTTGTGTGTATTTATATTTACTAAGTTCAAAGTTTTTATCATACTTGCTCCTCCTCAGTAAAAACTAAAATGTACATGTTATAATCTATTAACTTTGCACTATGATAAAAGGAACAATATACAATACATTTCCGATTGATATGGGCTAAAAAAAAGCAATTCTGATGGGAGGGGATGTGCTTATTATTTGATAGTGACCAGTTGATTTTTTCCCCTCACGTTCTTTTTCAGTAACTCACTGTAAATGACCTTCAATTGCAGGTTGATTTTCCCAAGAGTTATTTTTAACATCTATATTCATAACCAATGTCTTAGAAAATAGTTTTCTAAATTTAGTTTTTAATGCATTGACAGACCACAAAAATAAACTTAAGTTCACCTGTCTAATTCTTAAATGTCACCTGGAACTATGCTATAATTTTCTTAAATTATATTTCTTTTACTTGTAAGTACCTGAGGAAAAATAAAATCAACACATTACATTACTATAAAGCTTTTCGAATTCACATGTTCTGAAGTTCATTCCTGAAGCTCATCACTTATTTCTTGGTCTTTGTGTATCTAGCTTTTGGTTGGAACAGGATATCTGTTTAATTTTAAGAAGGATTCTGCAAGATTAGATAGATGAAAAGAAAAGAAGGAGGAGAAATACAAATGGGAAAGAGAAGAGGCCACACCTCTCTCATACTCTCTTCCCCCATCCCAATGCTCTCCTTCTCCCTCTCTCTCTCTCTCTCTCTCTGTCTTACGAAGGTTCTAAATACCTAGCACATTGCTGAAAACTGCCTCAAGCACCACTTATAAACTAGTAACAGCCACCACACTGTGATCAAGAGGTTTACTAATGTGCCATAATTTTTGGTAGTGAAGTGTTCTCATAGATTTTGTCGTTCAGCACATGACCAAAAGTGGAAAAAATTCTTCAGAAAAAAAAAATTATTGACAGACATTTTAGAAAATGGAAATACTTTATCATGACCGATAATTTTGCCAGTCCAGCAGTCTATATTTTGAACTATAGAGAGTTTGGATAAGCTGTAGTGTAAAGTCCATTTCTATATATGAGAAAAATACTGCCAAGATAAGTACACTGACTTACTTCCAAGCTCACGTTTATTGCCTCATTAGGATTAAGACCCAAAGTCACTGGGCTGACTGCAGGTCACTTCATCTTTGGCCAGTACAGTGGTTCTCAGTCCCCTTGATTTCATGCACCAGAATAATCCAAACAAAGTGAGGAGAGGCTGACATACAGTTGCCAAGTGTAAAAAATGAAGAATTTGCCATTTCCTTACCACAAAAAATAAAAGGCTTCTTTATATTAGAAGAATAGAGAAAGCATACTTATAACAATAGATGGTCTTTTAAGTTTCATATTTTCAACTTTAGGAAAATATATATTTTCCTTCATTTCCTTCCTTCCCTTCTTCCTTCCTTCCTTCCTCCCTCTCCTCTTTCCTTCCTTCTTTTATTTCTTCTTTCCTTCCTTCCTTCCTTCCTTCCTCCCTTCCTCCTTTCCTTCCTCCCTTTCTTCCTCCCTCCCTCCCTTCCTCCATCCCTTCCTTTCTCCCTTCCTTCATTCCTTCTTTCCTTCCTTCCTCCCTTCCTCCCTCCCTTCCTTCCTTCCTTCCTTCCTTCCTTCCTTCCTTCCTTCCTTCCTTCCTGATATCCTGCCTCCCTGCCTTTCTTTTCTTTTTCTTTCTTTTTCTCTTTATATTACAGAATAGAGCTTGAGAATTATCACATTATACCAACCCCATTTTCTCAGTCCCACATTTTCCTCATTCTAGGTGTCAATGTCACTGATAGGGCAATATCTTCTCTGGAGACATATTAGTGTATAGGAGTTTATAAAAACCTTTGAGGATCATGCTGAGAAGGACCCCAGAACTACTTTAGGTCTCACTGAATGAAACAGCAAAGGATCTTTACTCTTGCAAGTCATCTTAGAGCCAAATGCAGAACTCACCTCTACTCATTTCAATAGTATCCAGAGAAAAGTGCATTGGAAAAACTTTAAGTTAAAAATCCTCATATCAGGAATAAAGGTATAGAGATATGTAAAAAGCTCAAATTATACTCATGCATTGGTTTATTTCTAGTGCATCTTTATAAAATACATGGATGTTTCTGATGTCAATAAGAAACAAGTCATTGAGATACCTGATGACTTCATATTTCTTTTAAAGTTCTTCAGTCAGGGTAGAGTTTAGCTCTTTGGTTACACTGTATTAATGGTGTTTGATGTTTTAGGGGTTAAATAGGTCCTTTCAGTGAACTTGGATAGACCAGAAGAGTCAGCGCCCTGAAAAATTCTTCTTATTCTATACATCAGCCAGATAGTGGAAGGTGCTTGATGTATAAAAGTGATGTAAATGAGAAAAGTGGGAATTGAAATAGAACAATTTAGTTACCCAAATTTTAAAGGGTTTATTCAAATACATGAAGTGAGGATGTACTCTCTGAAGTCATATCAAAATTTATTACAAAGCCTTTCTAGTTTTTTTTTTTTTTCCCCCATGATCTGTACTCTTTCTATTATTCTTTTCACATTTAGCTTAGGGAGGTGACCCCTCTGTTATAATGAAATTATTCCACTAGGGAAAAAGCTAATCTCCTTCCCATCCAATCAGGATTTCTAACCCTTCTGGTAACAGCGTGAAATGAAAGTCTTGGTAGAATGAAAACCATATGCTCCTCGTGATTTTTGCCTGTAACAACGTAGACGTCGACAGAAGTCGCACATATGACTTAGGGGTCGTGGGGCAGCAGATGGCAATATGGGTGCTCCAAGATGCAGCATACTCAGTAGCTAAAAAAGAAAGAAAAAGTAAAAGATTTATGGTCTAATAATACACAAAAAACTGCATTTATAGTGCCAAGGGGGAAAACTGGCAATAAATGAAATATTCCCATGACAAGAGACTTAAGAATAGATCCCAATATCGCTCCATTGTTTTGTCCAACAGATATTGTCTAGTAAATATTTCAGAAATACCATCAATGTATTCATCGCTATACTAAAAATGATAAAAATATTGCTAAACAAGGATCCATATATTCTAGTGAATCAGACACCCCCACTCCAACCAACCATCTCTCTTCTTTGAATGAATAATATCTATACTTTTCAAAAGTCAAATATATCTTACCCTCATAGTTTGTCCTAATTTACCACATTCAAACTGGATGCTTGCTCTCTGTATTATGAAATATCCAGTATAATTAAAAATAAAGTCATGAATTTTTTATACTCTACCAAATATTCCTATTTCATTGTTCAAATGTTTTTGCCTAACAGTCCTTAAGAGTGGAGCCCTTCCTTTCTGTTCCCATGGCCCTAGTGTATAGATTGTGTCTAGTCAGTGGTAGGGATTTTCTGAATGAATGCATGACTATCTCATCTGATGACATGTTCTGCAGAAGTAGAAAATTCAAAAGTACCCATATAATGAACATGAGATTGTCTTTTTTAAAATAAAAGTATAAATGGAAATTTAAATATAGAAGTAACCAAACTAAATTCCAAGTAAGTGAGGAAGAAAAATATTTCCAAAGGGACTCCATAGTTTTTCTAACTAAAAATGCAAAATAACCAGTTTGAAACTTGCTAGAAATAATAAAATTGCTCCATAGGAAGACCAACTGAATATATAAACATAAGGATCATATTTAGAGAAAACAGTAAGATTCTTCTAAGATACTGTTTTAGTCAACTCAGGCTTTGAAAACAAGATACAATCGACTGAGTGGCTTAAATAACAGAATTTTATTTTTCACGGTTCTGGAGCTTGGGTAGGCCAAGATCAAGGTGCTGGTAGATTTGGTTCCTGGTCAGGGATTCTTTGCTGGCTTGCAAATTGTGCTTTCTGGCTGTGTGTCCTCACATGGGAGGGAGAGAGAGACAGAGTCTCCTCCTCTTCTTATAAGGACACTAATCCCATGACAGTGGCCTCACCCTTTTGACTGCTTCCTAACTGTATTCCCTCCCAAATGCCCCACCTCCAGATACCATCACACTGGGGCATAGAGCTCCAATGTATGGATTTTGAGGCAGACACAAAGACTCAATCCAAAACAGAGACATAAAAAAGATTCGGGAAAGTATAGAAATTCCTTGTTCTTGAATAGGAAGAAAAAATTTAATAAACAATTACTTCTTACTAAATTCACTAGAGTGAATGCAATTCCAATTTAAATAAAACTGTTTTGTAGGCCTTGAAAAGCTACTGGCAGAGATGTTCTTGACTAAATATTAAAACATCCTGCAAAGCTTTATTGATTTTATTGTAGTATGGCACCAGACTTGATTGTGAATCTATAGTATAGGTTAGAAAGTGCAGGGAAAATATATACAACTGTAGGTATTTAGCATTAAATATGTCATTGCATATTAATAAATAATAAAATTGAAAAACAGAGAAATGTATACATAATGAATTTTCACAGTTCCTTACATGCAAATAAATCTAGACACTTGCAAAACAAAATGCGGTCTAAGAACCTACAGCATCAGCTCATTATATATGCAATTTGGGTCTCTCCCCAAATTGCCTGTCTTAGTCTGTTCAGGCTGCTATAATAAAATGTCACAGACTAGGTGGCTTAAATAACAGAAATTAGTTTATCACAGTTCTACAGAGTGGAGGTCTGAGTTCAGAATGCCAACATGCTTGGGTTCTGGTGAAGGCTCTCTTTCTGGTGTCCTCACATGGGGTGGGGGAGAGATTGAGAGAGAGAGAGAGAGAGAGAGGGACAGCTAGCTCTCATAAAGTCACTAATCCCATCTTCAGGGCCCTACCCCATGACCTAATTACCTCCCCAAGGCCCCATCTCCAAATATCATCACATTGAGAATTTAGGGTTTCAACATATGAATTTGAGGGGACACAAGCACATAGTCCATGACATTATTTGGGTCAGGATCTGCATTATAACATATGTCTAGGTGATTGGGGATACATATTAACATTTGAGTAAAACTGTTCAAAGAAATTTCTCTGATGATGAAAATGGTATATATCTGCACTGTCGAAAATAATAACCATTAGCCTGATGCAGTAGCATGAACCTGTAGTCAGCCTGCTTGGGAAGCTTAGGCAAGACGATTGCTTGAACCCAGGAATTCAAGGCTAGCTGGGCAGTGTAAGGAGGGCCAGCCCCTGAGAAAATAAAATATAATATAATAGCCACTAGCTACACATGGCTATTGAGCACTTAAACTTTTGTTAGTATGACTGAGGAATCACATTCAAAATTTTATTTTAATTAATTTAAATTTAAAATCCACATGTAAATAATGGCTACCATATTGAACAATTTATCTCCAGATGTCTGAAATATTTGTATATGAAAACAGTAATTTACGAAAATAAATTTTAACATTATCTTAGAGATGGCCCATCTCAAGATAACTAAAGTTCGAAACAACTAAGTGATAACAAAGAAAACTGAACACATAAAAATGTAAAACTTTTTTTTAAATTTATTTTTAACCTTTATGTTAGGTTCATGGGTTCATGTGAAGGTTGGTTATATCGGTAAACTCATTTCATGGGGGACTGTTGTACAGATTACTTCATCACCCAGGTATTAAGCCTAGTACCCAATAATTTCCTTGTGCTCATCTCCCTCCTCCCAAACTCCACCCTCAAGTAGACCCCACTATCTGTTGTTCTCTTCCTTGTGTTCTTGAGTTCCCATCATTTAGCTACCACTTATAAGTGAGAACGTGTGGTATTTGGCTTTCTGTTCCTCCATTGGTTCAACCATTGCGGAATGCAATAGGGTGATTCCTCAAAGAGCTAAGAGCAGAATTACCATTTGACCCAACAGTCTCATTCTGGGTATACTCCGAGGAATATAGATCAAAGATACAGCATGTGAATGTTCACTGCATTACTATTCACAATAGCAAAGTCATGGAATCAACCTAAACACCCACCAATGACAGATTGGATAAAGAAATTGAGCTACATATACACCATGGAATACTATGCGACCACGAAAAAGAATGAAGTAATGTTTTTGTGGGAACATGGATGGAGCTGGAGGCTATTATTCTTAAAAATGTAAAACATTTAAGTAGGAAAAGAGTATAAATAAAGTTAACAGTTGTGTATTTCTATATTTTATTATAAATAAACAAGAACTAAACACCATAGCACTAAACAAGGGCAAAGAAAAGGAAGATGTCAATCATAAATAAGAAATCGACATGGCAAATACATACAAAAAATATGTTTAACCTTATAGTAATAAAATGAAAATTAAATCAACAATGGGTCTTAGTTTTTCATAATAGCTCATGCTGGCATAAATGTGGAGAAATGAATAGTTGTGTAAATGCACACAACCAAAATGTGAGGAAATATGATAGTTTCAATTTTTTAATGTGCACAGTCTTTGAAATAATAATTTTACTTTCAGGACATGGTAAGTGTGCCAGACTATATGTTTGAGACTACTCATGGTTTGGAATAGCAAAAATGTTAAAGCTTCCTATATGTCTAAAAACAGGAGAGTGAAAGATATTATATAACAATTAAAATCATAATATAGGTCTATATTCATTTATGTGAATGTGGGTATTGTGAGGAGGGCAAGAGCATTAGCTCTGAGAAGGAACCACTGGGCTAGTGTACTGCTTACCCTGTAACCTAACTATGTGACAATGGGAAAGATGTATAATTTCTCTCTGCCTCAATTTTTTTTTCTGAAAACAGCAATAAGGATAGTATAAACTTACACATTTATATTGAAGTTTAAATTAGTTATATGTAAAAGCCTATGTAAAATAACTATATTTAGAATTTAATAACTATCAATAAATGCTAGCTGATCTTTTCTCTAAGTTTTATTTTAAGTTCTGGGGTACATGTGCAGAATGTGCAGTTTTATTACACAGGTAAACATGTGGCATGGTGGTTTGCTGTACCTATCAACCCATCACCTAGGTATTAAGCCCAGCAAGCATTAGCTATTATTCCTAATGTTCGCCCTACCCCCACCCCAAGACAGGCCCCAGCGTGTATTGTTCCCCTCCCTGTGTCCGTGTGTTCTCATTGTTCAGATCCTACTTATAAGTGAGAACACGCAGTGCTTCGTTTTCTGTTCCTGTGTTAGTTTGCTGAGGATAATGGTTTCCAGCTCCATTCATGTCCCTGGAAAGGACATGGTCTCATTCCTTTTTATGTCTGCATGGTATTCCCATCAATGATAGACTAGATAAAGAAAATGTGCTATATAACACGATAACTGATATTTCAGTAGATGTTATAATAGTAATAAGAAAGTACATGGAAAGATAATCAGTAATAGGTCTGCCTTTGCCAAGTCACCCATTAGTTCAAGAGTGGCCATTTAACTTCCTTTACTATTTCACTTGAAATACTGTTTCATCCTGTCTTTCATGACATTGGATTCTTCTGTTTTTCCTCTTATTTCAATGCCTTCTTCCTCCTGGTTTCTTTGCTGACTCCCTCCTCTGTTTAAGTTCTAAGTGTCGGAATGCTCCAGATCTCAGGCCTGGATCTCTGTCCTTTCTCTATCCATATTTTCTTCCTGATCCTTCAGTCTAAAAATGAAAGCCACCAGTCCCTTTATTACATCGACTGGATTCATTCCATTGCAAATACATACCACCATTTGAATGATCTTGTTTACACACACATTTGTAGGATATATTCTTACTACTGGTAATTTTATTAGTTTCTCCTTACTAAGATGCAAGTCCCATGAGAATAAGAACCTTGTATGTGCTTGTTCATCTTTGCATCCCAGCATATGGATCAGTGTCTTGTATAAGAGTTCTTGAATGAAAATTTGTTGAATAACTGTATTACCTAGGAAAGAACATCTTTTAGAACATGTGCATACCTATAATGCTTTTGCATAAACATAATATTCACAATAACAACAGTAATAGCAAGCACATACACAATGTTTATTATGTGCCCTACTTATATTAACTAAATCGTTCAATCACCACACTAATTTTAAGAGATAGGCACTTTAATTCTTCTCATTTTAAAAATTAGAGTATTGAGGCAAACAGAGTTGAAGTGATGTATAAGGCTATGCAACTATTACATGTAGAGGAAAATGCATATTATAGAAAAAATAGCATAATTTTGTTTATATCTGGCATTTGTCTATTTTTTATTTAAAAATAAATGTCTGTGTTGCTTAGGTCTCCCCAATAGGTGTATACTCTTTTTACAACACTTTTATATAGTAATTTTAAGGGAAATGTAAAATCCTATCTTCGCAAAACTACCCCCGAAAGAAGAGCCTTTGGAATCTGTGGGTTTCCACTTAATTTTAAAATAAGAAGGCAGGAGGATTTGTGGAATAGAAATGCCTCCAATGCATTACCAAGTTGGCAGTATCTGCAACAAAGAGATAAAAATTCAAAAGTAAGTATGAGTGTATTGGGCAGATAGGATTTGGGGCAAAGTAATAAAGAAAGCAGGGGATTGCAGGTGGAAACAGAACCTGCCTAATGAAAACATTTAAAACAGAGTTTAGGAGATGATGTCCTTCAGGTTTGGGGGCAGATTGGTTTTCAGTGACTGGCTTCCTTGATGCTCAGCCAAGTCTTGCCCACTTTTTCGGCTTCTGTCACATAAAATACTATAGCTTGTTTCACCTAAAGTGGGAACACTGTAGTTTTCCTTAAGCTCACACAGAGTTGATATGTATTTGAAAATACCCATCAGTAATTAGAGAACAGTGGAAGAAACAAATGACAGCTGCAGCCTACAGTATATTCTCCAAGTCTATTTCCTCACTTCATTTAGTTAATTCAAGTATAGCAATTTGAGAGAATGTTAAGGCATATGAAGTGGTCACAAGAAATTGATTACTAAAGTAAAACATGAGGACCTAACATTCTCAAAACTTGACAATCAACAAAATAATAAATTCACAATTATATTCCTCCATGTCCTGATTTTTTTTAACTCTAGGTTGACTATAAATTAAATTAAAGGTGCTCTCAGATAAAATTTCAGTTTAATTGTTCTGTAGTACTCTCTATATGGCTAGCCATTATTGTGAGGTCAAATTTAAATATAGAAACAGGATTTTGGAGATAATCTAGTCTAACCCCTTCATTAAACAGATCAGGAAAACGAAGCTCAGAAAGTCAGGCAGCTTGCCTAGGAACACAGCCTGCTTCTTTGGGTGTTCAGGACTCATTTCTTCTAGTGTGTAACACTTTATCTTCATTCATAGATCTTCTCCTTAGCTCTCTTTCCAGGAGGTTAAGAAGAATAAACTACTGGATTTCAAATGGAAATTAAGGAGTAAATTAAAGAGTAAACAATTTTGTACAGAGAAAGAGGCACTAAAATATCCACTGGGATATGAGACAGATTAGGCCAGCCTTGGTAAAATTGTGAAGTGGTTTTCTGGAGACCCCAGGAATCTCTAGCTCCATTCTACTCCCTCAGCCAAGTGCCTTACACCCTCTCCTTGACTCCTGAAAACTACAAACTACAAGCAACAAAACTAATAACAGATTGTCTCTTGACAATCTGTTATTGGTTCCAGTTTTGCACTCATGACTTCCTCTATTTGAGAAGCTTTTCCCCCAGATACCTGTGTGTCTATCTTTGATGCTTTCTCCAACCTCTTTCATGAACACCACCCCCAGTCTCTCATATTACCCAGTTGGCTGTAGAGCTAGATTAAACCAGGTTTACATTATGGCTTTAGTCTTTGTTAGCTGTGTAATCTTGAACAATGATTTAATTTCTCTGTGGTTCAACAACTCATCATTAAAGTTGCAAGGGTACTTACCTTACAGAGTTGTGATAATTAAATGAGTTAATATTTGCAAGATGCAAAACATTAGCTCCTGTTGCCCTATTTATTACCTTTCTTTTCAACTTTTGAGACATGGTCTCACTCTGGCACCCAGGCTGGAGTGCAGTGGCATGGTCATGGCTCTCTACAACCTCTTCCTCCTGGGCTCAAACAATCTTCCCACCTCACTCTCCAGAGTAACTGGAACTACAGGCAGGTGCCACCACACCCAGCTAACTTTTGTATTTTTTTAGTAGAGATGGGGTTTCCCCATGTTGCTCAGATTGGTCTCAAACTCCTGCAATCAAGTAATCCACCTGCCTTAGCCTCCCAAAGTGCTGGGATTACAGACATGAACCACCGCGCCCGGCCTTTAGTACCTTTCATGTATTTGTATTATGTTATCTTAATATATTTACTCATTTATTAATTAATTGTTTATCTCTGCTGTTAAGATAAAATTCTAGGAGAGTAAGGAACTTGATTTTCTTTTCTTTTTCTTTTTTCTTTCAAGACAGGTTCTCGCTTTGTCAGCTAGGGTGGAGTGCAGTGGTATGATCACAATCACAGCTCACAGCATCCTCAACTTCCTGGGTGCAAGCGATCCTCCCACATGAGCCTCCCAAGCAGCTGGGACCACAGGTGTAGACCATTATGCTCAGTTAATTTTTAAAACACTTTTTGTAGAGATGGGGTCTTACTATATTGCCCAGGCTGCTCTTGAACTCCTAGGCTCAAGTAATCCTCTTATCTCAGCCTCCCAAATGATTTTCTTTTTCAGCTTATATCCCAAGTATTCAGAAAGTTTCTTTGCAAAGAGAAGGCCCTCAGTAACTATTTCTTAAGGAGCCAACAGTCATTTACATTTCAGTGGGCACTCAGGTATGTCCTCAGGCCCCAAAAGCCACAGCTTCATTTTTTTTTTTTTTTTTTTTTACTTTAGGTTCTGGGATACATGTGCTGAACGTGCACGTTTGTTACATAGGTGTACATGTGCCATGGTGGCTTGCTGCGCCTATCAGCCTGTCATCTAGGTTTTAAGCCCCGCATGCATTGAGGATTTGTCCTAATGCTCTCCCTCGCCTTTCCCCCAGCCCCCAACAGACCCCAGTATGTGGTGTTCCCCTCCCTGTGTCCATGTGTTCTCATTGTTCAACTCCCACTTATGAGTGAGAACATGTGGTGGTTGGTTGTCTGTTCCTGTGTTAGTGTGCTGAGAATGATGGTTGCCAGCTTCATCCATGTCCCTGCAAAGGACATAAACTCGTCCTTTTTTATAGCTGCATAGTATTCCATGTGTATATGTGCCACATTTTCTTTATCCAGTCTCTCACTGATGGACATTTGGGTTGGTTCCAAGTCTTTGCTACTGTAAATAGTGCTGCAACAGACATACATGTGCACGTGTCTTTATAGTAGAATGATGTATAATCTTTTGGGTATATACCTAGTAATGGGATTGCCCAGCCTCATTTTTCACCACTGAATGAAGCTCTGTTGTGTTTAAAGGTGTTTCAGGCCTCAGTAAGGAAGACTGTAGAAGGTGTTGCAGACTCATGTGTACAGGCACAACCAATTCTGTGTCTACATGAGTGACCTCTGAGTGCTGAGCAAAGTCCTTTCCCCAAGTGGTTTTCCCACGTGAACCACAATAGTTTCTGGAATTCCATTCTCTTCTTCACTTAAGCTCAGTCTTTAACAGAGGTTCACTAAAATATTCAATGCAAGATATCTGTATTCATATACACGTGAATTCTAACTTCTAGGTTATCAACTAGTTTAATCATTTTGCTAGTAAATAGGACTCTGACAACAAAACCAAAGTTTGTGGTTATAATCACCTAATTAATCTGACCAGCACTACGTAAGTATCTAAACAACAGTACAGGCAAAATGATAGAAATGAAATGTGGAGGCAACATAGCTTATTAATTTTTTTGCTATGGAAACTTTATATTTTAAAAAATTTCTTCAACTTTTAGTTTTTCTCCATTCTATGTCTGAAATAAATGAATATGAAATAGAATGCCAAACAATCAAACAATATATAGAAAGCCATGTCTTGGGAAATGAAATAAACTAGCCTTAGAAAAGTCAAGGATGAAAGAAAATCAACTGCTTTCCAAGTTTAGGTCACATTTGACCTAAAGTCTAAGAGACCAGCAATAGATCTGAAGGAAGTACAGATAATCAGGCCAAGCATAAATATCACCAGAGGTAAGGAAATGTGAAGAGCTGATTTTGGAAGTGAAAAAAACTTTTGAAGACATGGATACCCAACAGCTACCTGGTGCAGGAGCTACAATCAGTAGGCATTCAATAACTGCTGCTTATTGAATAATGTATAGCATAGAGGTAATAGGCTTTTTCCTTCTTTCTTCCTTCCTTTCTTTGTTTCTTTTTCTTTCTTTCATTCTTTTTCCCTCTTTCTTTCCTCCTTCTTCTTCATATTGTTGCTATTATTATACTTCCTATGGCCGTACAAATTAAAAGCACAATTAAATTAATATTTATTTTGTGCTCCCACCAATTAAGTAAAAATAACTTAAAACAAATTTTTGTGACTGAATTCTACCTGGGCATCTAGTGAAGATGTTTTGAGATGAGGGGGAGAAAGAATGCAGAGATAGAAGAGGATAGACTCACTGCTTCATGTATTTTACAGTTTAGATTAGCGCTTGGAAAAGTCGAGAGATTTTTGTTAAATTTTCACTTATATACCTGCTGATGTTTAGAAGAACCATTTCAATAAACTTGTGCTTCTATTCCCTATTAATAAAATAGGGGCTATGAATTACTTTGTCTACACAAACAAAATAAAACCATATTAAAATTATGAAACTACAATTATAAGAAAACCGTATTATGTTAAATGACATAACATAAAGCAGATATATAAAATTAATTTTTCCAATGTCTTTATTTTATAAGAACATGGCACCACAAAAAGTTGTTATTTGTGCAGTCCACCAATGATCAATCTGTAGTAAGATTCTAATTTTCTCACTCCCAGTTTGCTGCTCTTTCTCCCAGAGGGATGACCTGGAAGAACAGAGGCTGGAATAGATGCGACCAAACTTCTACTTCCTCATCTAGAAAACAATATTTTGTATTCAGGTGTGTTCCCAGGTACATTCACCTAGAAAATCATGTAGTGAGCAGCTTACTGCAAAGTGTATGTAACTGCATGTATACAGAGAGTCATCCCTCATATCCACAGAGGATTGGTTCAAGGACACGTGCAGACATCAAAATCTGTGGATGCTCAAGTCTCTTATGTAATAAAATGGTGTAATATGTTCAGTATTTTAAAATTTTTACACATATTCTTCCATGTACTTTAAATCATCTCTAGATTACTTATAATAGCTAATACATTGTAAATAATGTGTAAATAGTTGTTATACTGAATTTTGTATTATTTTTATTTTTATATTGTTTTTAGTTGTTTTTTAACTAATATTTTCAATCCATAGTTACTTGAATCTACAGACACATACAAATGGCCAACTATATTCTCAGAGTAAATGCACCACCATAATTTTAAAATCTACCCATTTGTATGTTAATGTAAAGTTATATTAAGATACAAGATTTGAAAAGAAGTGGTTTTTAGTAGATGCTCTAAATTTTATTTTATAATACAATCAGAGTAGGGCATTCAGTATGGATGTACCATTAGCAAATAGGTAGTAAAAATCCAAATAAAAAATAAATTTTAAAAAGTTAGTGAAAATCTAATGTAATTACAACTGATTTATAGTACAATATTTATTTTGAATGGAGACTCTTATCTCATTTAAAATATTCCAAGCATTGTGTATACGGATTAAAGTTTTTTATCCATTAAAAGAAAACATACAAATTGCAGGATGCTCTAATAAAGCAAAACCAAACCCCAAATGATAAATGCACACAGCCTATTTTAATCTGAGGCCCTCTGTGAAAGGTTATGTGTTTACTTTTACAAAAAGAAATAAATCATCTGAAATCATCTAAAAACCAACATAAACTACTTACAGTATCTTTAATTTGGCTATCTTCCATTATTTTCTTACGGATTTTTTAATGGAAATGTTTTGCTATGAAAATGCACGTAAAATTTGACAGGTTATGTTTTAAACCCATTAAAAGCTATACTGTGCTCCTTATACCCAGGTCCTAAAACTAATAATCATATGCAACAAATAATGTATATGTATGAATCCATTCTCACACTGCTATAAAGAACTACCTGAGACTGGGTAATTTATGAAGAAAAGAGGTTTAATTGACTCACAGTTCCACAAGCTGTCCAGGAAAAATGGTTGGGTAGGCCTCAGGAAACTTACAGTCATGGCAGAAGAGCGAAGGGGAAGCAAGCAAATTCTTCATATGGTGGAGCAGGAGAGAGAGTGAAGGGGAAGTGCTACAAACTTTTAAACTACCAGATCTCATAAGAACTCACTCACTATCATGAGAACAGCAAGGCGGAAAATCTGTCACCATGATCCAATCACCCCCCAATAGGTCCCTCCCCCAACACTGGGAATTGCAATTCCATATGAGATTTGGGTGGGGACACAGAGCCAAACCATGTCATTTTGCCCTTGGTCCCTTCCAAGTCTCATGTTCTCACATTTCAAAATACAATCATGCCTTTCCAAGAGTCCCCCAAAGTCTTAATTCATTCCAGCATTTTACTTAAAAGTCCAAGTCCAAAGTCTCATCTCAGTCCCTTCTGCCTATGACCCTGTAAAATCAAAAACAAGTTAGTTACTTCCAAGAAACAATGAGAGTACAGGAATTGGGTAAATGCCTCTATTCAAAAAGGGAGAAATTGCTCAAAATAAAGGAGATATAGGCCCCATGAAAGTCCAAAACCCAGCACGGCAGTTATTAAATCTTAAAGCTTTCAAACTAATCTCCTTGACTACATGTCTCATATCCAGGGTACACCGATGTAACGGGTAATATCCCAAAGCCTTGGGCAGCTCCAGTCTTGTGGCTTTGCAGGGTACAGCCCCTGTGGCTGCTTTTATGGGCTAGTGTTGAGTGCCTGCAGCTTTTCCAGGTGCACAGTGCAAGCTGTCAGAGGATCTACCATTCTGAGGTCTGGAGGACAGTGACCCTCCTCTCACAGCTGCACTAGGCAGTGTTCACGTGGGGATTCTGTGTGGGAACTCCAACCCCACATTTCCCTGCAGCACTGCCCTAGTAGAGGTTCTCCATTAGGGCTTTGCTTCTGCAGAAGACTTCTGCCTGAACATCAATGCATTTCCATACATCCTCTGAAATCTAGGCAGAGGTTCCCCAGCTTCAACTCATGCCTTCTAAGCACCCACAGGCCAACAACACATGGAAGGTGCCAACGCTTAGGGCTTGCACCTTCTGAAGCAACAGCCCAAACTATATATTTGCCCCTTTTAGCCACAGCTAGAATTGGAGTAGCTGGGACATATGGCACCATGTCCCCAGGCTGCACAGAGCAGTGGGGCTTTCAGTCCCACAAAAGCATTTTTCCCTCCTACACCTCTGGCCCTATGATGGAAGGGGCTGCCATGAAGGTCTCTAAAGTGCCCTAAAGGCATTTTTCCCATTGTCTTGGCTACTAACATTTGGCTCTTCTTTACTTATGCCAATTTCTGCAGTCTTGAATTCCTCCCTAGAAAATGAGTTTTTCTTTTCTGCCACATAATTGGGCTGCAAATTTTCCAAACTTTTATGCTCTGCTTCCCTTTTAAATATAAGTTTTAGTTTCAGGTCATTTATTTGCTTATAAAAATGAACATAGGCTTGTAGATGCAGCCAGGCCACATATTGAATGCTATGCTGCTTAGAAATTCTTCCATCAGCTACCCTAAATCATCTCTCTCAAGTTCAAAGTTCCACAGATCTCTAGAGCCAGAGTAAAATGTCACCAGTCTCTGTGCTAAGGCATAGCAAGAGTGACCAGTTCCCAGTAAGTTCCTCGTCTCTATCTGAAACCACCTCAGCCTGGACTTTACTGTCCATATCACTATCAGCATTTTGGTCACAACCATTTAACAAGTCTCTAAGAAGTTACAAACTTTCCCTCATCTTTATGTCTTCTTCTGAGCCCTCCAAAACTGTTCCCACCTTTGCCCATTACCGAGTTCCAAAGTTGATTCCACATTTTCATTTCCTTCCTCTTTCATTCCACCTTTATAGGTGAGATGAAGCCAAAGGTACTTTATAGCAATGTCCCACTCCTGGTAGCAATTTTCTGTATCAATTCATTCTCACACTGCTATAAAGAACTATGTGAGACTGGGTAATTTATGAAGAAAAGGTTTAACTGACTCAGAGTTTTGCAGGCTGTACAGGAAGCATGATTGGGGAGGCCTCAGGAAACTTACAATCATGGCCAAAGGGCAAAGGGGAATCAAGCACCTTCTTCACATGGCAGAGCAGGAGAGAGAGTGTGAAGGAGGAGTGCTACACATTTTTAAACAACCAGATCTCGTGAGAATTCACTATCATAACAACAGTAAGAGCGAAACCTGTCCCCATGATCCAATCACCTCCTGCCATGTCCTTCCCACAATATTGGAAATTACAATTTGACATGAGATTTGGGTGGGGACACAGAACCAAACCATATCATTGTACAACCTAAACAAGTATTCAATTGAATTGAAAGATTTTGCTGTTCCAAATATACATTATATATTATATATATATTAATATTTTATATATATATATACTAAACTCATTTATGTCTTCCTATGTAGGCAAACACGAGAAAAAAGAAAATTGTCTGATACTCAATGTTTACTTGATGTTTCTTCTAAGTTTTCACCTCGAGTCACATTGGAGGTTCCACATTTTTTCACTCTGCTATATGGTGTCACTAAATACTAATAGGGCAATTCCATGGGGATACAGTCACAAAGTCTACTATTTTTGTTATAGAGTTTATCCTGATTTATGAATGAGAACTCTTGCTTGTGGCAGAAACAAGACTTAATGAACTTAGAAAGGAGAGTCATTTTTTCTTTAAATCATGGTATGTTGTTTTCATCTTCAGTGTCTGAACAATCAATGGTCTGAGGGCTGGATTTGGTGCACACAAGAGAAAATAGACATGGGGTCAAATGCCAAAAGGAGACTCTCATGCCGTCCCTTGCATATTCTTTCAGTTCACCTTGGCTTGATTTTCTCTAAATACAAAGTAGTTTTCTTCACATGACAGTGGACATGGCTGTCAATAGTTCTCAAGATCCATAGCATACAGTTTTCATCACCTAGAGGAATTATCCATATTTGAAGTACCAGGAGAGAAGGGAGAAAGGACAGAACACATCTGTTCCCTTTAAAGCCATTACCTGAAAAATCCACAAATCACTAGTCCTTAAATGCTACCAGTCAGGTTTTTGACCCATGGCCAAACTTATCTGCAAGAAACACTGAAAAAGTTGCCTTAACCAAGGCAACCATGTATCCCCATAAATTTCAAGAAATCTGTTAAAGAATAATATGAATATTAAAGGACAACTAAAATTCCACAATTATGGCAATGAAGATATAAGAATAACTCAAGCATTAATAGATGGATGTAACTGAGTTACAAAGAGGAACCAAAAGAAATGTGTTTCCCAAAATAAGACAGAAGGCTTTAGAACAGGGGTCACCAATTTCATGTTCTAGAGCCCCATGGGTACCAGTTCGTGCCTGTTAGGAACCAGGCCACACAGCAGGAGGTGAGTAGTGGGCAACTGTGTGAAGCGTCATCTGTATTTACAGTTGCTCCCCACTGTTCACATTACCGCCTAAGCCCCGCCTCCTGTCAAATCAGCAGTGGCATTAGATTCTCATAGGAACGCAAACCCTATTGTGAACTGCACATGCGAGGGATCAAGGTTGCTTACTCATTATGAGAATTAAATGCCTGATAATCTGTCACCGTCTCCCATCATTCCCACATAGGACCATCTAATTGCAGGAAAACAAGCTCAAGGCTCCCACTGATTCTACATTATAGTGAGTTGTATAATCATTTCATTATATATTACAATGTAATAATAATAGTGATAAAGTACATAATAAATGTAATGCACTTGAATCATGCTGAGACTACCCCCTGACCCACCCCAGCCTGTTGAAAAATTGTCTTCCATCAAACCAGTCCCTGATGCCAAAAAGGTTGGGACCTCTACTTTAGAAGACATCCTTTAAAAAAATTCATTTTTATGGCTGAATAGTATTCCATTTTGTATAAGTACCACATTTTCTTTATTCATGGATGAAATTGAAGGTCATTATGCTAAATGAAATAAGCCAGGCACATAAAAACAAACATCGCATGTTCTCACTTATTTGCGGGGTCTAAAAATCAAAACAGTTGAGCTAATGGAAATAGAGAGTAGAAGCATGGCTACCAGAGTCTGGGAAGGGTAGTGAAACAGGGGTGAGGAGGTGAGCATGGTTAATGGGTACAAAATTAGTTAGAAAGAATAAGACCTAGTATTTGATAGCACAACAGGGTGATTTTAGTCAATAACAATTTAGTCGCACATATAAAAATAGTAAAAGAATAATTGGATTGTTTGTACCACAAAAGACAAATGTTTGAGGGGATGAATACCCCATTTTCCATAATGCAATTATTACACATTGCATGCCTGTATCAAAACATTTCATGTCGCTCATAAATATATACATATACATGTACTCACAAAAATTTTAAAAAATGTTTTAAAAAAACTCATTACTGCAAATAAGGCTTTTACTTTCAAATTATTTTTTACAACATTTTTAGCTGGCTAACAAAATTAAGGTCAAAGCAGTTTAGTTTTGGTTTCCTCCATTGTATTACAGTAGTTTTGTTTAAAAGTTTAATGAGTGAGTGCTCTTGTCAGGAAACTCAGGAACCTGTTTGCTTTCAGAGAGAATATTGCTTCCTTAATAATAACATCTGAACTTCTAAAAGCTTCTGATTAAGAGATTAAAAAGAATGTGCTAGACCCTGCCAGTTGAGTAACTACTCACTAGGTGAAAAAGTAGGACATCAGAAACACAGAGTAATTTTCTCCAACAAGTGTTAAATGGTACTTCAGTGAAGCCATGCTGACTCCCTCATTCTAAGTACCTATTTAAGATCTTGGAGCAGCTGAGTCACGCAGTAGAGCCTGACCCAATCCACTTTTCAATTGCTCTCCTCGTTCCATACAAAAAGCAGAAACAATTAAACCTCTTTCAGGTACCCAAATCAGAGACACTCCCAAAATATTGTCAGCACCTGATGTAGTGCCTATGGCGTTCTCTAATGGAGATCTATTATGTGCACCTAAATATCTTTCACATTTTAAATCTGATGAGTAATCCTTTGTATCACCTCCTGCCAAAATATCTATTGTATATTTTAACTAGGAGAGGATGGCTGCCATGTAACTAAATTGGAAGCATGGATATTTTTAGTGCTTGGTGAAAAAACTTACATAAAGAGCAACTCTATTCACCCTATTGAGATCTTCTTATGTAAAAGGCCTGGCACGAGTGTAAAGTATTATTATGACTATAAAAGCGCCTCAATCTGTAATCATAGGAAAGGCAGTATTATAGAGAAATACCATTCAGTTGCATGGCAACTGAATCCTAGTGGAGTTAGTTGCCACGCAGAGGAGTTATTATGAGTGCTTCGATGCAGCCCAGCCAAAAGAGCACTCAGACCACAAGCAGGTAAACACCTACCTGTTGCCTGAGGACATTTTCTCCTCCACCCTGGTAGTCAAATGAAATTGAAGATGAAGATGTGGGTTTGCTTCCCGATGCAGGGCCTGAATACCAGTTAAGGTTGTTTTGTTTGACAGATGTCTAGCACCTTGGTTTATTGTGTAAGCAAGAAAAAGCACCCACATCACAGTGTCAGCAACAATTGGAAATCCACAGCAAGAGCTTGTGCCAAATTCAGATGATTCTAGAAATGTAAATATACGTTACTAGCCTCCAAAATGGGTGTGGTGTAAAAGCTCAAGGTTTTCTCTTGTTAAAAAATAAAAATGTAAGTGCTTGATATTGGGTCGTTGTTATGTTTTATCTTCCAGCATTCGTTCTTTTTGCAAAGAATAGCAATTTCAGCTTCTTTTGAGAACTACACTTTCCTCATTGTCAATCATGCAGTTTGGGTGAATCCCACCTGTGGCAGGGATGGGCACGTGATCCAGACCCAGCCCATTCATCTATTTCATTTATCTGATAACACTGAAATTGGGTTAGGGTTGGGCATAAAACAAAGCCAGGTGAATAAGACCCATTCTGAGGCTTCTTATGGAAGCTTTGTGAAAGAAGTGCTCTCTTTCTGCTGGGCAGTCTTAGTTGGCAGAGGTTCCTCAGGAGGTGGCCACCTTGCCTCCTGTGGACATGCTTTACTAACTTACCCAGAGTGAAGCCAGCTCTGAGGAAAGCAGGGCCAAGAGATGCAGGAGACAGCTTGTTAATTGCATCATTCCAACACCTGCATCCTGCTGGGACAAAAATCCCTCCCCCAAACTTTGGCAATAGGCAATTTATTTGTCTTTTAAATTTAAGCTATTTTGAATTAGGTTCCTCCCCTTTGCAAGAAAACAGGTTCCTACCAATATTCAGCACAAACTTGAACTTTGGAGTTTACATCTGCCCTCTACCACTTACTAACCGTGTGACCTGAGCAAACTACATACGTTTTCTGGGCTGCAGAATCTTTGTTTTTAAAATGAGCCTAATAATGGTACCTTGTTTGTGTTAAACGAGACAGTGCATGTGAAGAACTTATCCAAGTTCCTGGAATAAAAGATGAGCTCAGTGTCAGGCCTCTGAGCCCAAGCCAAGCCATCGCATCCCCTGTGACTTGCACGTATACACCCAGATGGCCTGAAGTAACTGAAGAATCACAAAAGAAGTGAAAACGCCCTGCCCCGCCTTAACTGATGACATTCCACCACAGAAGAAGTGAAAACGCCCTGCCCCGCCTTAACTGATGACATTCCACCACAAAAGAAATGAAAATGGCCGGTCCTTGCCTTAAGTGATGACATTACCTTGTGAAAGTCCTTTTCCTGGCTCATCCTGGCTCAAAAATCTCCCCTACTGAGCACTTTGTGACCCCCACTCCTGCCCACCAGAGAACAAGCCCCCTTTGACTGTAATTTTCCTTTACCTACCCAAATCCTATAAAACGGCCCCACCCTTATTTCCCTTCACTGACTCTTTTCGGACTCAGCCCACCTGCACCCAGGTGATAAAAAGCTTTATTGCTCACACAAAGCCTGTTTGGTGGTCTCTTCACATGGACGTGCATGACACTCAGTAAGTGGTATTTAATATTTGTTAAAGATTTACAAGTGTATTTCTGTGAGTTGAGTGGAGTATGTGATGTGCAGAGAACATGACCCTTTCAGGGATATCCTCCATCACTTATATACTACTCTCTGGACCCCTAGTTCTTGAATTTCATTTTACCCAAGAAACACTAGTGAGCCTTTAATAGGTTCAAAAAATTCCTCTTACACCAAGGTCCTTGGAGCATTGCAAGAGAGTAGTGTAGGCCACTACTACTCAAGCAACCTGTGGATTTGCATCTTTGTCCTATGATTGAGGGAACCCTCCCTGGGTCTTGTTCCCTCAAAGCACACTTCCCTCTCTTCTCTCTTAGAAAACTGATAGACTCTTAAGCCTTCAAAGCCATGCTGGGAAGTCCTCTGCATTAAGATTTTGCTCTGCCATGCAAAATTTCTTTGTAGTGATAAAACACCAGGTACAGGGATACATCATTGGAAGGAGAATGTGACGAAAGAAAAAATACAGAAAGCACAAAATAGAAATTAATATCTCAATATATTGTTCCTACCAAATAGTTAATATTCAGTGAGTTGTCACAACACCCCCTGTGCTAAGCAGAAATCCCCACCCTGCTTATATCTGTAACTTTTTCATGGCACCTGTAGGCCAAATAAATACCATTTATTAAAATGCTTAGGTCCAAATGCCTAAATAACTACATTGCAATAACCTAATATCAATTTGAAAAAATAATACATTAATATTGAACAAAAATATTTTTATTTAAAAATATCCACAATGATTTACTAAAATGCTGTGCACACATATCAGATGTTGCACAATTTCTCAAAATGCAAAACCAGTTTGGGCATTGCCAACCTCATTGCCTGTTCCTCGTTGACCTTTGCATGACACTTGCTTTTTATCACAACCACTATCAAAACCCAGCTTCACAAAGATATGACAGCGTCAAAAATAATGTTGTCCAATCCTACATTTAAACCCAAAATCTCTCTGCTATAAGTTTGCTGCTGGCACTCAGGGGCACCTGGGCACAGTTTGGGGACTGTGATGCAAAGACATTTCCAAGTGTTACCTTATGTTAAGGAAAAAACAGTCTTGTGAGGAGAGGAACTTTAGTCAGATGTCAAAGACAAAGAAACCAGATTTTTAGGCATAATAATTTGTTTAAAGTTACTAAACAGAGGAAGGCAGGTACTACTCAGGGCTTCCAAATTCCCTGCCTTCAACCATTACTCTGTTTTGTCTAAAGCAGGAAAAAAATGTATTAATGTTTTTCATGATGTTGTTAATTTCACTCCTTAATTTATACAGTCACACATAAAATATCTCATAAACACTAACTTTGTGCTCACTGCCAAGCTTGGGTCTGAAAATTCAGAATAAGTAAGAACTCAGAAAGCAGAGGGGATAAATAAGGACAATAAATGTTTGTAAAGGTGCTGTCACAGAGTATAGAGGGTACCATGGGGATCAACAATCATAAAAGCTTCATTGAGTATCTCATGCCTCAGGAGAAGTTGATATGATTAAGCAGTATCAAGGTACCATCACATTGTTCAAAAATTGTCACCTCCAGCCAAAGCAGTAATACACACAAACTGCCAAAGATCCTAAACTGTCTGAGAAAAGGGGGGTGCAGAATATTAGGGAGGCAGGAAGGATGAGGCATATCTAGATATAGGGCTGAAGAATAAGGGAGGGGTCCGATTATCAGCATTTTCCCAGGAATAGCAGTACATCAGTGTGTCTCCAAAAAGTGACGTCAATGCTGGAAAGTTGATTCCGAAAAAAACGGATCCCCATAACTGTTGAAGAACCACTCTTGGGTTTCAAAATGAACAGAAGCATTATAAAAGCTTTGAGAATATCTGCTGCTTCAACAAAAAACAACAGTAACCAAAAGCTTTTTTCTGAGTGTTTCTAGTCCTTGGAAACAGTACGCTCTAGGAGCCACTGCTTGTGGCAACAAGGAGCTTTGCCTTCTCACTCACCTCTGACAATGACACTTCTTTAAACTGTTTCAGATAAATCTGTTTATCTTTTAAAAAAATGCACATGCTAACTTTATTTTATTTATTTATGTATTTATGTATTTATTTATTTATTTTTGGGATGTTGGGAGGAGATGATAGGTTGATATAAGGATGATGCTTATAATCCAAGTGGTCCAGTGTCTATGACCTCCAGCCCAGGGATGCAAGTGAAAGGACACAAAGATAGATGTGTACCCGCCCCCCCGCTACACCTTTGTTCTGCTCTAATCTTTGCACATACCAGAGATTTCGTAAGTTCTGTGAGTACCTGTTTTTCTGCACGTACCAGAGATTTTGTTTTGCACATACCAGAGATTTTGTAAGTTCTGAGGCAAGGTCACAAGACGTGTTTAAGTAAGATAAACTCTTGCTGCCATAAACCTGCGCTCCCGCCTCAAAGGTTGAACCGAAATATCAGAAATGACGGGAACCAATCATAGTTAGCCAAATCGCCTTGTTCAAACACTAGCCAATCATATATCTGATTTGTATAACTCTATGCCCACTTTTCTTAGACTATATAACACTGCTCGGAGCTCAGTGGGGGAGCTCTCCTGCCCGTCTCGTTTCGCGAGCGAGGGAGAGTTCCAGGTTCGAACCTGTAATAAAGATCCTTGCTGCTTAGCTTTGACTCTGGACTCTGGTGGTCTTCTTCGGGGAATAAACGGTCTGGCATAACACAAGTAACTACCAGAAATTCTAGGTATAACAGTGAGTTTGCAACCTGAGCAGCTCTGATTCAGTGTTCTGAACAGAAGCACGTGTGACTTCAGTTACAAGTTCTATGAAAGAAGCAGAGCCCTGTAGACAGGGTGGAGCTGAAATAAATATGTATGCCAAAATCTCCTTCAAGGGGAGAGCAAGGTTGTCTCTACTCAAGGGTAGAATTGGCTCTGTTACAATTCAAACATACCATAAAAATGCTTAATGATGCATTTTCACAAGGCTTGCCCATCAAAGTCCCTGCGTGCCTGATCTTACAATTGCGATGCTAATGGATCAGAGTTTGGAGGGAGATTGATTACCAAATTAATGGGGAAGTGGCCATATACCAATAATGGTTATAATATATTGAGCATTTGCAATGTGCTAAGACCTGTATGAAATGTTTTACATGCCTCTGCTCAAATATCAAACAACTCTGAAGAGCAGATATAAGCAGTTCTAATTTTACTGACGGGGAAGTGAATTGTAAAAGCATCATGCCCATGATGTTAGCGGCTGTAGCAGAATGGGAATATAAATATGAAGAAGCCCAAGTCCACGGTCTTCATTGCTATTTCTATTTTTTTTAACAAACATATTACAATAAAGCCATTTCCAAAAACGTGTGCTTTATTTTGTGTAATGACACCAAGAGATTTCCAGCATTCAGGTCCCAAGGAGGCTTTGATGTTTGAAGCTATGTTTCAGGCATCAGGATCCCTGCCTCAGCTGAGAGGAGAGAGGGGAGAGTGCCTGACTGATCTTTCTCACGTTGTTTCCTGACAACCTCTGGGATCTGATCCAACAAGGGCGGATGTGATTGGAAGCTCTGCATATCAATAATCCCTTCATTAAAGGTTTTAGACACCTGGCTTCACTGAACTGCTTCATGAAACCTGTGTGTGAAAAGATCCCTGGAGTCTTCCGCATGGCGAAAGTACAGTTAGCAAGCAGGTCTCACCTGTATTTCTTGATCAAACTCTTCTGGTTACCAGTATACTAAGATATTTGAAAAGGAAAAGAAACAAAACCACTTAACAAAGAATATGCATGTTAAGCTTTTGGTCACCATTTTGAAGGGAGCATCAGGAAAAAAAAGTAGATTTGTAAGTCATTTCTGACTTTATTTGTGTATCAACACAATTCTGAAATTGCCACAAACATGGCAAATATTTGGAATCTTGATTTACTTTTAAAATTAAAAAGAAAAAGAACCTTTTTTATTATACCACTCATCAGCAGGGCTGTACTTAAAGGTCTATCAGTGTTTTCATTAGCCTTTTTCCCTGGCACCCACTGACAGCTATATTCTTTCTAATTAAGATGAAACAACACTCCAATGCATCTGTAGTGTGCAGCAAAACCCTCCCCATAAGGCTGAAGATAGACAAATACCAAACTACCCAGCGAATATATAGATATAAGGCACATCATCAGGTATAGACCGGTCATCAACAAGTATAATAAATAAAAATAATTGTATTTAATAATTAAATGTTTTCTTCATTCTAAGGGTCTCCACCTGTCATAGATAGGGTTATTATTTAGCAAATAGTTAGGCTCTATACTTCCTTTGAATGTGATTTACCTTGACCTTTGGACAGTGAGCAGATGTGATGCTAGCAGAGATTTCAAATGTGCACCCATGGTTCCTGTTGTCTTCCTGTACTGCTAAGATGCACATAAGAAAAGCACACCCTGGTAGCCACTACCTGTTCTCCTGTGGGACAGAGTCATCCCAAACAAGCCAGCTGAACTGCCTGCAGCATTCTGAAACAACACCTTTCATTGTGACTCCTGACCCATGAGTGAGAAAAAATAGATGCATGTTATTGTATTTTGGTGTGATTTGTTAGACTGAATTACTGCAGCCTAACATCCCACCTCACTCCCCGCCGCAAGGATGCCTAATGACAATTTATTCTAGACAACTCTGGCAAAATGTACAGGATCAAGTAATTTTAGAGGTCAAATCTAGCCAGTACAAAATTCCCACTTTAAAGCTCCCTCTTCATTGGCAAAAATGTTATTCTGTTTCTACTGTCTAGCTTTTAATTTCACAAAACTTGCCTAGGGCCCTGAATCAGCAGGTAAAAGAAGTACTACACCATTTGTTTAAGAGATTGTCAGCACATAAATGTGCAGAGGGTTTGTATTTAGTTC
>NW_012102887.1:3779729-3798640 GCF_000951045.1 Mandrillus leucophaeus
AGCAAGCAGGTCTCACCTGTATTTCTTGATCAAACTCTTCTGGTTACCAGTATACTAAGATATTTGAAAAGGAAAAGAAACAAAACCACTTAACAAAGAATATGCATGTTAAGCTTTTGGTCACCATTTTGAAGGGAGCATCAGGAAAAAAAAGTAGATTTGTAAGTCATTTCTGACTTTATTTGTGTATCAACACAATTCTGAAATTGCCACAAACATGGCAAATATTTGGAATCTTGATTTACTTTTAAAATTAAAAAGAAAAAGAACCTTTTTTATTATACCACTCATCAGCAGGGCTGTACTTAAAGGTCTATCAGTGTTTTCATTAGCCTTTTTCCCTGGCACCCACTGACAGCTATATTCTTTCTAATTAAGATGAAACAACACTCCAATGCATCTGTAGTGTGCAGCAAAACCCTCCCCATAAGGCTGAAGATAGACAAATACCAAACTACCCAGCGAATATATAGATATAAGGCACATCATCAGGTATAGACCGGTCATCAACAAGTATAATAAATAAAAATAATTGTATTTAATAATTAAATGTTTTCTTCATTCTAAGGGTCTCCACCTGTCATAGATAGGGTTATTATTTAGCAAATAGTTAGGCTCTATACTTCCTTTGAATGTGATTTACCTTGACCTTTGGACAGTGAGCAGATGTGATGCTAGCAGAGATTTCAAATGTGCACCCATGGTTCCTGTTGTCTTCCTGTACTGCTAAGATGCACATAAGAAAAGCACACCCTGGTAGCCACTACCTGTTCTCCTGTGGGACAGAGTCATCCCAAACAAGCCAGCTGAACTGCCTGCAGCATTCTGAAACAACACCTTTCATTGTGACTCCTGACCCATGAGTGAGAAAAAATAGATGCATGTTATTGTATTTTGGTGTGATTTGTTAGACTGAATTACTGCAGCCTAACATCCCACCTCACTCCCCGCCGCAAGGATGCCTAATGACAATTTATTCTAGACAACTCTGGCAAAATGTACAGGATCAAGTAATTTTAGAGGTCAAATCTAGCCAGTACAAAATTCCCACTTTAAAGCTCCCTCTTCATTGGCAAAAATGTTATTCTGTTTCTACTGTCTAGCTTTTAATTTCACAAAACTTGCCTAGGGCCCTGAATCAGCAGGTAAAAGAAGTACTACACCATTTGTTTAAGAGATTGTCAGCACATAAATGTGCAGAGGGTTTGTATTTAGTTCCGTATTTCCACCTTCTTCTTTCTCTGTTTCCACCATTGGAGTCCTCATAGCCATGGTCTTTCTGATGCTGGCTGGTCCAGCTACTTATGTCTTAGTGGTGACTCCCTCATTCATGTTATTTTCTACTTTTACATTTTGATAAATAAGAGGGTCTTGGGTACTTAAATAGATTTATCCATGGATTCTAACATAGCTGAGAGTGTGGCAGCCTGGCCACTTGTCCAAAGTCCATCCCACAGCCTCTGCTGGTGGGGTTATTTCATCAGCTTCTTTGGGGAATGAGAAAATATAACATACTCCCAAATTACATCCATGGTCTACCTTCAAGCCATGGTTCCTGTTGTCTTCCTGTACTGCTAAGATGCACATAAGAAAAGCACACCCTGGTAGCCACTACCTGTTCTCCTGTGGGACAGAATCATCCCAAACAAGCCAGCTGAACTGCCTGCAGCATTCTGAAACAACATGGGAAACTAGGAATACCTCCAACTGAGAAAGGTCTTTGCCCTCTCCTGCCCAACCCTGCAACTTGGACACTGCTTTTTCCCTAATACAAGAGCAGAGCTTTCATGAGATTCTCAACCAAAACCTTCTGTCAGATTTCTCAGATTTACCCGAATTTATTTCTTGCCCTTTGCTATCACAGGCAAGAAATTTAAACAAGTAGGATTCCAGCTGGGTTAATGCAGGAGAGAGTAATTTACTCACTGCCAAAGCAAAGATCAAACAATCAAGTTTCTTTCTTTGCAGCTTGGTATGAATCTGGGGAGGGAGATAACAAGTATAAATTTCAGGATGTAGAAGAAAGGATTTATAGTCACCCATTAGAAAAGTTACTGTTTATGTTCTCAGCTGTTTTTGATGTCAGGTGGTCAAAGAAGTAGAGAAAACAGAAATCAATATCTTACATTTCAAGTTATTGCAGTCATGTTTTGAAAATCACATCAATGATGTAATTTTTTCTTTTAAGCGAATGCATTAAAGAATATATTTGATTGATAATTTGGACTTGAATGGTTGGTTAGATTGTCTACAGAATGTAAGTTCCATGAGTACAGGGACTTCATTTTACTCACTGCAGGGAACAAGAGTGCCATGTGCTTAAAAAAAAAAAAAAAAAAAGTAGTTGAGTGAATTGGTATAAATAAGCCTGAAGAATTTTTCACCATATGACTTTGACTTTAAATTATCTGATAAATTTGGTATCAACTTGAAGAAGATAGGCTAGCTATTATGTTTCCCGCCCCCCGCCACCCACGATTTCATTCTTTTTTAATCTATCCTACCGGTTCTTCTCTTTATTCAGGAAATGTCAAACATCGCACATACATAACCCTTTGCTATTCAAATCCTCTCATTATTTTCTTTAAGCCTAGGGCTAAGTATCATTAAAAATTAACATGTTCATCATATTTAACAGTTTTTATTCACTAAAAGTAAATAGCCCACTTTCAGTAACAAAACCCACAGTGCACTTTTTTCTTAACCAAGAAAACACAGAACTAGTTTGAATAGAGTAGTTGTAGTTTTCATAAAACACACCACGCACACAAACACACATGTGCATGTGTAGATATATAAAAAATAATAACTATTTTATATATATATATATAAAAAAAATAGGGCACATATCCTTTGGGTATTGTTGCTCTGGAAAACCTTAAGCAATACATACTCTTAAGGCGGTTTTAATTGGTCAAATCTGCCTAAGCACAAACATTCAAACATGTCAGTGGACAGCAGGGCCTTTGGACATGTATTATCATCCCCACCACATCAACATCATAAACATTCTGTAATCTGTGCTATTTGATGTGGTAGCCACTAGCCTGGTGTGGCTATTTTTATTTATATTAGAATTCATTAAAATTAATGAACAGTCTAAATTCAGTCCCTCAATCACACTAACCAAATTTAAGTGTTCAGCAGCCACATGTGGGCAGTGGCTACCACATTGGACAGCACAGATGTAAAACATTTCTTTAATGGAAGAATATTCTTTTGGATGGCACTGGCCTATACAATGCTAAGTTCTTATTCCACTGGCCCACAATTGCAGAGCCCTCTTGTATTCCTTTATTTCACTGGAAAGTTTCTAGCACAGTAGAAACAAATAGTGTATAGTCAAAATGAAAATGCATCAACGATATTGGTATTTTGCACATGAAACCTTGTACCTATATGTAAAAGTGTATAAGGTATGTATATTTGTATTTAGATACAAATATATGAAAATATATATATGTGCATATATAACATAGCATTTAACTATTTCATTTATTCTCTAATAATCCCTCCCTCTGACAGGTGAAGCATTCCTGAATTCACATCAGTATAAAAGTGAAACTCCTCTGCTTCTGTCTAGGTTTCAGGTGCACAAAGGCTCTCTTACATGGTCCTAGTATATTTCCAAATCTGGCTCTGGAAATTCAATACCTGGGTGTGCCCATTTCACTGCCGATAGTATGGCGGTACCAGGGACAGGAATTGGTTCATCAATTAACATTATCAGAATGACTACCTCTCCACTAGTAGTAAATGGGTGCCTTCCTCAACCTGCAAGGACTAGTATGTGAGAAGTAGGGAGGAATTTGGGTAGGAGATCAATGTGGGGGAGTCATTATTGGGTTAGGCAAGATCAAAGGTAGGCCTTGAAGAGAACATATAACATGGTCAGGTGAAGAGGAACATTTAAGATACTTCAATAAGAACTACTGAAATGATCTGCAGCACAAAGGTGAAAGATGGCACAGCCACTCATAATAAAGAGAAGACCAGACCTGTCCAATTTCATATCTGGCCATTACCAACTATACCTCTTATGCTTCAGTCACATCTGAACTATCTCTTATTCCTCAACATACTATTTTTATGTTCTCTCTCTGACTCCCAATCTTTTGCACCTGCTGTCTCTAGAACACCCTGAAAATCTTTCTTCACCAAGGAAATTCTTAGCTCCTCTCATCTCCCTGTCATCTACACCTCTACAGACCTTTGTCTGTCCCTTCTGGGCAGTCACACACCGATTCCTCCACACGCTAACAGTACATTGTTTATCTGCTTGTGTGTCTGTCTTCTCACTAAATTCTGAACTGCAGGGGGCATGTCCATGTCTCATTAAACCTTGTGTTCTCAAGGCCAAAACAATGCTAGGGACACAGTATGTGCTTACCTGCCTTAAGAAGAATCGATGGATGACGGATGGATAAGAAAGAGTGGCTCAATAGCTCCAGCCAGTTATTATTGAAGTCTGCATGGATTTAGTGAAAGCGCTACTATGGATATTAGAAAACTCTCAAATCTGTCAATATTTCTGAATTACTCAGAATATTTTGTTTTCAAGTAACAAAAATCCAACTCAAAGTGGTATAATCAATGGAAGAAAATCTTTGCTCTAGTTAAGAAGCCTCAGCACAGCTGGATCTAGGACAGTAGCGTCAGGTGTCAATCACTTTCCAGCTCTCAGCAGTGCTCTCTTATCTGGTGGATTTTGTGTTGGACAGTCCTTGCAATGTAATGATCTTGCAGCTCCACGATGACAAGTTACTGTCCCGCCCACCTTCCTAGAAAGAGATCCCCCATTTCTGTACTGCACTAGGAGAATTCCAGGTGAGCCTATCTTTGTACCACTGTAGACGTCTCTGGAGGATGTGATGTGGAGTGCAGAGCAGGTGATACTGTGGTTGTCCAGACTTACGTCACATGATGATTCCTGGAGCCAAGACTGGCATTAGCCTTGCTGTATCCACAGTGACTGAGAATTAAGCAGTGGTATTCCAAAGGAAATCTGAGGTATTCTTATTAAAGAGGGAGGCTGTACACTGGGCAGACCAAAACAAATGTGTCCCCTATGGTTCCTTTTCAATGTAATTATCTTCCTACTATAATATGAAAAACCCAGTTCATTATGTGTCTTTATTTTCTCTGTGGTAGAAACTATTACACCAACGCTTTTCTTATTACTGTCTCCAAACCTGCAAGTGGCTATTTCAAACAACAGAGGGAAAACAAATATTACATGTTGACTTGTTCTTTGAATCTCCTACCGGTCATCATCAGGTATTATAATCAACCTCTTCCCAACTCTAATCTGCTATTGCTAGCTATTAGCCAAGTGATTCAGATTCAGATTGGTTCACTTGTTTGTTTTCTCAGTGGCACAAGAATATGCCAATCAAACATTTTTTTCTCTCTCTTTTTTCTGATAATGCTCATAGGATTCCATCTAAACTGGTGTTCCTTCACTGCAGGAGGTGCTAAATGCTTTTAGGTGGCGTGGCGTTAAACAGCGTCAATCCACATGGTGAAAAGGTTAATCTTCCTTACATTCTCTAAATCTCCTTCTAATTGTAGAGCCAAGAAAATCTGAGTTTGGATTCCAGTCTTTTAAAAAAATATTTGCTTTTTACTGCATAGAGTAAGCTTTACTCAGACTCTGTAGTGAGTGCCAGTACATGGATAAAAGTGCATAATATTTTCTGTTTTTTTTTTTTATCTTCAGTTGTACCATTAACATCTATGTATCCCAAGCAATGGAAGTTTCCATTTAAAGCAGTGTGGAAAATACAACCTTATATATATTTACATAGGTAAAAGAAAGTAGTCAACCTTTGCTAAAATATTAAATACATAGACATACAGATGCTGTGCTATAATGCAAAAGTCGGCATAATTTCGAATGAGTATAACTTTGGCAGTGCTAGGAAGCTAAAATGTGTCCCTATTTAGTGCCTTCAATGGGCCACTTTTGTTTATACAAGTCGGGATTCAGTAATGAAAGTTTTCTTTTTAGGTTTCTAAGTTGTTAAAGAATGTGTTTAAATATACAGTCAATAAGAATGATTGTATAAAGTAATATTTTGGGGATGTGAATTTTAATACAAGATGTAGTTTTATTTAATTAGCAGACAAGTGGGGTCTTTGAGGGTAGCTGGTTTTGCATCAGTTACTGCAATGCAAGGAGGAAGGAGGAAGCATCATGCCAAGGGTCCTTCGTGTCAGGGCCATATGGAGAGTAATCACATTTTACTAGTTTCAAAATAACCACACAAGACAACCTCTGTGGTGCTGAAACAAGTGGCCCATGGAATTGTAGATTTGCTCTAAGTGGAGGTATTCAACCACAGCTGTCATCGATTAGCCACTGTTTAGAGGTAACAGATATCATCCTCTTCCAGTTCAGGAAACAAAGTGTTAACCTTAAGAAGTTACTTCAACCAACAGCAGAAGCAATCCTACCCGGGAACATCAGAATAGAAAATGGCATATGAAGCACACGTTTTGGTGAACCAAAAACAACAAAAAAAGAATTGAACAAATGATGAACCAGTAGTTACATATTATGTTCCCTTGTAGTATTTCAATAACATTTTTGTTCCACTAAGACTCTGGGGTAAGTGCAGTTCAATCCAAGAGCAAAAGTACCAGTGCCACAAACTGAGCCTATTCTTCCTTGAATGCTAGAACATGGCTATTAGCTTCAAATGGGACACAAAAAATGGGTTTCCTAATGAAAGTTTCCTTCACATTTACTTATGGTCATTAAAAAAGACATTTGTTTTCTTATTGCCCCTAACTTCCCTAGCAGGCTAAAGAAGTGAAAGTTAAAGACTAATAACAAAAATAACCTTGGTAATTGTTACATTGAAGTAAAGAAACAAGAGAGAGGAAATAAGGGAAAACAATATTTCCCCCAGTCTGAGGCATAGTTTAACAGCAAATACACTCTTTCAAACATTAGCGGAAACAGACAAATTATTTCCTACTGCATCATTCTAGATTTAACAGCATCTGTTTTAGCTTGAGGTGCAATATTTTGAAGTCCAAAAACTCAAGCAATTCTTGTGGAATTAATACATTTCAGCATTCAAAGTCTTTAAACACAAGTTGTTCAGTATAAAATTGCTTTTTAAAATAGTGCAAAACATAGGCTACATATTGAAGCTACATATTGAAAAGACAAGGTCTATGGTTTCCATTAAATATGTAAGATTATAACAGTAATTCTATAAACAATCATAACATAACACTTGAAGAAAAAGGCCTATATCTTATTTCCACTGGATTTTTTAGATTTAATATAAAATGAAAATAGCATTCTTAGTGTAAATTGATTAAGAGTACATCCTGTAAATCTCTGTGAGTTACAGCTGTGTCTCAGTGAAGGCCATATAAATTGAACTCTTTTTAAAAGGCATTCAAATATTGGCAAGTTAAATGTGCTCTGTGAAGGTAAATTAAAACTGAGGGAAAATGTATAAATAAAACAGATGTGAAAAAAGTCATGTATTAGGAAAAATACGACTTGGTTCTTTGCAAGGGAGAATACTACTAATATGCATACACATTGCAAATTGTCAAAAACAAACCTATGGTGGGTCCAATAAAATAAAAAAGATAAGAAATACCTACATACAAAATTTGGTTTAAAATAGAAAAAGAGTTTTTTGGGTTTTGTTTTGTTTTGTTTTGTTTTGTTGGTCACCAGCAAATAATGCTTTCTATGCTCTGTAAAATAGATTGGTGCCTGGAAAAAAATTACATTATCAAGGAACATTTTACTCAAGACTATTGCAATAGGGGAGAGAAACTGAACTTGATTCCATTGAAACAAAGGCAAGAGAGTTTTTAAGCAGAGAGGTGAGCTGGTGAAATGGTGCTGAAAGATGGAAGACATTTGAGGGGAGGGTCTTGGTCACTGAGATTAGGCCCTCTGTGTTTGCTAAGGGCCTAAGTGAGGTTCCTAACCTCCTGTAAAGACTGGGAGACATGAGCACTGCCTTCCTTGATGATTATCTTTCAAAGAGATGGCTCTCGGTTCCTTGAGAAAGACATTCCTGGTTTGTAAAACTGGCAACAGTCTGGGAGAAGGTTCATATTTCAAAGAGGCAAAGTGTGCAATTGCAAGTTTTCTTTCTTTTTTTTTTTGAGACGGAGTCTCGCTCTGTCGCCCAGGCTGGAGTGCAGTGGCCGGATCTCAGCTCACTGCAAGCTCCGCCTCCCAGGTTTACACCATTCTCCTGCCTCAGCCTCCCGAGTAGCCAGGACTACAGGCGCCCGCCACCGCGCCCGGCTAGTTTTTTTTAGTAGAGACGAGGTTTCACCGTGTTAGCCAGGATGGTCTCGATCTGCTGACCTCGTGATCTGCCCGTCTCGGCCTCCCAAAGTGCAGGGATTACAGGCTTGAGCCACCGTGCCCGGCCTGCAAGTTTTCTAAAGTAAACCCTCTTAAGAAAAGGGAAGTTAAGGGTCTAAGGACCAGAAGAAATCTGTCTCAAGTTTAGCCAAGTTGAGGGAAATCTAAGGCCCTCCTGGTCAACACACACACACATATATATATAAGTATACAAATAAAAGGATGATGCAGCCTACATAAATACATTTTCTTCCAGAATTTTTTTGATAAATGTTCAAATATTGTTGATAAAAATTCAATACCCATTCCTGATTTAATAAACAAAACCGAACAAAAAAACCACTGAATAAAATAGTAGAATTCTTCTTTCACGTTTTAAAATATCTATCTTAAATCAATAATCAACATTCTTTAATAGTGCAACTAGAAATATTTCCAATAAAATCAGGAGCAAGATAATGATATCCACCATCACCACTATTTACCTTTTCCTTATACTTCCACATCAGTGGTTCTAAAGCGGTGATCCGTGAACCAGGCATACCAGCATCCTCTGGGAATTATTAGAAATGCAAATTCTTGAGCCCCACCTGATTCCTATTGAATTGTAAACTCCAGAAAGTAGCACAGAGCAGCAATCGAAGTTTTAACAAGTCTGGCAGGTGACTCTAATGCATACTGAAGTTAGTTCTGGGCAATATTCCATACCATGTTCCAGGCAATATTCAACAGGCAAAATTTTTCTGCAAAGGACAAAATAGTAAATATTTTATGCTCTGTATCCTTGTTGTCTCTGTTACAACTCTGCCAATATGATGCTAACAGACAATTTTTAAAGAATGGGTGTGGTTTTGTTCCAATAATACTTTATTTTAAAAAACAGATTGAGTAAAATGGTCAATAAGCACATAAAAAGATGTTCAATGTCATTAATTATTAGGGAAATGCAAATGACAACTATGAGGTACCACCCACACCCATTACAATGCAATGGCTACTACCAAAAAAACAACAACAACAACAAAAAAAAAAAACAAAACAAAACAAAACAAAAAAAGCCAGAAAATAAGTGTTGGTGAGGATGTGGAGTTATTGGAACTCTTGTGCACTGTTGATGGTAATGTCACATGGTACAGCCACTGTGAAAAACAGTATGGAGGTTCCTCAAAATGTTAAAACTAGAATTATCATATGATCCAGTAATTCTGGGTATATACCCCAAATAATTTAAAGCAGGGTCTTGAAGAAGCACTTTTGTACAACCATGTTCACAACAATTACTTACAATTACTAAGACATGGTAGTAACCAAAATGTCCACTGCAGATGAGTAGATAAGTAAAATGTATTATTCAGTCTTAAAAAAGAAGGAAATTCTGACATATGCTGCAACATGGATGAACATTGAGGACATTACACTCTGAAGTAAGTCACAGTCACAAAAAGACAAATACCATGTGATTCCATTTATATGAGGAATTTGACTTATATGATGATTTTGAGTACTCTAAGTACTCAAAATCATATTACTTAGAGTACTCAAAATCATGGAGATATAAAGTAAAACAATGATTTCCAGGGGTTTAGGGGGAAGGGAGAATAGAGAGTTTTGAATGGGTGCAGTTTCAGCTTGGAAAGTTAAAAAGTTCTGGAGATGGATAGTGGTGATAGTTGCGTTACAATGTGAATGTACCAAATGCCACAGAACTGTAAAAGTTAAGAGATTTAAGATGGTAAAATTTATGTTTATATATATATATATCTCATTTTTTTAATCCAGAAAAAAAACTCACTAAATATATTTAATACCATTAAACTGTGCACTTAAAAATGGTTAAGATGGTAAATTTTATGTCATGTTTATTTTTATGTGTACTACAATCTTAAACAATGAAAAAACATATTGATGACTGAATTTAGTCCTCCGGCAGTAGCCTGCCAACATTTTTTCTAGATGCCAGAATATAGATGACACAAGACAAGAAGCCTAGAAAGAAATACAATCATTAGAAGTAATTTTTTTTCATTATTTCTGGCTGACATAACACTATCTTCTAACAAACTATACATTTGATTTACTTACTGGTTTATTTTCAGAATCTCTCAACAAGAGGGTAAGCTCTGTAGTTACTGAGGTTTGTATGTGCCGTGTTCATTGACGGAGAGCTGGCTTACAGAGCAGTGCCTAGCACACAGTAGGAATTCCATTGATATTTGTTGACTAAAGGAAGGAATACTTATTGCTCTCAAATTAATTCCTAGAGTCAGTGTAATCCCCAGGTGGAAATGGTTTGAAATTTAACAAAGCAAACTTAAGATTCATCTACATGAGTGAAAACAGACAGTTATTGGGGGAGGAGAAGCAGCAGGGGTGAGGGGGATGTAATATAACTTTGCTGATATTAAGCTGTAGTAACTGAAATTATCAAAATATTGACAAATTAGAAATCTAGCCAATGAATCCTGAATTTAATTAATATAAGATAAAGATGATATGGCAAATATATGGGAAAATACATTGGATATATGGTATTATTAAAAGAATGACGATCATTAAAAAGTCAGGAAACAACAGGTGCTGGAGAGGATGTGGAGAAATAGAAACAGTTTTACACTGTTGGTGGGACTGTAAACTAGTTCAACCATTGTGGAAGACAGTGTGGCGATTCCTCAAGGAGCTAGAACTAGAAATACCATTTGACCCAGTCATCTCATTACTTGGTATATACTCAAGGATTATAAATCATGCTGCTATGAAGACACATGCACACTTTTGTTTATTGCGGCACTATTCACAACAGCAAAGACTTGGAACCAACCCAAATGTCCATCAATGACAGACTGGATTAAGAAAATGTGGCACATATATACCATGGAATACAATGCAGCCATAAAAAAGGATGAGCTCATGTCCTTTGTAGGGACATGGATGCAACTGGAAACCATCATTCTCAGCAAACTATCACAAGAACAGAAAACCAAACACCGCATGTTCTCACTCATAGGTGGGAATTGAACAATGAGAACACTTGGACACAGGAAGGGGAACATCACACACAGGGGCCTGTTGTGGGGTGGGGGGAGAGGGGAGGGATAGCATTAGGAGATATACCTAATGTAAATGATGAGTTAATGGGTGCAGCACACCGACATGGCATATGTATACGTATGTAACAAACCTGCACGTTCTGCACATGTACCCTAGAATGTAAAGTATAATAATAAAAGAATAACCAAAAGATTATTATATCAATTAAAAAGCAGGAAAAATAATTGAATGTCCCTGAAAAATGAAATAGCCATGTGGTGGTAGTATAGCCATGGGTAAAAACTTGGCTTTTTGATTTGGAAGCTCAAATTCAGATTCCACCGTTGACTTGTAGTTTGACCTTGGACAAGTTATTTGTCTTCTGAAAACCCTTGAGCCTTCTTTGCAAAATAGGACTTAGAATGTTTATATCAGAAATTGTTACAGTCAGTTAAGGAAGTAATATATGTAAAGAATATAGCATTTCATTTATCTCGTAGTAAATATTTAATAGGTGCTGATTTCTATGACATCAAAATTGCATGCAAAAAAAAAAAAATAGCCTGAATGTCCAAGAAAAAAGAATTGAGAATTGAATGATTTAATTATAACACTGCCTAAGAGATCATTATTCCAAAAATAAAATCATATTATTTGAATTATATCGAAGGACATGCAAAAGTAATTAGACCAAAAAGGTAAATGATAGAGGAAAACAACACACAAATTGTATAAAGGGGATGGTAAGTGTTTTAAAAGATAAGGACAGAAAGATAGATACATGGATAGAAGCATTGAAATGAATACTGGCCAAAAAGCACACCAAGCAATTCATAGAAGTCCTGTCTGAGTGGCAGACTCATGAGTGATTTTCTAATATGAACATGTGTTACTTATTATTATTATTATTTTAGTTTTTGTAGAGACAGGGTCTTGTTATGTTGACCAAATTGGTTTCAAACTCCTGGCCTCAAGTGATCTTCCCAGTTTGGCCTCCCAAAGTTTTGAGAAAACAGGTGTAAGCCACCATGCCCAGCCTGTCATATTTTTGGTGATAGAATAAATAAAGTAAAGGAATTCTTAGAGATTAGAATAATTTCCTAATATAGATATATCTAGTATATGTATTTCAATGATCATTAATTCAAATTATTATACAGTTTTATAACGACATTTTAAGGAAACAGATTGACATGGAATTTTTTTCCTTGAGATTTGTGTTCATGGTGTCTAGAAAGCTCATGTTTTCTTCTTTTTTGTTTGTTTGAGACAGAATTTCACTTTGTTGCCCAGGCTGGAGTGCAGTGGCGTGATCTCAGCTCACTGCAACCTCTGCCTCCTGGGTTCAAGCGATTATCCTGCCTCAGCCTCTCGAGTAGCTGGGATCACAAGCACGTGCGTGCCACCACACCCAGCTAATGTTTGTATTTTTAGTGCAGACAGGATTTCACCATGTTGGCCAGGCTGGTCTTGAACTCCTGACCTCAACTGATCCACCTGCCTCGGCCTCCCAAAGTGCTGGGATTACAGGTGTGAGCCATTGCTCCCGGCCAAAGCTCATGTTTTTATGTTTACTTTCTCTGAAATATTTCCAGATTGAAGAAGACAGAGCTCTAATTTAATATATTTCGGGAGGTGAGTGGAAGGAGGAGAAAGCTAATTCTGAAGGTTGTGAAGAAAGGCAAAACCGGCACGCTTAATATGTCCTTGGAGAATCAGTTTAACAAGCTAAATTGGTTTCTTAGAAGACTGGGATCATGTTATTTAATAAGAAAGTTCCTGTTTCCAGGATTCTATTCTCTTCTCATCTAAAAATATCCTGGAATGCGATAGTCTTAAAACCCCTTCAAAACTTGGCTTTCCTAACAGGCATTTCTAAATAAATTTAGTTGCTTTATTATAGAAGATTTGGTTAGGCTCTTATTTCACACATTATTTTAGACACTGACAATGAATCCAGAAATTCAAAACATCAGTAAATAATTCAAAATTACCCTTGAAAGGCTACAAAGGAAGAAATGTTTGTAGTGAAAATATTAAACTGGAATAGAACAGGTTGTATTTCTGGACTTGTCACCAGCGTCTGTGTCACCACACGCAATTCATTTTGATTCATTGGGGCTCAGCTCTCTGATCTGAAAAATGAGGAGGCTGGATGTGATGTTTCTGAAGAATCTTTTTAAATGTAAAGAGAAGCCCGTGAAATTTCAGTCTTGATATTCCCAGGATATATGAATTCTATAGCCATGATGACATACATTAAAATCAGTACACTTTATCTTTTAGTGAGAAGAGATATAATAAGAATATTAAGTTCAATCCTTAAATTCTTAATATAGGGCAGGTTATCAGTGCGGCAATTAGCAATGCAAACCTTTAAGTCCCAGTAAAACCAAACAGTAGATTTTCCTGTGTTATAGGAAAATGTCAACAACCAGAATGGCTATATGTTCAAAAAAAAAGTAATGAGCTTTAATTCATTGATTCCCCACTAAAGGTAGAACCAAAATCTACCAATATAGATCATCCCATAAGGAATCAGTCTTCAAGCCAGGACAGTTTTAGTCTTTGATGCTGTAGTGATAATAATTTCAATGTTTTTTCCCACTGTCTCTGTCTCTCTCACACATATCTCATGAAAAAAAAGAAAAAATAAAAAAAGTCTTAAAAAATATTTTAGTTCTGCCCAAATATTGATAAAACCTTTAATAAAATCTACTTGGAAACTGGAAAAATGGTTGATTCTGGCTTCCTTAAATATCTAAGTTCCAAAATCTCTGATAAAGCTCTATTGACAAGTTCCCAGACAAAATATAAAGTCTGGAAAGGCTAAATGTAAAGGATAGCAAGTGTTCATATATTGTTCTTTCAATATTTAAAATCTTACCCTTAACACATTGCCTAAAAATTACGTTTACATAATGGCATCTTCTTCTGTACTGTGATCTCCAGGGTGCAAGTAGTCTATCCCAGCAGAAATCTCCAGAGCTTTGAATATGGTAAATGCTTAATACATGTCTGTGCAATTAACGTTGAATGAATGAAGACTCAAGACATACTAGTTTCAAATTTTTGGTTTTGCTTGTTTTCAAATTGTCTTCTCTCATGCTTTTGTATTTTGATAAATAAAGCCAGGTCATTATAATATCACAGAATAATTTGATAGTGAAATAATGTTCATGAAATACTTTATTATATAAATATCAATAGGTTGCTATTATATTTACCAATATAGCATAATATTAAAAGAAGGCCTCAAACTAAACAATGTATCTATCGTGTTGGTTCTATTGTCACCTGGAATTTCTTGGAATGTTGCAAAACGCATTATTCTTTCATAAAGACAAGACTGAAACAAAAAACAAATATCCTTTTGAGGAACAGCAGAATGACATGGTTATATACCAGTTACTGATGTCAGATTTTTTTGGAGTTGGACAGAGAAAAGGCAGAGGAAAGTGTAAGTGCAACAGGAAAGATAGAGAATGACGAAGAAGTCCTACAAGGAGAGGTATGGCTTTCGGTTTCCTAAAACTAACCCTCAGGATGCTAATGCCCTAAACTCTATGCTCAGGGGACTTTTTTAAGTTCTTTTTTCATATTCTGATTTTTAAATAAAATAATTTGCAAGTCCCTCCTTATTCTGGAATAAAAATGGCAACACATTTAGCAGAGGAACTCTATTCTGGGGGTACAGAATATAGAATCATGCATTCTGGCTGATTGCAGTCTTGATTCCAGCACTTACTAGTTGAGTGACCCTGAATGAGTCGTCACTCTGAGTTTTGTTTCCTCATTTGTAAAGTTGTCATGGTATCACAGAGCATATGGCTGTCATTCAATGTTAGTTTTCAACCCATCACCTCCACCATACTTGAGTAGGAGAATTAGTGAGCTGCATGGTTTTACTATTAGGTGAACACATGACAATACGAAGAAAACACTAAGCACACTCAACAAAATAGTAGAATGAGCCTCCTGATTTGAGGTGGGCATAGTGGAGGAAGGACAATGTGGCCGCAGAAAGACTAGCTCCTTAACATGGATTATTGTGAGATGTCAGTTTGTACCGCATTCAGATGAATTAGTTTTTCTTATGCTGTATTTAGAAGGAAGCAGCTTAGGCACAGGTATGCTAATATCCTTATATTAGTAAAATTTTCTTCTAATGGAATAATGTTGCTTGAAATCTCTCATCTACCGCATATATGGAAGTGTATGTCTCTGAATCTCTAGCGAGATACAAAGAATTAATGTGCTCAAGGGCATGGTTATAATCATTGGCAAGACGTATAAAAGGGAGTTTGGTTTGATGACTTTTGCAAAATCTCTTATTTTATTAATAAAGTTTTTATTTCCTTTGAACCAGCACTGTAATACTTGTTAATAGTACTACAAATAGCTATTATAAATATATCATCACATTATTAGCAAGAAGTAAAGGAAAAGGCTTAATTGAAAAAAAGCATCTGAAAAGATTTTGGTGATATTAAAAGCATAAAGTACAGAGACTAAGTCATCTCCATAAGTAACTCATTATGAAAAAAAAAAGTGTGTTTCTATTGGGCTAAATGCTCTACATAATATGTTAGCTAGGCATATGGTTAACTATCTTTGCAACAGAAATAGGACAAGTTAGAACTCACTCGTCTTTTTTTACCAGCTGTGCTATGAAGTCATGGATATGTAGGAAATCCCATTATTGAGCATTTTGTGTTGCTTCCTCATGAGCAAATGTGTTCTATCCACACTGGGTCTTCTTTCAACACTTTTCACCTCATTCTACTTTCAGCTTTTGCTCATACAACCACTTAGAATGCTTTGCCCACAGATCTTGACCTGGCAGTTTCATTTCACATGTAACCTCTTCAGGGAGGCCTCCCATACTTTAGAAGTTTTCCTTTCATCCTAAAATTTTATTTTGTCTTTAGAACATGAGCTTCTCTCCCCAGTATCTAGAAAGGTGTCTGATACTTAAAAAGCAACAGATGTTGAAGGATGAATGAATGAATGGCTAAGTTCTTGTATTTTAACCCCATAGTGTGGATTGATTCAAAACCAACATAAGACAAAGATGCTCACAAACAATACTTTTAAATGTTTACTTTTGAATTTTATGCCTTACTCCTTATAAAAAAAACCACCTGAGTAAAAAACAAAATATAATCATTAGTGAGGTCTTTCTCCTCCAAGGATGCCAGTGTAGGTCGGCCAGTGTCCATCCTTGACACCTCCCTCTTTGGTGGTACAAAGAAAGAAGAGGCAGGCCAGGGTGGGAGGTGTGCAGAGGGACCCAAGAGTCTTAGGCTTTCAGAGGCTCTAGCCTGCTGTCCCAACATATAAGGGCGGTTGAAGTTTTAGAATATTTTTAAACACAATTGGTAACCAAGAGGAGCACCTGGAATCTCATTTTGTTCTGCCTCATATTTCAGGCTTTGAATAATCAATCAAGCTGCCATAATATTTGCCTGGAGTAAAAATAAAAATAAAAAATATGAAAATGTAAATACTTTCTCCAGCTACTTAAAAAATTTACATTTAAGCTGACTCAAGCCTGTGGCTTAAGCCTGTAATCCCAACACTTTGGGAGGCCAAGGTAGGAGAATTGCTTGAGGCTAGGAATTTGAGACCAGCTGGGGCAACATAATGAGACCCTATCTCTACAAAACATTTTTTAAAAAGTTGCTCAAGTATGGTATCAGTGCCTGTAGTCCCAGGTACTTGAGAGGTTGAGGTGGAAGGAACATTCGAGCCCAGGAGTTCAAGGCTGCAGTGAGCTATGATTGTACCACTGCACTTCAGCCTGGGCAATACAGTGAAACTGTCTCAAAAGAAAAATAAAAAAGTGTTTTATTTTAAATTTACATGTAAAAAAAAGAATATTGTCACTCAAATAGGACTGAACCCTTTTGTGAATTGATTATTGAGCAAAAATATGATTTCTTTCCCTTAGTATTATACACATTCATTATACATAAAGTATAATGATAGGCCAGGCGCGGTGTCTCAAGCCTGTAATCCCAGCACTTTAGGAGCCGAGGTGGGTGAATCACCTGAGGTCAGGAGTTTGAGACCACCCTGGCCAATGTAGTGAAACCCCGTCTCTACCAAAACCACAAAAATTAGCTGGGTGTGGTGGCACGCACCTATAATCCCAGCTACTTGGGAGGCTGAGGTGAGAGGATTGCTTGAAACCAGGAGGCAGAGGTTATAGTGAGCCGGGATCATGCCACTGCACTCCAGCTTGGGAGACAGAGTGAGACTCCATCTCAAAAAAAAATATATATATATATATGTGTGTGTGTGTGTGTGTGTGTGTGTGTGTATAAAATGTACTCATTCATTCTTTTCATGTATATTTGAGTAATTAGCACATACTAGCTTTGTCCTTATTTCTGGGAATACTGTAGGGAAAAACATGGCTGAGCACTCTGCCTTTGTAGGATCTACGTTCTACTGTAATTGGGGAAAGCAAAAATACATGAATACATGATCTGGCACATTGCCACCCAGTCAGTGCCAGTTGTATATAAGGCAAATGTGTGTGTGTGGGTGGATTAACTTGGAGACACACTTCTTTTTATTAATTTCCCATTGGATTTAAGCATGTCCAAATAGTACAAAGACCATAAATGATATGAAGCAATAGATGCTGTTCCCTCACAAGGAATAACCAGCACTTTTTCTGAACAGACACAATATATCCTCCAGTGCCGATACCCCAAACCCAGTCTTTTTCAATTCCTTTGTCTTCAAATATACGTGAAGTGATCTGCCAGTTTACGAAAATCCGGCGAAAGTTGGAAGGGGTAGACTTAGCTCTAGTAATGCTAAATTTTAATTAAATCTTAGGAAAAGATATTGTATCTAATGTTGGGTAAATGCAAGAAATAAACCAGGCAAAAGTGCAATTGCAATTAGTGGATATATTTAAACTCTATCTTAGTAATTATCTGTTAAGAATAGGAGTCGATAACTCTTCAAGTGACCTTGAACAAATTGTGTAATTCTTTAAGTTAAAAGTTTTCTCATTCTGTATACCAGTGTTAATACCATTTTCCATTTACTGACCTCAAACAAGGATCTGTCCTAGAGCATATTCTGTGTTCTAAGATCTGCCTGTACAAATTTTCTGCACTAATAGAAATCATTATTAATTTGTTGAAAATTAGTATGTCTTGGTATTTATATAGCACCTCAAAGAATTAGAACCTTATCTTCCATCTTAGCACACACAGAACAGCTGAGTTTCTGCTTAATTTCTCCCACAGGTGTTTATGTGCTTCCAACATGAGGCTTTTTTTTCCCTGGTCGTACTTCTAACCTCTTCAGACCTTTTTATGTTATCTTTTCACCCTCACTTGGGAATGCAAAATCATCCCGTTTAACATCATTAGCAAATTTAATTAACATATTTTTCCAGATAGTAGTGATGTTAAAGAAAAACCTTACATGTTACTATAATGACATCAAATTCAGTTCGCTTTTTGAGATAACTGGCTGCACAAGAGAGCAGATGTGGGAGTCTCTG
>NW_012102887.1:3798690-3804255 GCF_000951045.1 Mandrillus leucophaeus
GGTGTCTCAAGCCTGTAATCCCAGCACTTTAGGAGCCGAGGTGGGTGAATCACCTGAGGTCAGGAGTTTGAGACCACCCTGGCCAATGTAGTGAAACCCCGTCTCTACCAAAACCACAAAAATTAGCTGGGTGTGGTGGCACGCACCTATAATCCCAGCTACTTGGGAGGCTGAGGTGAGAGGATTGCTTGAAACCAGGAGGCAGAGGTTATAGTGAGCCGGGATCATGCCACTGCACTCCAGCTTGGGAGACAGAGTGAGACTCCATCTCAAAAAAAAATATATATATATATATGTGTGTGTGTGTGTGTGTGTGTGTGTGTGTATAAAATGTACTCATTCATTCTTTTCATGTATATTTGAGTAATTAGCACATACTAGCTTTGTCCTTATTTCTGGGAATACTGTAGGGAAAAACATGGCTGAGCACTCTGCCTTTGTAGGATCTACGTTCTACTGTAATTGGGGAAAGCAAAAATACATGAATACATGATCTGGCACATTGCCACCCAGTCAGTGCCAGTTGTATATAAGGCAAATGTGTGTGTGTGGGTGGATTAACTTGGAGACACACTTCTTTTTATTAATTTCCCATTGGATTTAAGCATGTCCAAATAGTACAAAGACCATAAATGATATGAAGCAATAGATGCTGTTCCCTCACAAGGAATAACCAGCACTTTTTCTGAACAGACACAATATATCCTCCAGTGCCGATACCCCAAACCCAGTCTTTTTCAATTCCTTTGTCTTCAAATATACGTGAAGTGATCTGCCAGTTTACGAAAATCCGGCGAAAGTTGGAAGGGGTAGACTTAGCTCTAGTAATGCTAAATTTTAATTAAATCTTAGGAAAAGATATTGTATCTAATGTTGGGTAAATGCAAGAAATAAACCAGGCAAAAGTGCAATTGCAATTAGTGGATATATTTAAACTCTATCTTAGTAATTATCTGTTAAGAATAGGAGTCGATAACTCTTCAAGTGACCTTGAACAAATTGTGTAATTCTTTAAGTTAAAAGTTTTCTCATTCTGTATACCAGTGTTAATACCATTTTCCATTTACTGACCTCAAACAAGGATCTGTCCTAGAGCATATTCTGTGTTCTAAGATCTGCCTGTACAAATTTTCTGCACTAATAGAAATCATTATTAATTTGTTGAAAATTAGTATGTCTTGGTATTTATATAGCACCTCAAAGAATTAGAACCTTATCTTCCATCTTAGCACACACAGAACAGCTGAGTTTCTGCTTAATTTCTCCCACAGGTGTTTATGTGCTTCCAACATGAGGCTTTTTTTTCCCTGGTCGTACTTCTAACCTCTTCAGACCTTTTTATGTTATCTTTTCACCCTCACTTGGGAATGCAAAATCATCCCTTTTAACATCATTAGCAAATTTAATTAACATATTTTTCCAGATAGTAGTGATGTTAAAGAAAAACCTTACATGTTACTATAATGACATCAAATTCAGTTCGCTTTTTGAGATAACTGGCTGCACAAGAGAGCAGATGTGGGAGTCTCTGCCACAAAAGGAGCAACCGAGAATAGAATGTAGCAAGTTGGGAAGAAATGGGATAGGACATCCTTGCTGTTGTATTCCAGGCTGAGGACCAAGAAATGTACCCAGAAAATCAGAATCAACGGAGTGCAAAGCAATTACATTTTGGGTTCCTTCAGGTTAGTATTAGGAGTATCACTATATTGAATAAAAATAATTCTGAGTTTCTTCCTCCACGGGGATCATTAGATGACTGAAAACTAATAATTAATAGCTAGCATGCACTGAAGACCTGATAGCCACTGTAACTGGCACCAGGATACATTTTTAAAAGCCTTTAAGACATGAATCCTGCTTTTAAAGAGCATGCATTGTGTGAGAGGCACAGAAGTACAGTTAATTTTAATCCAAACTGGGAAGCGTAAAATGGGCCATGGAGGAAAAAAGAGACAGTGAACTGGGTGAAATGGGTAGAGCTCAAAGAATAAATGACATTTGGATTGAATTTGTAAATAGCAGTTTGATCAGAGAAAAATGGGAAGTTTACCAAGGGGAGAGATGTATGTGTGCAAAGGTGTTTGAGAGTGAGACATATTCCTATGCTGGGGAATAGCAAATAGGCTTACTGTGGTTGGAATAAAATCTGCCAGTGGTGAGAGCAGGTGGAAGTGATGGAAGATAAGGCTTAAAACCCTAAGACTGGCTCTTGGCTTCCTTGTGAGGGTTTGAAGTTGACCCTGTAGACAATTGAGTGGGGACTGGGAGCAGCATAGAATTTAAAGTTGGGAATTAACATGATAAATCGATGTCAATGTTGTGATAACTGGACTGATGTGCTAAAGAAATTTTAATCCTGCTACAATGTTTATGTATTTTAACCATTCTAATCAAAGCTATATTTCCCAGATGTAATAAATAGATCTATGCAAGCAAAATTCCACACAAATGAATAGCTTGCCGATTGATTTCTCCTCCACCTCTGAAAAGAAATTTATTGTCATTAAAACATTACTCACTCTTCTAAAAGGAGATAACATAAAATGTATTATATAGTAAAAAACAAAAAAAAAAGCCACTTACTAAAATGTTCATGATAACATAATTTTTTTCTAATTTTTCTAGTTATGTGAGAATTAATTAGCAGGGCTCTTTTTTAAGTACTGCTATTAAAATATGTATAATTCCTCATATATTTATACATATCCAGTATATTTACTTAATTTTCTAGTTGTCTTAGAAATAACTAACAAAGGCTTTGTTAAGGTCTGCTGTTATAAAAACATTTCTAAATCATTTAAGTACATTATCTTGCCTCAAGAAACATAATTAACATGATATTAGTACTGATGATGAACAATTTTGCAGTTAATTAAAGCCTGGGTATCAATTCCCTTTTTTATATAGTAGCAAACATTTAAAGGCAGATGGCATGAAAATAGAGTTCTGTAGAACTCAAGACATTATAAAAAGCTTTAATTTTTTTTAACTTAATATGTGAGAACAACATGTTCGGTGGATTTACTCCTAAATGGAAAGCCCCCAAAATTAGTTAATAAGGTTGTAAACTAATAGTGTGGAGCATGATGCCATCCACATATTAAATTATAGATGTATGTTTGTTCATTGAATGAATGGATCTTCGGTTAAAGCACTTGTAATGTAAATTGATTAAATATATGACTATTATCCATTTTACTGACAGATGTTCACCGTTCCCCTGAGGCATACTACTTGCTGTTATCTGTATTTATTGAGCATTCACAAAGATTTAGGCACTGGACACGCCCTGTGCATTAAGGCTCCCTGTTTTTCATAGAATTTTACCTTCTGCTAGAACATCACCTGGCTCTTAGACACATTAAACATGTCACAGCAAAATATAAATGCAGTTCTACTTACATATCCATTCAACCAATTTTCTTTTATTGTATTTGTGTGGTTGGCGCTATGCTAGGTGCTTGAGATATACATAGCAAAAATGGATAAATAGGAACAGCGTGGTCTCCACCTTCATGAAATTTATGGTGTATCATGCAAGAGAGGCATTAAACAGGTAATTACAAATGTTAACACTGCTAAGAAAATTGGAAATATTAAGGTGCTGTGGAACCTGTAGGGTGGGCAGTAGGTTAATTTGGGGAGGAAAAATTATCACTACTTGTTTCTTCAGTTTTGCTCTAGTTACTTATTGTTTTAGGCTTGGTGCTGAGACCATGCATTTATTTGTTCATTCCACCAAAGATAATCAGTTTAACAGTCAAGTCTATCAGGGTGAAGTGTCAGAATGTTCATTCAAGCAATTTGGAGATACTTCATTTATGATAGGGCTATTGGGTAGATATGTGAGGTATTTAAAATTGTATTTAAAAAACTGTAGAAACCATTTATTTCTAGAAGAAAGGAGCCCCCCCAAATCTGAAAACTGAATAATTACCTTTTTATTCCAAGACAGATTATTTTCATTATTTCCACATATGAAGAGATAGTCATTTTCCAAGTGTTATTCATGTTAAATTTTCCACATCCAAATTTATAGACAGTATTTTAGCAATCAAACCAGTTTAGAAATGAAATACCTAATGTTCCATTATTCTAATAGAAATCTAAGGAACAAAGTTTATGTGGCTCTTTTATCAATCAGGATTTTGATCATCACTGTTAACGCCACAGGAATATAATATGAGAGGTGAAGTGAATTTTCTGTCCATGCAAAAATAGTAATAAAAAATGAAGGTGACATTATTACTTCTTATCTACTAAGCTTCATTATTCATCTGTCTTATGCCATTCCCCAACCACATTATCAGTGCCTCTTTCCTTGGGCGTTTCTGATACTTAACAATGGTTTAATTATAGTTACCCAGAATAATATGGGGAACAAAATGATTATGCATTATAAAGGATATTTAATTTCCCAGTGTCAGCACAAAACAAGTTTCATCTAAATGACTATTTTAATTATGTCTAGAAGTCTTGTCCAAGATCTGTACCAAATGCAATGGCACTTTCCATTGATGTAATCTGTTAGATAAAACATATGGACCAAGAAGATACAGCTGTGAGTCATATAGAGGTGCCCCGGACCCTCCCCACTTTCTCATTACATACAAACTCTCTTCTTTCCCTTTCCTATTGTGATCCATGACTAATTTACAGCAGCTGAAAGCTGATCTCAAAGAAAAAACTTCCCGTCTGCTCTCCTTTGATCTCTATGGCAGCTACAAACTAAAACGCTTTGCAAATCTCTAAGTCTAGGCATCCAGGGACAGACTGTCAGTCAGGCAGTAACCTTTATTGAGATTCAGCCTGCGTGCAGGGCACTGCTCTGGAAGCTCTGGGATAGTACAAAGGTACTGAATGAAGTTCCTGCAGAAGCCCTGACCATCAAGGGCTCTCAGAGTAAAAGGCAGTAATCAATTCCAGATGAATCTATGACTATACAAAGCAGATCTATTACTGCTGGAAATTTTCCACTGAACTTTACTCTTCAACCTCTAGCTTGCACTGAAATACTGATAGGACTGCCCATGACATCCTTTTATAATTCAGCTGCTGGCTCAATCCCACCCAGACAAGTCAATCACTCCAGAGAGAGAATGATGAAAATAATCCCTCTTGGAATAAAAATGTATTACCATATACTCTAGAGAAATAGTATTATTTTGATATTGACTACTGCATTTCATTTAACAACACATTTAAGTTTTGTTTTTTTTGTTGTTGTTGTCTTCTAGTAGTTAACTGTATTGTGTAATTTGGAGAGCCTTATAGGGGAAACTTCTGCTATTTACATGCATGGTGTTCCCATATATGAAGAGATAGTCATGGACTGAGGGATGATGATTAAGCAACAAGGGATTTCTTTTTGGGGTGGTGAAAATCTTCTAAAGTGAATTGTGGTAATATGAACATACTGAATGACAATGACTCACCTCTTTTAAATGGATGAATTGTATGCTATGCCAATTACAGATCAAAACTGATTTAAAAATCTCTAACTTTCTGTATTTGTGGGCTTTTTGTTAAATAATAGCCATGACTAGCATTCTTGTTCCTTTC
>NW_012102887.1:3804880-3821936 GCF_000951045.1 Mandrillus leucophaeus
TAATTATTATATTATATATGTAAAATTATATATAATGTATATATTATGATAACAAAGCAAAAACAAACCAAACTAACCTCAAATAATGCAATAATTCTTGAGAAGAAAATAAAGGTTGGAATAAGGAGCAATAAAAAGATGCCAGGTACGAATGGCTACTTGGCTACCACAGCTGAAAGATAAAACATGAAAACTACATAGTAACATTCTTTTCCCCAATCCAGCTTCCTGTCCCAAGCTCCTTTCTGAAATTGGTTTGCTTCTAATGTAAAACCCAAGACAAAACAAACCAATAGAATTGTTTATTTAAGTTCATTTTAAGTTTTAGCTATTCTTAGCACAAAAAAAAAAAATTCGTGAACTCCAGGGCCATTTTGAGGCTATAAAATTAACAGAGATTATACTGAAAGGCTCCAATAAAGAAAATAGAGTGATTCAAGGGGTACCCCAATGTAGGCCTTCATGCTTGGAACTATTCTTTGGGTCACCACAGCCAGTCTGGTTTTGATTTTTTTTGCTTTTTTGTTTTTTGTTTTTTTGAGACAGAGTCTCGCTCTGTTGCAAGGGTGGAGTGCAGTGGCGCGATCTCCGCTCACTACAACCTCTGCCTCCCTGGTACAAGCTATTCTCCCGCCTCAGCCTCCCGAGTAGCTGGGACTACAGATGCATGCCACCACGCCCAGCTAATTTTTGAATTTTTAGTAGAGACAGGGTTTCACCATGTTGGCCAGGATGATCTTGATCTCTTGACCTCATGATCCACCAGTCTCAGCCTCCCGAAGTGCTGGGATTATAGGCATGAGCCACCGCTCGCAGCCACCACAGCCAGTCTTTAATGCTTAGGACTAATCTTTAGTTTGAAACTAGCAGGGAGTCTCAATAATTTAAAAAACTTAAATCTTGCCATTTATGTCGTGACAGTTGATAACATATTGGCTCATTAATGGAAGAAACTAGCATCATCAAAGCTCTCACTCTTTCTTAGCTCATCTTTCTTTCACTTCCCACACTCTAAACATGAATATATTTCCAAACTCATTACTTAGACTCTACTAATGTCCTCCACATTTCCTTCATGGAACAGATTCAGCTAGTACCTTTATAGGGAATCCCAAATCCTTATCTCCAATCTAGTCCTTTCACTCAAGTGCCAGGACTCGAAATGCTAGTCAGGCACTTCTACTTCGATTTCTCAAAAGCATTACATTTGAAACTGAACTCTTCACACACTTTCATCTTCCAAAGAACTTCCCATCCTAACCACTGTTTTGTTAGAGGTTGTTACCATTTTCTCAATTTCCTGAGCTCAAAGTGCTAGTGTCATTTTGAATCACCATTTTTCTTCATTTCCTACGTTCATTTAATCCCTAAGGCTTATTGATTTTGCCTTTAAATTGTCTCATATAATTCTTTACATTTACACCGTCATTTTCAAAGCATAACACCTTTTGTCTGAATTACTGCAACAGTCTCCTGGCTGATCTCCACACCTCTATTCCCCCAATTTCAGAGTTGGCCTCTTCAAATCAATGTCATGTATAGTTCTCAGTTTAATCTCCCCTAACCATTGTCCTTGCTGGTTCATACGATTTGTGATAATTTGTGATAACTTGATGCTTTTTCCTATTTTAAAGCTAACATTTTATTTGGAGGTCAATTTAAAAGCATAAATTTCTCCATATAATTTTCCCTGACTTCTTCAAATTTCAACAAACTCTTATTCCTCTGAATTACTTTAGAACACAGAGTTTGTGTAACTTATCAATTAATTGCATAAGGCTTTGTGTAGCCAATATGTTTTCCTTAGTACTGGTTGAGATTCTTGGGGATAGGAACTATGTCCTTTGTGGTTTACTAAATAATGATAATGGTGGTTTAATGATGATGATACTGATATTCACAAGTTACTCACAGTAGTGTGGCACAGCTATGTTGGAACATAAGCTGCTCACTCCTGGGAGAAAAGAAGGAATGAACCAAAGATGATTTGATGGGTTTGGGGGAAATGTATTCCAAGGAGAAACCAAGAGGCAAACCTCTAAAAATAAGGCATACAGCAAATGCAAGGTTGGGGAATGAGGTAACAAGCAGAGAAGGGGATTCCAGGAAGTGGGTTCTATCTGAATCACAGGTCAAGGTAGTTCCTTCCAGTCCATTTGACAGATTCTAGAAGCAGAACAAAGGCTTGAAAAAAAAAGAGGAATGGTAGTAATTACATGAGAGATGAAGATTCACAACCTATGATGAGACAGGAGAGACCAGAAATGGGAGTTAATCAGGAAGATTATGCCTGGCCAGAGGGAACACAAGGTGTCACATAGATAGCTTGTCCTTCCCATGCAAAGAACAGCGTTTATGGGAAAAGTATCTAGGGCGAGGTATTTTCTTTATACATTCCTAGGTTCTTATTCTTCTCCTACCTCTTGATCAAAACACAGAGTGACAAATTCTGATGGTGTATATTAGCTCATTGGCCTGTGTTTTTCACTTGAGGCAGCTTATCTATAAAAATTCGTAAATCTCAGAAATCTGATGTATTTCCCATTTCTTTCCTTCCTGGACTAGTACAAGGCAGTAACTCGCATGAGTGTTTAATCTGAAGACTCCTTTCCTTTGACTAAGTCTGGATCAGAGTCGGGGTATAGGAGGAAGGAGAGACAGATTGGTAGCAGTCTATTTTGCTCTTGTACTAAACCACTTTCTAGTGCAGAACATATTGCACAGGTGAAAAAAAATCTGTAATCTGTTCAGAGATAGTTTTCTGTCCAGGGCTAAAGATAGAATAAAATATTCAAAATCAATTTATTAGTTCAAAGCAGCTGAGAAGGCTGGAATAATTCAAGTAGATATGCTCTTAATAGTGGAGGAATGGACATATTCCTGAGAAAAGTCTGGCAAGATACAGAACAGACTTGAATGCATGGCTTCAGCTAGAAGCTTTGTAGTGGTTGTCAACCCATGGAATTGAGGAATACTGACAAAAAATATCTACTTCAGCGTTGAGAAATATGCTAAGTGTGTCTTTCTGAATATTTTTATTAATAACAATACCAATTCTGCCACCAAAGAAAACACCAAAACAAACAAACCCCCAAAAATCCTACAAATGTTCCCCTAAGGACAAGTTTTGCTTGTTATTCTGTATGTAATAAAAATTTACTGAAACCTGTAATCATGGGGCCAACTGTAGTTATTTAAAGGCTATTTTTCTAATGAAAGGTTATCAGCTTTATTGTAATTTTGTCTATTGAAAGATAAAATGTGGTTAATCTTTTGTTAATGTTAAGGAATACAGAATATTTGTGTTATAAATAACGAAATGCTAAAAAATAAATTGCTTACCCTCACAATAAAATATAACATTTTATTAAATATTAAAGATTAAATTGCTAATCATGATGATAAGATATATCTATAATTTGAAAAGGACATTGAATAAAGCCTTTAGAAACATTGAAGATATTACATATGTACTATCTTCAGGATACATAAAACTATCAGTCATTCATTCCAAAAAATCTTTTGTCTTTTGCCAAATACTCTTCAAGGCAGTGAAGATATAATGATGAAACAGACTAGGGATCCTGCTTTATAGAACTTACAAGGGAATTGAATACTTCCAAGGTCATCTTTGAGCTCTCTTTGTCTATCATTTCTGATTTTCTCTGGGTGCTGGGTTTGTTTCAGTGGTCTGCTTTCTTTATACTATGGACACATAGATGCCTCTCTGTTTGACCTCTCAGCTTTTTGAATTTTAAGAAAGAAACTATGGAAATATTATTATTCCTCAGTTTGGTTGGATATACATTCCTTATGACTGAATGTGAGTGTCCACATTGGTAAGAAGATGTCAGCCTCCTTTGGAAATACAGTCACAGCAAAGGGAAAAACATTTTGTGAAAGAAATGCCAGTGGAACACTTGAAAGACCAAATAACACACCACAAAGAGCATCTGATAAATTTTTCAACTACATTATTTACATTATCAAATCTTGAAAAAAAACAAGGAATAGTGAAAGAAAAAGTACAGAGCAACAGCTGAAGGACTGAAAGAACTCAGCAGAAATTTCATTTTGTTCCCATGACAAAGAAGCCAGAATATAGGGCTTGAGTCAAGAAAACTAACTGCCTGCTAGGTCAAATAAACACATGCCAAAGATAACATAATACTGAATCTCTGTAACACAGCAACAACAGTGCCAAAATAATTTTAAAGATTACATATGCAAAGAAAAAGAAAAATATGACTTTAAAAATTATTAGAAACAATCAACATGCCCCTGGTGTTGGAATTTGTGGACAAGGATGCTAAAACTCTATTTAAATCTTTCGGAGATTTAAAGGAAGATGTGATCATAATGAGTAGATAATCCTGGCAATTAAATAGAAAATATGAGAAGAGTCAACTAAAATTCTAGAACTAAAAAACTGAAACAGCTAAAATGCAAAATTTATGAGATTGGCTTAAAAACTCATTGGAAATATCCAGAAGAGAGAAACAGTGACCTGAAGCTAAATCTGTAGAAATTTATAGATCTAAAGCAAATGAAAGAAGAAAAGATCTAAACACACCAAGTGAAAACTAAAACAAATGAACTGAGCTTCAAATATTTGTGAAATAATGTCAAGTGAGCTGACATATCTGAACTTGGATTCCTAGAAGGAGAAAAAACAAAGAAAATAAAGTTAAAAACATAAACAAATCTGTGAGACTTAGTAAACAAGATAGCATACAAAGAAACCAATATTAGATGCATTATAGTCAAGCTATTTAAAACCAAAGATTAAGAAAAATATTAAAAACAGAAAAAACATCAAATTATATAAGTAGGAACAATTACAATAACTTCTTATCAGAAACAATGAAAGCCAAAAGACAATGGATATCCTTTAAGATACAGAAAGTAAAAGAAATCTGGGAATTCAGAATTCTACATGCAGTAAAAATACCCTTAAACATAATGATAAATATATCCCTTTTAGTAATGAATGGAACAGCCAGGCAGATCAATAAGGAATAGAAGACTTCAAGAATACTATAAACCAAATAGAGCTAAAAGCTATCTATAGAAAAGTCTACCCAACAACATCAGAAAACATTATATTCACATGCTTGTGGAATATTCTCTAAGAGAGATCATATTTTAGGCCTCAATGTATTTGAAAGGAATGAAATCATATAAAATATGTTCTCTGACCAAAATGGAATTAAACTGAAAATCAATAAGAGAAAGAAAATTTACAAAATGTGAAAAAACATAGGAATTAAAAACACATTCTGAAATAATCAATAGGTCAAATAAAACATCCCAAGGGAAATTAGAAAACACTGGGAGATGAGTTACAACAAAAATATAACATACAAAAACTTATAGGATGTGTTAATACAATCTTTAGATGGATATTTATAGCTATAGACATCTACATTTAAAAAGAAGAAAAATTTCAAATCAATAAGCTAAACTTCCACCTTAACAAACTAAGAAAATAAGAGAAAACTAAACACAGAACAAATAGAAGGAAGAAAATCATAACAGAACTACAGTACAAATAAATCAAATAGATAATAGAAAATAACCACACATTGCTCCTTGGAAAACATCAACAAAATTGTCATCTTTTAGCTAGGTTGAACAAGAAAAACAGAAGATAACTCAAATTAGTAAAATCAGGAATAAGAGGGGCCATCACTACTGACCTTACAGAAATAAGAAGGATTATAAGAAAACACTATGAACAACACTATGACAACAAATTCAATAACCTAGGTAGCTACAATTATATACAACTTAGGTAAGAAGATGTAAAATACTAAAAATAAGAAGAAATTGAAAATATCAATAATCTTACAACAAGTAAAAAAAAAAAAAATAGAAACATTAAGCAAAAATCTTCCCACAAATTAAAGCCTAAGTCGACATGGCTTCACTGATGGATTCTACCAAATTCTTCCCAATCTCTTCCACAAGAAGGAAAAGAGAAGGAAGAGGAGAAAGTGGGAGGGGAAGATACTTCTCAAATCATTTTATAAAGCCAATTACTGCCCTGATACCAAAACCAGAAAAAGGAGTCACTAGAAAAATAGGCCCATATCCCTTAAGAATATAGATTCAAAGTCCTAAACAAATAATGAATTGCAAACTAAATCTAACAATATATAAAAAAGTGCTATACACAATGGCAAAATAGAGTTTATTCCAGGAATGCAAGATTGGAGTTATTAAAAAAATCAATTAATATAATACACTATATCAACAGAATAAAAGACAAAGAATGATTATTTCAATAGACACAGAAAAAACATTTGAAAAAATCCAACACTGCTCCATGATTTAAAATACTCAATAAATGATGACTAGAAGGGAAATTCCTTACCTGAGAAAATTTATCCCTGATAAATTTATCTCTGATAAAAAATATCTCTGATAAATTTACAACTTACTATCATAATTAATGATGAAATTAATTAGTCCATTCTCATATTATTATAATGAGCTACCTGAGACTGAGTAATTTATAAAGAAAAGAGGTGTAATTGGCTCCTGGTTCTGGAGGCTTTACAGGAAGCATGACTGAGGAGGCCTCAGGAAACTTTTAATCATGGCAGAAGGTGAAGGGGAAACAAGCATGTCCTACATGGCTGAAGTAAGAGGAAGATAGAAAGGAGAGGGAGGTGCTACACACTTTTAAACAATCAGATCTCATGAGAATTCACTCACTATCATGAGAACAGCAATGGGGAAGTCTGTCCCCCTGATCCAATCACATCCCACCAGGCCCCTCCTCCAACATTGGGGATTATAATTCAACATGAGACTTGGGCAGGGACACAAACCCATACCAAATCAAAGATTGAATGTTTTCCTCCTAAGATTGGGAACAAGAGAAGGAAGTCTGTTCCAAGCACCTCTATTTAATATTGTGCTGGAAGTTCTAGCCAAGGCAATTAGGCAAGAAAAAGAAATAAAAGGCACTCATTTTGGAAAGGAGAAGTAAAACTATCAATTCTTGCATATGACATAATCTCGTATGTAGAAAACTCTAAGGAATACACACACACACACACACTATGAGGGTGAATAAATGAGTTCAGTAAGATTTCAAGATATAAAACCAGTACACAATAATCAACTGTACTTCTATACTTTAGCAATGAATTATCTAAAAAAGTAATTAAAAAACAACTTTACTTACAATAGCATCAAAATGACTAAAATATTTAGGAATAAATAATAACAAATAAGCCAAAGACTTGTACACTGAAAACTATAAAACTTTTATTTGATATGTATTATAACCCTTAACATTAAAACTAAAACCATAAATCTGCTAGAAGAAAATATTGGATAATCTCTTTATGTAGTGACAGAAAGCAAAAATTTCTTAGAGAACAAAAAGCAATAATTTCAAACATAAAAACAGATAAGATTTTTCTCTGTAAAAAGAACACTTAAGGAAATGAATAAGGAGCCACAAACAGGAGAGGATATTTGCAAAACATATATCTGACAAAAGGACTGAAGTTAAAAAAATATAAAAATTACTGCAATTAAGAGGATTACAACAAATTGAATTTAAAAAACACAAATCATAGATAATAGACATTGGTGTGGATGTGGGGGAAAGGGAAGGCTTACGCACTGCTGGTGGGAATGTAAATTAGTACAACCTCTATGAAAAACAGTATGGAGATTCCTTAAAGAGCTAAAAGTAGATCTGCCGTTCAATCCAGCAATCCCACTACTAAATATCTACATAAAGGAAAAGAAGTCATTATACGAAAACAACACCTACAGACATGTTTATAGCAATAAAATTTACAATCGCAAAGATACGGAACCAACCTAAGTGCCCATCAACTAATGAGTGGATAAAGAAAATGTGGTATATATACACTGTCAAATACTACTCGGCCATAAAAACAAACAAAATAATGTCTTTTGCAGCAACTTGGTTGGAAATGGAGGTCATTATTCTAAGCGAAGTGACATAAAAGTGGAAAACAAAAAACTATGTTATCACTTATAAGTGGGCGCTACGCTATGAGTATGCAAAGGCATACAAAGTGATATAATGGACTTTAGAGACTCAGAATAGGGAGGGTGGGGAAAGGGCTAGGAATTTAAACAAACTACATATTAGGTCCAATATACACTACTTGGATGGTGGGTGCACTAAAATCTCAGAACTCACCACTACACAATTCGTCCATGTAACAACAAAAAAAATACCACACACACACACTTATACCCCACGAGCTATTGAAATCAAAATGTAAAACACACACACAGACACACACTTGAATGAACATTTTTCAAAAAAAATTTATGAATAGCCAATAAGCACATGGAAAGTTATTGAATACAGTCAACAGAAAGTTGCAACCACAATCGAATATCACTACAATCTCACCAGAAAAACTAAAAATTAAAAGATTGACCGTCAAGTCCCAAATAATGGAGAACATGTAGAGTGGATGGAACTCTCATAAATTGCCAGTAGAAATATAAAATGATACAAAGATTTTGGAAAATGACTGTTTTTTGTTTGTTACAAATCTAAGCATACATTCACCTGTGACACAACAGTTGCACTCCTGGGTATTTAATCAAGAGGAATAAAATAATAAGTCCACAAAAACTTAGTCAAGAGTCTTCATAGCAGCTGTATTTCTAAGGGTCAAAAACTAGAGACAACTCAAATATCCATCAATATAAGACAGGATAAACAAATTGTAGTGTTATCATTCAGGGGAGTATTACTCAGCAACTAAAAGAAATAAAGTACATACAAAAGCATAATGAATGAATCTCAAAGTCATTGTGCTGAGCAAAAGATGCCAGGCACAAAATGGGTATGTATTGTACGCATAGGGCATTTCATAACTGACAAAACTAATACATAGTAGAAAAAACTCACAAAGATAAGTAGTTTCCTATGGGTGAGCAGGTGGAGATTGGCTGAGAAGTGGTAAGAGGAAATTTCCTAAAGTGATGAAATTGTTTGAAGTTTAATATGAATGTGATGGGTTTCAAGGCAAATGTATTTTTCAAAACTCTTTAAATTTTATTCTTAAAATGTTTCCATTAAGGTATGCAGATTTTACCTTTAAAAAAATACTGTAAGCAAATAGTGAAGATAGAAAGCCATGAAGAAAAGCGATTACTCATGCTTAATGCCCTTTAAAATAATATTGTTATCTGTTCAACATGATTGAAAGCAAGATAGACCTTGGGATTTGAGATGGTAGGGAGAGTAATGCTTGCTAGAGGAAGTTCTCTGCCTCCAAGTCCAGAAAGCTTTACAGTATATTTGTAATGTGAATGAAAATATGAACTCTGTAATGTGAACTTTAAGTCTAATTAATAACAAGAAACTGTCAAAGTGATGGAAGAATAAAATCATATGATCTTGGAATCATTAGTTACAAGAGAGGGAGACACTGAATAAAGCAAGGTCACCCCATGTTTGTCACCCTGTGTCTAGCTATAATAAACAATGGAAAAATAGGCATCTAATTGTTCACATGTTCATTACAGAATATCATTCAGGGTCTTTGCATGCACAACTCTAGGACTATCATTGGCTATGAAGTTCTGTTCCAGGAAAGTCCATTCAAGACAGAAATGTGAATGGTGACCTCCTGGAGCCATGTAACATGGCAGGTGGTTCAGGTATCATCTATATACGACAAGCACTGTGCCAAGGGCTGGGAATAATTACAGAGGCATTGTTCTCAGAGAAATCACATCTTGAGGCAGAGCCACAAACAAAAATGCACTCTCACATATAAATACACACACACACACACACAATATTTCCAAGCTAAGCTAAGAATTGTATCTGTAGTAGTATTAAGTAGTTAGATACTTGGTAGTGCAAGGTGTTTGAATTATCAGAAATAGAATTTTTGAAAATTTTGAAATCATCAGAATTATACACGGACTTCAAAAAGGATCATGAAGAATGATGGGAGAAGCTGGGGATTTTAGACGTACGTATCAATTATAGCAACAAATAGAAATGCATTAAACACTCCCATTAAAATAATACAACTCTGAGATTGAGTCAAAATTTAAATATGTGCTGTTTTAAGTGAAAAGCCTAAGATAAGAATACTTTAACAATTTAAAAGAAAAATAAGGAAATGCTTAATAACAAAAAGGAAAGCAGTAACTCTACACTGAAGAAAACTACAGACACCATCTTAACCAAGTAGTCAAAGCTAACATTACCAGCAATGAGATAACTAGACACTATGGGCCTCCTGATATGATGCACTGAGATTCCTGTGACATTGTTGAAGAAGAAAGCATAGACTAAATGTAATTATGAGAAATTATCAGACCAACTCAAATTGATGTACATTCTACAAAATAACTGCACTGTACTCTTCAAAAATACCAAGGTAAAGACAGACGAAGAAAGGCTCTGAATCCTTTCTAGATTTAAACAGACTATGGGAGATATGCTACTCAGTTAGAAGTTATCTAGCTGTTATCATTTCTAAAAACTTATAAAAAATTGTAGATTTGGTTAAAAACATGATAATATTAAAATAATATTCTTAGGAAAAAAAGAGTATAAGGAGGCTTGACAACTAAATGCAACATATGATCCCAGATTGGATCCTAAACCCAGGAGAAAATTTGTGAGAAAGGACATTATGGATATAACTGGCAAAATTTGAGCATGGACTACAGATTAAACGATAGTATAGTAACAATGTTAAATTTTCTGATTTTTATAATGTTAGCACAGTTATGTAAGAGAAGGTGCTTGTTCTTAGGAAACACTCATTGGTGTGTTAGAAGAAAGGGGCTATGACGTGTGCAGCACACTCTCCAATAATTCTGAAATATAGGTACATGTTGGAGAGAGAAAGAGAGAGAGAAATAATGTAAAACAATTGTACAAAGTCTTTGAAATATTTAAACTTAGGTAAAGTGTATATGTAATATCTTTATATGATTCTTGCCTCATTCATGTAAGTTTGAAAACATATTTAAAAGTTACAAAAATGTTTAATTTCACTGTGAACAAATGAAAATTCATATTGAAGGGATATTTAAGGGTTGTTTTAATTTTGTCCATTTTCTCAGAATCAAAGAAGGTAGGAACAAAGAAATGGAGATAGTTCTTTTAATATCTAACAAAAGGACAATTAAGAACCACATGGAAGTTATTTTTCAACACGAAATATTAGACCTGGCAGAAGTTTTTTGTGTGAACAACTCCTTATACATTTTAATGGATTAACATAAAAAATTCTTTGTGTTTTGATCAAAACTGTATTTGAAATTCTTTCAGTACTCTACCATGAAACAAATTTAGTAAACAAGTGTCACAGGGAAGATCTCCCAGCTTTAATATCTGCTCTCAAGATCTAAGTTTTTGGAGGCTAAGTTATTCATTTCCTCATTTTGGTTTTGAAGGAGGGGCGAAAAACATACACTGACTCATTTATTTAATTCAGAACTCAATTCTCACTCAACAATCTGACATTGTCACATTTTTCTTTTTTCACCATACATGCTATCAGCACTAAGGTAAAGAATCAGAATAGAAATAGCATGTTTTCTCCTTTAGGCAGTATTTTATTTTTAATTATCATGCCCTTTAATTTCTTTCCTTATGAAATTTTAAAATAATTTATGTTCCCATCCCCCAAGGTTATATGTTTTTAAAATAGTGATATATTATAACTCAAAAAATTAGTAGCATATAGAAAAGTAAAATAAAATCTACAAAGCCTCTAGTGAAGTAAAGTCATACAAGTCAACATTCTCTCATTTCTATTTTCTTTTTTAAAGTTTTAATTTCTTTCAATTTAGTTAGAACACTACATTAGAATACTTAGAAGCCAGAAAGAAAACTACTCAATGTTCCATTACCTCATGAAATCAATGTCTTTGTTCATGGTGCCCCTTAAACTTGTGCACATGCACATTTTTACGTGTGTATGGCAACACTACAGATAGAATGTTATTCTACATATAATACATATAATATAGAATACCATGCATATATTCTTATTTGCCACAGCTTTTTTTCTTAACTCTTCTTCTTCTTCTTTCCTTTTATTTTTCCCATCTAGCTTTCCATCCATGGTACCCAATGTTAACAAATTGACCTATATCCTTTCATGTGCAAGTATTTTGCATACTCACAGTATATATATACACATATATATACATATATGTATGTATATGTATACATATATGTATGTATATGTATACATATATGTGTATATATGTATATATATGAGACGTCAAATATCTCTTATCTCATTCATCAGAACTGGGGGTTGTTCAATAAACGGGGAGTATAAAACTGATATAGGTATAGCTTGAAAATATTCTTAATTTAATCATATACATTTAAACACATTATATTTCTAAGAGTATGAGCCAACTTTCTTGGTGTGGCATTAACCACACCAAAACTTCCAGTTTGGGTTTCTTTAAAGTGCATCAAAACTTTGAAGTCATTTTCTAAGTAATTTAATGTAGAATTTTCTACCCTGCTCTTTTCACAATGGTTTTGTCCATATCTATGTTCTAAATATGCATGTTTTAGTGACTTTCATTTCTGTAGTCTTTCCAAAGTTTTTAATTTTGCTTCCGTAGAAGGAATCACTCTTTCATCACATTTATTTATAATCACTTCATGTAATATTTTATTAAATGTCATAATTGCAATAGGAAGAACAAGTGCACAAAGAGATTTGGTAACAAATACAATTAATCCTTAGTAAGTGAATGTTTAATGGCAGGAATAGAAATGTGTGGATAACTAGATTGAAATCAATTTTCAGAGAATAATCTGTGTGCATTTTGCACATTTTATAGAGGAATAAAGAACATAGATGAATTTGTTGCATCAGTTAAGTGGAAGGTGGTTGAAAGAACTACTTTCTGTATCTTTTAGATCATTTATTTTATGTAATAAAATTATCCAATACATATTTATCAACAACGTGCTTTTTCACTAACTATAGATAATTGCTCTTTCCAAAACAATAGTTTGGATCTAATGCATTCTCTTCAATAGCTGAATGATGTTTCATGAAGTGAATATGTTAAAGCCCCAATCAATATTTTCTTATTGATAGGCATTCAGATGATTTCCAGGTTTGGCTATTTCAACCAATGTTTTAATGGAGATCTTTATACATATATCCTTAAATACTGCTGCCTTTATTTCTGTAGGATAAATCCTCTAAAGTATATTTCTGTAACCTTATATTTCAAATATAATTATACAATACTTTATAATAACGCCAGGGTCTCAAAATGGATCATTATAATTCAACTTTACACTTGGCGACATTTTGACGAGTTTGAAAATTTCAACCAATCTGTAAAGGAATTGTTGATAATTTTGAGCCCACTAGGACTCAGTAGCCTATGATTTATCTATTGGTTTGAAGAGTTCTGTAAGTAAATTTTCCTGGCCCCTATACTTCTTGTATATGGAGAATACTACATCTAGAATCACGCTTATTTATTCCTATGATTTCTTTCACTGAAAAATTTGTCATCAATTCTGAGAGAGACCAAGTAAAACTTAGTCTGTATTGAGATGGTATGGGAAAATATGAAGCATTTAAACACACAAAATGTTAATACACATCTGAACACATGGTTTCCATTTCCTATGAATCAGAAAAATGTTATACCTGTAACATAAAAATTAGCTTTGTTTTTCCCATGATAATTGTAAGTTATTTTAAATTTTATATTTATTACAGGCCACTGGGATATAACACACCAGCATGTGATTGATAGACTCCCATAAAACAGTGACCAGCATTAATAAGCTATGTGGGGTAAATTCAAGGTTTGTAAATATTCTAGAAAATATTGGGGCCACCAGGCTACATGAATCTTCCCTTTAATGTCTCCAATAACATTCTGCATCTTCTAAATCAGCTGCTATGCACAATCATCTAATGGCATCTGACTGCTGATTCTGCAAGATGCACTCCTATGTGCTTCAACATAGAGGAGACCTCATGTATTAATATGAGAGTTTTTCTATTGATTATCAGTATCTTTGAAAAGCTGTGGAAATTTGCTAATAACCTGAAATTTAAAAGTTGAGCTTTGCAGCATTTTTTTCTTTATTCATTATAGACCTACCTAGTATATATAAGCCCCTGCTTCCCTGGGATCCAAGTACCCCCATTACATTTAGATTTTCCAATTTGGTGACTGCAGTTCCCACTGCAAGGTCTGGTCTACAGAGAAGAGTAATAATAGATCTCTTCAAGGATGCCAGGGATCTCATAAATTTACTTATCATAGTTTTGGTAAAAGATACGCTTTCTGGACGCTCCCAGTGTGGATAACAAGGTCTTAAACAACAAACTTATTCTAACATTCCAATCACCTTGGCCTTTTTGAGTCCCCTGCTCTACGTTAAACCAAGTCAGCCCAGCATTTCCAGCTTGATCACCGTGAGCCACGTTTTTTTGGTCAGTATTTCAGCCAACTGAACAAATTGTTACAGCCCTTTCTATCTCTTCAAACTGCAACATTAGATGCAGAATCTGTTTAGTGAGCCTATACAAATAATTTTTTTCTGATTTGACATTATGTTCCTTTTACCTTTATTTCAATGTTAAGATCTATTCCAGCACATGTTTTATAGATTCTGCCTATATAAATTAGAAAATTTGAGTAGTTATTTTGAAGTATAGAGTGTCTCCTCATGGATCACATTCTTTGTACCTTACCCTTTGGGCTCCCCTAAGACATAAGTCAAGTCATAGGTCTAGAATTAAGGAGGAGCAGTGAAAGTGAGTCCCAGGGAGACTTAGCATTGTCTTCAAGGCAACTGCCTCAGGGGAGCCCACTGCAATTTCCTCGGGCAATGCAGGGTTAATCCACTTAGAAGGAGAAGGTGGTGGAGAGGCTGCTGCCCCTCAGGGGAGAGAAGCCACTGGCAAAGAAGTCTCATCAGAATTTAAGGGCTTAATGACCCGAATTTCATCAGGATCTTCCCACATGTCTCAATTCTAACATGCCAATTCCAATTTACTCCAAATCAATGCCCTCTTTTATAGTTGCCCAACTGTAAAAATGCCTAACTTTTACAGTTGACATTCTGCAAGGCTGAGAATTCAACTTGTGTTGTAATTGAGACAGTTTCAGGATGATATCCTGTGCTTGATTTTCAGCAATCTCAATCGTGTGGCTACAGGATATAAGGGTCTCTTTGAGGGTATAAGTAGATGCTTTCAGCTTATTTATGCAGTGCTTGAGTTGGAATTTGAATTCCTAAGTTCTGAGCTCATCTTGCTTGTTTTTGTTTTTAAACCACTTTTTTCAGCAGTATTAGCAGCAACCGGTTAATCTTATTTATTCATTAGTTTTCCAAGAATGTTCAAAAGTATTTTACAAACAGCCACCCTGCTGCTTGCTTCTTATAAGTGGTAGACTAGAAGTATCTGATGCAGATATTTTGCATATCTCAATTGACAGATAACATCATAGACAATCAATGCTCTTTACTGCTAGAAATAGTCATTAGTGTCTTTAGATCTAATCACATTAGAGGGACAATTCCAGAAGTGCCAGAATGAATTCAGAAAACACATCCTTAAAATTGTTCTTCTAGAACCACTCAATACCAAAATGTGTATGTCAGGGTTCACCAGAGAAATAGAAAAAATTGGAGAGAGAGAGAGAATATTAACAATAGATAGATAGATAGATAGATAGATAGATAGATAGATAGATAGATGATCGATAATAGAAAGATACATAATAAAGAATTCACTCATATGATTATGGAGGGTGAGCAGTCTCAAGATCTGTAGTCACCAAGCTGGAGACCTAGGAAAACCAATGGTGTAGTTCTAATCCAAGTTTTAATCCAAAGGCGGGAGAAGATATGGCCCAGCTTGAAGACAGTCAGGCATAGAGAGGGAATTCTTTCTTACTGAGCCTTTTTGCTCTATTTAAGGCTTCAATAATTGAATGAGGCCCACCCACGTTTGGAGGGCAAACTACTTGGTCTACCAATGCAAATGGTAATCTCATCCAAAAAGACCATTTAAGACACACCAAAAATAATGTTTAACCAAATATCTGGCTGCCCTGTGGTCCATTTATGTTGACATATAAAATCGACTATCACAGATGATGACTAGGGTTTGAAATAAGTCACTATATGCAAAACAATACTAACTATTTTAGGTAAATCTAAAACAATTTAACATGATGTGTTTTTCCCATAAAAATACAATGGTCTATAATTGTTTGAGACAGTAGAGCCTTATAATCGTGTATCTACACATGTATTTATTTATTCTACCTCTTGATCTTCCATGAGATTTTGTTGGAAGTAATTCAACCATTCAACATCTCAGGATTTAACTCTCAAGTAGGGGCATTATTTTACACTCTTCTTACTAGAAAGTTATGACTAAGTAATGTAAATGGTAAGAATGTTTCAAAATTTTACATGAGTAACACTATCACCCTAAACTATGGGAAAACCTTGTGAAATATAACTTTCTGAAATGATGAAAATGTTTATACCTACACTGTAGAATTAAAAAGTCAGTGTCTCAATTGAAATAGCTACGTTTCAAGTGCTCAACTGCCACTTAATAAAATTAAATTAAACCTGAACTTAATTTAATATGGTTCCCATATTGGAAGTACAGCCTAAGAAAACAGGCTACCAATGCTTTTTCCTTCTTCATCAGCAAAATTAACAGTTAGCCAGTAATTCTGTTCCATGTAATGACAATCATGGGATTTTGAAAAAGGAACTTTGATTACATATGTTAAAACTATGTTTTTCACTAATAGTGGCAAAAGTAAAACAAAATTATTTATACTATCACAAGAAACTGCTCAGGTCACAATTTCCAGTATCATCTTCAATCTTATTTGAAATATTTTCAGTCCTAAAACTCCCCTAAACCAAAATTCAACATGAAGTTTTTCTAAAAAATGTTTATTTATAGGAAAGTCTATTCTAAAAATTTAAGTTTTAAGAAAGGAATTCATTGCATTATTCGATAAAATTGAAACCAAC
>NW_012102887.1:3822146-3851262 GCF_000951045.1 Mandrillus leucophaeus
GGCTAGTTTTTTGTATTTCTTAGTAGAGACGGGGTTTCACCGTGTTAGCCAGGATGATCTCGATCTCCTGACCTCGTGATCCGTCCGTCTCGGCCTCCCAAAGTGCTGGGATTACAGGCTTGAGCTACCGCGCCTGGCCCCATAGATTTTTAAATAATTACATTTTATTTTATAAAAGGAATGTTGAACATAGCTGAGGACAACTAGAGGAAGGTAGAATAAATATTAGAAATGGGCACAGATACTGTGGTCAATAAATGAATATTTGAATGAAGTCTTACTTCTTTAAGACTCATAAAAATACCCAATATAGATGCTTATTTTTTTCTACTATTAATCTTAAAATAAATGTTCACCTTATAAAACATGAAGCACTTCTTAACACTCACTGATACATCTAAAAAATATTTTTTTGGAGCTAAAGTGTATATTTAGTTGACAAACAATTTACCATAAAATTCTAAAATTTAATCTCATTCAAAGAAATATCTGTAAGCCTGTGGCTATCCTACACTGGGCAAAATAGCTTCTCCTACCGTTTTCTAAAATTGTTTTGGACCCAATTTAAAACATAGCAAAATAAAACAATAACAGCAACAAAAATATTTATAATTCTAAATGATTCAATGAAGTTTTATAGTTACTTTTTTATTAGCTGATCTCTATGATGAGGCATTGATCTTTTGGCAACACTGTTCAAACTGTCTAAACCATATACCCAGGAAAAATATGTATTTTGTTTACCTGTCCCAGAAGGACTTAGAAAAAAATCACCTAGTTCCTGCAATTAAAATGTCAAAGGCATGCACAAAACAGTTTGGCTGGTACATTCAATGATAAGAAACACAGGCTTAGTTAAATTCATTTTTCTAAAGTGCCAAATGACAAGTTTTCATTGAATTCAGTCCAGACTCAAAAGTATAATTGATGTCAGCTCAAATTCTTAGCCAAAGACAAACACTGAATCTGTTGCTGTTGGCTTTGTTTGGGTTTCAGGTGCAGGGCACCCGCCATATGGTATCCTTGAGGCTGTTTTTGTTATGGCGTGTGTGTCTGTATGTGTGAGTGTGTGTGCTTTTTAATATTGCAAACATCCTTCAGTTGCAAAGCAAACAAAGAAAAGGCAATCCACTCATTGCCTAGAACCACTACAGACCACCAACTGTTGGGTGCTATTAAAGTTATACAGAGCATTAGACAAATAGAAGTTCTTGTCAAAGATATTGCTTCACCACTGAATTCTTTATTTGCCCTTGACATCCCGTTTTCTCACCAACAAATGGCTGTGCATTTATAATTAATGAATTTACACTGTATTATTAATACAGAATTTAAGACATTGTGCAGCAAGCCAGTGTACATTTTCCAAGTTTTGCATCCAGTGTTTATTGAATCATCATTACCTGTGAGAGTAGAACATTTTTCAATGTGTAAAAATGTTTTATTTCAAAATGGGAAAATGATTTGGACTGAATGATAAACAAGCAAATGAATCAGTGAATGAATCAATGAATGACTGCTTGTGGAAGAAGCTATTACATATTAAAAATAGTTTTCTCTGTCAGGCGTGGTGGCTCACACCTGTAATCCCAGCACTTTGGGAGGCAGAGGTGGGCAGATCACAAGGTCAGCAGATCCAGATCATCCTGGCTAACATGGTGAAACCCCGTCTCTACTAAAAATACAAAACTTTAGCCAGGCGTGGTGGCGGGCGCCTGTAGTCCCAGCTACTCAGGGGACTGAGGCAGGAGAATCGCTTGAACCTGGGAGGCAGAGGTTGCAGCGAGCCGAGATTGCGCCACTGCACTCCAGCCTGGGACAGAACGAGACTCCATCTCAAAAAAAAAAAGTTTTCTCCAGCACAGTCAATATATTTAATACTATATTCAATAGATTTGAAAAGATTTACAGTTTTCTTCCTTGTTTATATAATTACAACTCTAATTCCTCAATCAAGTTATTATTAAAGACATAAAGTTCAGGCACTGCACAAGGCCATATGGTAAACATCATAAAAAACAAAAATCTCTAGGCTCAAGAAACAGGATTTTCATATCTAACAGGAATATGTATGAAACAATAGTGGATACTGTAGGCAGAATATAATCATTAAATATAAGTAGTATAGCATAAAGAGGCCAGTATATAAATAATACTGGAAGGTTCCTTAAAGGGGGTGGGGCTTAACACACTCGGAGGAAGAAATAGATTTTACACAGAAAGGTGTGGATACTGAACATTCTTACAGGACAGACTAATAGTGTGAAGAAAAAGAAGTGAGAAGGAACACGCTGGGTTATAGGTAATTATGAACACTATATAGTGTGACTACAGTGTAACAGACAATATTGTTAGATAATTGAACTAGCAGGATTTTTAAGAACCTGATTTCTAGGCATTTAGACTTGACGCAATAGAATAGTGTGTTCAGCAAAATCTGGGATTGTAGATTAATCTGTTCAAGGCTCATGACGGTATCTGATTTCACTAGGAAATCTCCATTTTGGTCTGTTTCATATGTTTAGAAAACATTGTAAAATTTTGTTGAATGAAATGACTATGATATATAAAAAATATACTTTCAATAGGCAGTAACAAATTTCTATTTACTTAAACCAACCATGGGATAAACTTAGCCTATATAAACACATATAATATATTTACAGTGTAACAATTTAATTTTTTTGACTTGGTGATTATTATGATTATTAGTAAGTTATAAACAGAAGCCAAAATTCTAAAACTCCTGCCTCTAATTTGTACCTACTTTCTTATAACTGATACTCTCATTGTAATACAATTAACAAACATATCCCCAATAACAAATTAGTTGACCCTATTGAGGAAATATAGTAGGTGTGTGTGTATATATATGCTTACTATATATATTATTATTATATATTATTTACTACTACTATATATTATATACTACTATATAATATACAGTCTGTCTCTTATACACATCTAGATGTGTATAAGAGACAGGTACTGTATTATACTACTATATAATATTTTCTATAAATTTTACATAGAATATTTTATATAAAATTTAAATAGAATAAAATATACTACTATATAATATATAGTACTGTATATTATATACTACTATATAATATATAGTACTGTATATTATATACTACTACTTACTACATACTGCGTATTATATACTACTATATATAATACTATATATTATATAGTACTACTATATATAAATATAAATATATTTTTATTATAAATAAATATACTTTCTAGTAGGTGTTACACTATATTTATTTATTGTAAATAAATATATTTTCTAGTAGGTGTTACACTACTTCTGCTAGACATTTTTGAAGGACAAACTTTTCAAAATAATTACAGGTAAGAGAGTTTTCTCCTGTTATTACTGCACATTTTAAGAGTTCAAAGACTAATAAAAGTTATTAGTTTCACTTTATCAGTTTATCTGTGTCTTATTTTTCTTCTGGGCCCTCATACAACTAGCAAGTCTCAAAGATCAAGTATACAAGATACGTGGTCAATTCAGCGTCTAGCTCATGGGAGAACCTTGGTCAAATTCTTACTGATTTCATTGTCTATCAAATTATATTAAAAGCCAAGCTCCTTTTAAATGGTGTGACTTGCTAATGAGTTCACCTCTAAGCACTTCTCCAGCAGTTACCAAGATCTGTGTTTCAAGTACTCTAACTTATAAATTGGAAGTTTTCCTTGATTAGCACTCTGACTCAAAAGCTCTGGGTGGAGGTTATAGATAAAGAGTTTTGACTGATTTTCAAAATGTTGCTTCATCAATACAGGAGCTGATTTCTCTTGTCGGTGTCATTAAATGCTCCTCTGAAAGGTCAGGCAGGGCTGGCCAATTTGTCCTGTGGGATATTAAACTTGACCTTTGGACTGTTGCTCCCCCTCCTGCTAATCCTGCCCTCTAGATACTCCTTTGCCATGCATTTCAATGGAACTTGGTGGCCATGCTGTTACTCATTAGAAAAGGCTTTGTTACAGATTTATGAATACCCTGGATGCTGGATAAAGTGATTTTTAAAATTATTATTATTATACTTTATGTTCTAGGGTACATGTACACAATGTGCAGGTTTGTTACATATGTATACATGTGCCATGTTGGTGTGCTGCACCCATTAACTCATCATTTACATTAGGTATATCTCCTAATGCTACTCCCCCCTCCTCCCCCCACACCACAACAGGTCCTGGTGTGTGATGTTCCCCTTCCTGTGTTCAAGTGATCTCATTGTTCAATTGCCACCTATGAGTGAGAACATGAGGTGTTTGGTTTTCCGTTCTTGTGATAGTTTGCTGAGAATGATGGTTTCCAGCTACATCCATGTCTCTACAAAGGATAAAGTGTTTTTAGTAAATGAGTAATCATTGTGTATCTTATCTGCAGCTTTTCCTTATTCTTACCACCATTTCTTTAAAGTGGTGGTTCTCAATCCTGGCTTGACATTGGAATCACTTGAGGAGCTTTTCTACAACTTCATGCATAGGCCCCACTACAAACCAATTAAATCAGAATCTCTGGCCTTAGGACCCAGCATCAGCATTTTTTTAAGGCTTCCCAGGAGACGTCAATGAGTAGCCAAGGCTGAGAACTATTGTGGTAAAGAGATGCTTTTTCTTCTCAGATCCTTGTCTAAAGGTTATGAAGAGCAATTTGACTTCTTTCAATCTCTGGTTCTCCGCCGGGAAGTTCAATTGGATCAGAGTCACATGCTTCTAATTTGTGCCATATTTTATGATATTATGCTCCATCTAGTATTTCCCCAAATTATCTTAACTCTATTTTCTTCTGTGGATTCCAAAAGTAAGAGAGACGAAGAGTTGGCTTGTGAAGGGGATGCCACTCCACTCTTTCTTTTGCAAGTGATAGAAGACTTACCATAAATTAAAATAAGGAACATAGAATAAAATTTACTGAGTTATGTAACTGAAATGTTCTGGGAGTGGGACTAGATCAAGGGGTGGCTTGGTTTCACGACTAAAATGATGGTGTCACCAGGACTCCGTGTTTCTTTATTTTTTGACTTTGTCTGCGGTACTGTTGACTTCATTTTCAGGTCCTATATTTGGTGACCCTTTCAGTTCCAGGCTAATATTATTCCAAGTACAAGCTAAATAGCAGACAAGTCTCTTTAAATAGGCCATGTTTAAGCCTTGGCAATCATTCTAATAGGCTAAATTAGATCTTGTATTCCTGAACCTACCCCTAAACCAATTACAACATATAGAGATATTTAGAGCTTAAAATAAGGCCTGTGTTTTCCCATGCTCCCTCTCTGGAGTCAGGGATAGTGTCCTATCTGAAGCACAATACCTGAAATTGGAGACAGGTATTTTCTACCAACATTTATATTGCTCCTACCTAAAGACAGGGAATCAGTAACAGGCTTCAAAAAAACTAACAAGCAATTGTCCATCATAGGGCAACAGAGCCAATGGGGTGAGGGCTCCAAGGAACTTGCAATCAAAATGAGTCTCTCTCATGGATCAGTGAATGACAAATATGAAAGAGTTTCTGGGTACGCCTTAGCCATGGCCAGCTTTTTATTAACCATAGGCAGAAAGGATCCAGCATAATGATGCAAGGTTACAGGATATTTTAGGAAAGGCAGGAACCAGTGAAGAATTACTTCATATCAGCAAGTCTTTCTTAATGAAGTGTAGGCTGTAAAAACACCCGTTTAAGAAAAAAAGAGGAACTAAATGACATTTCATAAAGTAAAAAAGAGAGATAAGCAACAGTTCTTTTAATTTAGCTGTTTCTCTATTACCTAAAAAAAAGATTCACAAGGGTAAGAATCATGCCTTATTCAATCTGCATGGGAAAGCCTATACATATTTGATAAGATGATGCTCTGGCCATAAAAGATAATAATGACAAAAGGTCCCTTCTCATCATCATGACGATGATATGATCTAGAGATTACACAGGTTTTAGAATCAGTTGTTTATTGAATTCAACTTCCATGTGATGTTTGGTGAGACTTGGCACTTCTGTAAGCCTCAACAGCTTAATGTCTAAGATAGGATAATAATAATTCTTACCTATAGCGTTTTGAAGTGAGGTTATCCATGAAGCATGAACAAATGTTTGGCACAGAGTAAGTGCTCAATAAATATTAAACATTGATCTCTTCCTTCCCCTCTCCCTCCTTCTCTCTTTTATCTTATCAAGATCATAATTGTTATTGCATGGCACTTAATGTTATTTAATCACTGAAATAATGTACTATTTTCCTTTGGATTTTTTAGTTTGATTTCTGTATCTTTCTGGTCTGTTTCTAGAAGTAGTAAGATTTGATATGGTTTGGATCTGTGTCCCCACACAAATCTCAAGTGTAATCCCCAGTGTTGGAGTTGGAGCCTGAGGGTAGGTGATTTGATCATGGGGGCGGTTTCTCAGGAATGGTTAGTACCATTCTCTTGATGCTGTTCTTGTGATAGTGAGTGAGTTATCATAAGATCTGGTTGTTTAAACGTGTGTAGCACCTCCCCACTCTTTCTTTTCCTCCTATTCCCTCCATGTGAGAGGCCTCATTTCCCCTTTGCCGTGTGTCATGATTGTAAGCTTCCCGAGGCCTCCCCAAAAGCTGAGTAGATGCCAGCACCCTGCTTCCTGTACAGCCTGCAGAACTGTGGGCCAATTAAGCCTCTTTTCTTTATAAATTATCCAGTCTCAGGTATTTCTTTACAGCAGTGCGAGAATGAACTAATACAAGATGTATAGGAAAAACAAAATTATAAGAAAAAAAAAGGAAAGAAGAAACCATGATATGAGAACTAAAAATAAAATCCTAAGTCCCCCAAAGGATGGAACAGACCCCTTTTGGCCAAGAGGACCCTAGAAAAACCTTAAACACTGAGTTCTCAGCCATGATAGGAAGACAGGTTGGACCCACCTTGTTGTACCTCCTCCCTTTTGCAGTTTGGACACAACTGACCAACATTAATGTTAAAATAGAGATCATAAGACTGATGGAATAAACTCTTTGTGACAATAAAATACCAAATTATAAACAAGACCTAAAGCCATGCCAGGCAAGGATGAAGTCACTCATCCTTACATTTAAATAAGCTATGTTCTAACTGCCACACTGTTGTACTTTTTTCTGGTAGCAAAATAAACAATGGCCTTGAGATAAGCAATATTGAAACCATTACGGTTCATCCTCCTCCAGACACTGAATAACTGACCCCCTGGCTCCACCAGCCATAACTGCAACTTTGATCAAACCAAGAGACTGATTTTAGTAGTTTTCTCCTGATAAGAGAATGCTGACTATGGACCGGCTCTGACTGGTTTACGGAGGCTGGGCACCTGAGCGCTCTGCTTCACCTTTTGATGTATAGGGCCTAATTGTAACATATTTAAAGGTAAAGTCTGCATCCCAAAGTGAATAGGGGGTTGTATGAAACATGGATGTTTGTTCAGTATGCACATGTCAGGACCCTGTTTGTGAATATCCATAGCTCCTCCTGTAACCTATTGAATACTTAGTCAACCCCTTCAGGATAAATTCCTGTCTCACCTTCCCTCCTCCAAGTGCCTGCCTTTTGGTTTTCCTGGTACCTATGCTCCCCAGCCCGTGTGGTGGCCGACCTGCAGATTGTAACCTTTCATAAGAAATAAAGTCTCCTTTCTAAATTTATAAATTGGTGATTTTTCAATTGATGTACCCATAATTCTGTCATTCAAATTTAAATACTACTAAATATTTTGGTGTTTTTCTTCCTTCATTTTCTTCCGAATAACTTTGATATGCTTATTTTTAATTTTAAGAATAAAATACTCTATATTTGTTAAAATTGCCCTCTACTAATTTTTTTTTTTTTTTTTTTTTTTTTTTTTTTTTTGAGACGGAGTCTCACTCTGTCACCCAGGCTGGAGTGCAGTGGCGGGATCTCAGCTCACTGCAAGCTCCGCCTCCCGGGTTCAAGTGATTCTCCTGCCTCAGCCTCCCGAGTAGCTGGGACAACAGGCGCCCACCACCTCGCCCAGCTAGTTTTTTGTATTTTTTAGTAGAGACGGGGTTTCACTGTACTAATTTCTTAAATGTTTGTATCTATAGAAGATATAGCATTTCTCATAATATTCAAAAAATGTAAAAATTCACCTGAATTCCTATTTTTCAGTTCTTTAGTTAGCTAACTAGTTAAATAGATATTCATCAGATTTTCCATTTTAGTTTTTATATTTAAGAACCAGGAAACATTTTTTAAACTTCTACAGACTAAAAGTAGCATTGAATATCTTCTTAGTCTGGGTAAACGTGTTGGAAATAATCATAGTCATTCAAATGTAGATTTTACTATGTAAACCAATTAATAAATATCCTAAGCAAGATAAATTACATAGTTGCCTCAGAATGAGGCAGGTTCAAAAATATATTTATAAATTATTTTGAACTCCAAGTTAATCTTAAGATTAAATTTAATCTAACATGTAAACAATTCATTTTGTCATAAACCCATTGGGAATCATCTTTTCTAAAACTGCAAGACAGAAAAGATAAAAACCATATTCCCAGTTCTCCCCTGTGGAGAGAACAAGCTTTTCCTGGCTTTCTTGCACATTCTTGAAAGAACTAAAGAATTGCTTCATCTCTGCTGCAAGTAAACAATTGCTATTCAACAGTCAGTCACACCAGGCAGGCATGCCCAGCACCACTTACAGCCTGCTGAAGCACAGCCTCTCCCAACTTCTACCAGAGGTAGCAGGGAAATCAGTAAATAGGCAGGTTGGCAGAATGGAAATAGGAAGAAGTGAGACATCCTCAACTGAGCCTTTTTCAGCCATACACTCTTCTTCTTCCCTCCCCAGTCAATTCCCAGAAGAACTGCAAGTCAGGTAAAAGACCAAGAAGAATCTAATTGTTTTCTGCTGTTCACCTCATGAACAATATCCCAAGATGAAATAGGCTGAATATGAGAGTGCTTTTGATAACAAAAACAGGAAAGTTTTGGCATCACCACCAACCCAGCCTCTATTGTCTTTCCCAAATGCCTATATTTCTCTTACTTCCCTGCCACTCCCATAGTCAATGGACCACAGACTTACCAATTCACTTACCAGACAAGATTTTCAAGTGTCCTCCCGTTTATTCTCTTCTCCTTTCTATTTACTTAGTAATGAATTTTCATCCTTTCTCTCATAAATTGGCTTAGGAGGCTTCAGTTGGTCTCCCTCATTCCCATCCTCCCAGTTCCATTTATTCTTCCTGCTCCTGCTAAGATTTATCTGTTTGTACCTCTAATTGTTCTGCTTTTAAAAATATATAAACAAGCCAGGCGCGGTGGCTCATGCCTGTAATCCCAGCACTTTGGGAGGCCAAGGTGGGTAGATCATGAGGTCAGAAGGTCAAGACCAGCCAAGATGGTGAAACCCCGTCTCTACTAAAAATACAAAAATTAGCCGGGCGCAGCAGCAGGTGCCTGTAATCCCAGCTACTCGGGAGGCTGAGGCAGGAGAATCACCTGAACCCAGGGAGCAGAGGTTGCAGTGAGCCAAGATCACACCACTACACCCCAGCCTGAGTGACAGAGTCAGACTCCATCTCAAATAAATAAATAAATGAATAACTAAATAAATGAATAAATAAATAAATATAGCAATAAATAGAATATAGAAACAATTTCCACTCTTTCTTTGTGTGGATGAGATAGATACAAACTCCCTAGGGTGGCATAAAAATCTTTGCCTGGTATGTTTCTACTCTAACATCAGGATGCCATCTCAGCCATCATCGTTCCTGCTTTATCCTCTCCCCCATCACACCTACTTTCTTTTCTTCCTCCTCTCCCCCATCACACCTGCCACCATTCTCTTCATACATCATTTCTTTTCTTGCCCACATACACATACATTTGCATATGTCATTCTTCCAGCACAGGAAAGAATATCAGAAGTAACATTTTTTGAGCACACTTAATTTTTCAAGCATGCAATCTGTACAGCAATGTAAAGACATGGGAATGATTGTTTCTATTTTGTAGGAAAGAAAACTGAGGAGAAGGAAACTGTCCAAGCACATTATGATGATTGACAGTGTTGCCTGGCTTAAAATCTTTGTCCTTTGTCCTGTGTGGAATGCCCTACACCCAATTCTTTGCTGAAAAAATCCTCATCTGGCCTTTAAATCTCAGTTTAGATATGAGCTCGCCTCCCAAGGCTCAGACAGAAGAATGGGATAACTTTCTATATAATGTTACTTGTTCAGGTGGTCTCAGAATTTCTGCATGGGAGACTCAGAGGAACAATCCATTTGCAAGGTGAGGATAGTGGGGGCAGGCAAGGAGACCCATCTTGGAGTTTTGTTTATGTAGTGAGCACACTGTTTCAACTCTGTTTTATGCTAATGAAGATTAGTACGCAATGCCCACAGACAACCTGCCTCTTGGCATTGCAATATGACATCTCTTATGACACAAATTGTATTCTAGTCTTCCATGAATACAGCTACCTGATAGACTAATAAAGTGAGCTTCCTGGGTCTTGCACAATATCTCATTCATCTTTATATTCAATACCCTTGACAGGGATCTAGCTTTCTATAGGTGCTCAGTAATTGTTGGGTGAATGAGAGCAGGAATAGATGAAATGATTATTTCCTGCCATAAAAACACTTTGGAATCTTTCAATGAACTTCATTAGGAAACAGCTTGGAAGTATGTTGTTTTCAATTATCAAAAACCAAGGCTCTAAGTACCTGTTAATGGCATGTGTGGCTATTTTAGTAGTTAAGTTTTAATACATTTAAACAAATAGATGACTTTAATACCCAAAGTCAATGATCCATTTAGCCAAGTAATGCCATAATTTGCTCTCAAAAAGATCACTTCACAGTTAATTCACTTTAATCTTAGTAATGGTTATATTTCTATTATTATGATTCAATTAAAATCAAACAATTTTCTTTAAAAAATTAAGCTGGAAACTTGGAATAGTTTACATAAAAATAGTAATTGAAAATTATAAAGGTACTAAGAAAACATGCCACTTCTACTTTTATAACCTCAAAATGGGAACTAATAAAAGACAGGGCTGTAATTCTATAGGGAAATGTAATAGCCAAGATCCTAATATTTTGTGTCAGATGTTGAGGAAAAAAAGTTGACAAAGAGCCACATACAGCTCATCGTTTCTTCATTTATCCAATGAAATAAGACCACAGGCCACCATGATATTTTAGTTTTCTCTCTAAACTATGACAGTGACTGTTACTTTAGTCTCTATCAGACAAAACACTAGATTCTTTGCATGAACTATCCATTCTAATTCTCACAAATATACTTTAGAGTAGATAATGTTCTCTTTTCTCTACAAATAAGGACACTGAGGTTCAAAGAATTTGTAAATGATTGGACAAGCATCTTCTATAACTTATCTGATATTTAAAGTCTGACAATTGTTTCTATACAATTCTACTCTTATAACTATAAATTCTACTTAGTTATTTCAGGCATATGGAATTCTTTAAGATAACAGCATCATTTAGAATCATAGGCATATATTGAACTTTACTTAACCTTTGTAATGTCTCAATTTACTTTATAAAATGATTTTGAGGATTAAATGATAGAATCAATGTAAAGCAACAGCTCTGAGCTTATAATTAGGCTTGTAACAGGTTCTGAGCTTACAATAAGCACTCAATAAACTTTGGATGATGATGATGTTCATGATGATGATGATAATGATGATGATGGTGATAATGATGATTTAGTCTAACCTACTCATTTTTCTATGTTTCAATAAGAAAGTGATTCAGATAAATCAAATGACAAGCACCCATGGGGAAAATGGTGGCAGAGCCTGATTCTCACTTTTCTAGGGCACTGCTTACCTAGAGATTGCTTGATGGTATAGTATGATGGATATTACCATGTATAACCTGACATGAAGGTAAAAGAGAAAACAAACAAAAGGAGGTAATCTTCTCTAGGTTCAGAAAACAAACAAAAGGAGGTAATCTTCTCTAGGTTCAGCAATATAATATCTTGCTACTCAATGTGTGTTCCACAAACAAGCACCATCAGTATCACTTGAGAACTGGTTAAAAAGGCAGACTCTCAGACCCCTCTCCAGAACTGCTGAATCAGAATCTGCATTTTCACAAGATGCCAAATGATTCACAATCCCACTAAAGTTAGAGAAGCATGGCTACAGTCCTCAACCACCCGGAAGCAAAATAAAGATTAAGAATATGGGCTGTGGAGAGAGACCCAGATTCGAGCCCTGTCTCTAGCATTTCCTAGCTGTGACACCTTGGACAAGTTCTTACAAAAATTAAATGCTATCACCTGAGGTTAGGAGTTCGAGACCAGCCTAGCTAACATGGTGAAACCCCGTCTCTACCAAAAATATAAAAAATTAGCTGTGCGTGGTGGCAGGCACCTGTAATCCCAGCTACTTGGGAAGCTGAAGCATGGAGAATTGCTTGAACCCAGGAGGCAGAGGTTGCAGTGAGCTGAGATCGCACCATTGCACTCCAGCCTGGGCTACAAGAGCAAATCTCCATCTCTAAAAATAAAACAAAACAAAACAAAAAAATTAAATGTCATAGTATATTTAAAGCACCTAATACAATATGATTAAACTCACTGTCATAATAATGAAGACAGACCTAAATATTAAGCAGCATACTTCAAATGGCAAATAATGAGAAGATAGAGATTTGGACCTGGGTCTAAAATTTTCATCTTCCAAATCAAATAGGAATAAAAGAGACTTACAGAAAAAAATGTTGAGAGTAATTATGAAACACCTAATTTTTAAAAATGTATATATATGTATATACACACATGCACATATATACGTATATAATATATGTATGTATATGTGCATATACATACATGTATATATACCTACACATACAAATATATACATATAATTTCTCAGGTTTGTACAAAATGTTCTTTATTCCCAAATACAGATCCTATTCATGCAGGGAAAATAAAACTGAGACTGAGTCAAAAGTGCATGTTGGATTCTATCCACTAGCTATGTCCAGATCCTTAACTGACTATTCTCATTTTAGCAAAATCAGATTGCATGGAAATGGACATTTTTTACTTGTTGAGTAGAAAATTAGCTCAGTGTTGATGCTCATCTTATTTCATAGTTTTCAGTGTGTTGTAACACTGACACATCAACAAGGTGACCTGCCATCTCATCAACCTGGCCAAGTAAAAATTAAATAAAGATAGATGGAGATTAGTATGACTTATATCATAATAGAAGATAGCATTAACCAGGAAAGATGATGGGGGGCCCATGAGTTTTAGAAAAAATTAATTTCTCTTGAGTGAAACTGAAGTTGTTTTTACCAACAGTACTTTCCAAATGTACTTAAATTCCCACAGTATCATTTTCTGTATTTGTAAAATAATGATATTATGAGAGTCACTGATGAAATGGTATATCAAAGCACATTTTTGGATTTGGAAGCACATTCTAGCACGCCTAATGTCACGTGATTAATCTGAGTCTGTGCCAAATTAAAGCCCTAATTAAATATGCACTTTTTAAATGAAGATGGAAGGGTCTTCCTACACCAGCCATGCCTGGTAGCATCTACCTAGTCATTCTCCATCATGTGACCAAAAAATGTGCTCTTTAAATTTGTTTTAGCTGGTGTTACAAATGAGAAACGAGTGGTCTTTAACTTATGAGCTCACCAGATGGCTTTAGCATAGATCAGATAATAGGATAATAGTATTACAATTTTTCCAGGGCATATTTTTCTCTATATATGAATAATTAAACCTTCTTCATCTCAGCTTTTTCTGAAAATAATAAGCAAATTACAAGTTGGTGATTGTAATTGTCACATTTCAGTCTTTATTTTTCATTACCTAATGTTAGTTTTCAAGTATTCTATGTGTAGTTGGGTCACCTAATTTTAGAGGTTTTCATGATGAAAATCTAAAACCATAGAGACAGATCGATTTGGGTTGTTTAAAATTAATTTGGCCTTTTATTTTAAGTTAAAAAGAAGCCTGGGTTATGTCAAAGATTAGCTGACCTCTCCCTCAACAAATTGTTCACCAATAAAGCTTAAGACTTAATTTATAGTTATCATGGTAGCCTGTCTTTGCATTTATTATCAGTTCACACCATGGACCTCTAGGGAATTGCTTGTCAGTGCTGATTTTTTTTTTTTTTTTTTTTTGTCATTCCAGAGATCCTTGAAATATTATATCTGATAATGATCCTAATACCTGATTAAATTGCCTGAGAGGCTTTTTTCTTACACCTTGGCCAGATAGATAAGTTCTCTATAGCCACTAACAGTCAGTCAGAATGGATTTCATTCTGATAATCAAGGCCTAAATTAATCTCCTTTTCCTGATTTTTGATGATAATACACATCAATTTTCTTCTCTCTCACAAATGATGTCATATATAAGTATATGAAAATAATCCTTTCATATTTTTATAATATTGCATTCTTCTATCCAAAGGTTTTTAGTTTAAGCTATCTTAAAAATATTTGGAAAGGTCACTGACCTTAATATTGCTATAAATTATATGGAATCAAGATTTTTCATCAATGTATCATTAAAAGTTTATTTTCCAGTTCAACATCTACAACACATTACAGGAGGTGCTGTAAAATACATTCTGTGCTCCACACCTGTGTATTATCTGCAACCACCTTACATCTGAAGAATTGCAAAATAATCCAATCTGTTCTATCTACTGCCTTTCTTTTTTTCTGTCCAATTATTTAATTCATTATATTCATTTATTAATACTCTCTTCTGGTTCTCACTATATGACCTCTCCTGGGTTCTATAAGCACAGTGGAGAGCCAAAAGAGATGTAGTTTCTGTCCTCAAAGACCTTAGAAGCAAGTTGAGAAAAGATCATCAATCAGAAAACAAATGGACAAAACAAAGTTGCCAATTACTTAGTGCCAGCAGGAGATGCTGTATAGTTAAAAGGGGAATGAGGGTGGGCTGGGTGCAGTGACTCATGCCTATAGAGGCAAGCTATATTTGGGCCCCTTTTGGCCATGGCTGGAGCTGGAGCTGGTGGGATTCAGGGAGCAGTGTCCCAAAGCTGCATAGGGCAGTTGGGCCCTGGGCCTGGCAATGATACTACTCAGTCCTCCCAGGCCTCCAAGCCTGTGATGGGAAGGACTGCCACAAAGGTTTCTGGAATGCTTTCTCTCCATTGTCTTGGATATTAGCACTTGCCTTCCTTTCAGTTATGCAAATTTCTGCAATCTGCTTGAATTCCTCCCCCTGAAAATGGGCCTTCCTTTTTCTACCATATGACCAAACTGCAAATTTTCCAAAATTTTATGCTCTGCTTCCCCTTTAAATATAAGTTCCTTTTTAGATCATCTCTTTGCTCACGCACATGGGAATAGGCTGTTAGAATCAGCCAGGCCAAATCTTGAACACTTTTCTGCTTGGAAATTTCTTCCACCAGATAACTTCAATGCTCATTCTCAACTTCAAACTTCCACAGGTCCCCAGGGCAGGGGCACAATGCAGCCAACCTCTTTGCTAATGCATAACAAAAGTGACCATTGCTCCAGTTCCTAATTAGTTCCTCATTTCCATCTGAGACCTCCTCAGCCTGGACTTCATTGTCCATATCACTATCAGCATTTTGGTCACAAGAACTTCGCAAGTCTCTATAAAGTTCCAAAGTTATTTTCCATTTTCCCATCTTCTTCTGAGTTCTCCATACAATACCATCCTTTGTCTGTTACCCAGTCCAAAGCTGCTTTCACATTTTCAAGTATCTTTATAGCAACGCCCCACTCCTCAGTACCAATGTTCTGTATTAGTCAGTTCTTGCACTACTATAAAGAAATACCTGAGACTGAGTAATTTATAAAGAAAAGAGGTTTAATTAACTTATGGTTCTGCAGTCTGTACAGGAATCATAGTAGCTCCTGCTTCTGGGGAGGCCTCAGGAAACTTACAATAATGGCAGAAGGTGAAAGGCAGGCAGGCACATTTTACATGGCCAGAGTAGAAGGAAGAAAGAGAGGGGAAAGGTGCTACATACTTTTAAACAACCAGATTTTGTGAGAACTCCCTCACTATACAGTACCAAGGAGGGGATGGTACTAAGCCATTCATGAGAATTTCACCCCGTTAAATCAAACTAAATATGACCAGAGAAAGCCTCTGTAATTCCATAATTGAGTCCTTGAGAACAAACCATAACCTAACCAGTAGGCAGACAAGACTGAAAACCTAATTTAGGAATATGCTTCTGTAACAATTGCTGAGTCTCAGCCAAATACAGCAACCATACTTGAACCACTCATATGCTGCTGACTGTTCAAACTGTGTTCAAATAAAGCAAATGCCAAGCTGCAACCAATCCAGCTGTTCCTGTAACTCACGTCGTTTTCTATGCATCACTTTCCTTTTTTTGTCTGTAAATTTGCTGTGCCCATGAGATGACCCTGGAGTCTATCTGAATCTGCTGTGATTCAGGAGTCTGCCCAATTTGCAAATGTTTTTCTCTTGCTCAATTAAACTCTGTTAAATTTAATTTGTCTAAGGTTTTCTTTTAACTGCCCCCATGATCCAATCACTTCCCATCTGCAACATTGGGAATTACAATTAAACATGAAATTTGGGTGAGGATACTCAAAAAAACAATCCAAGATCCAAGCCATATCAATGCTATTAACACTCAATAGACTGAGTTCACAGTATCTCCAAGCTATGCCTGTGAAAGCTATGGTTCTTTACATAAATGTGAGCTTAATATGTTTTCTCCTCTTCCTTCATCCATCTCTTTCCTAGCTTCACATTTCTATTTTCCCTATCAAAGTACTTAGTTCCATTTTGATTGCTTTGCTCACGTTGATCCCTCCCTCCTTCACCCTTTCCCAAACCCTAACTCAAGAATGTGTTTCTTACTCTTTACCACTTTCTTTTATGACTTTTCCTCTCTTCAAGACAGAAGAAACAAAGGTCTATCCCTAATTAAAATCTCAGCTCCTTCATTGTGACCTCCTAGAACACTTTAGTCTTTTCGGTTATACCTCCTTTGATTTCAAATTCCTACGGGAGTAATTATCTTCCTCATTTGTCCATCACTCAGTCTGTGCATCAAAGCATTTTCATTTATCTTTCTGTGGAAATAATTTAGATATTAAACACAATTGCACATCCCTCAAGAACAGAATCTCTTAAAACTCCTTATATTCCTAGGAGTGGCATAGTGCATAATTAGTCCTGAAGTCACATTCTTTTATTCTTATACCTGTGGCTACAAGGCAGCCTTAGTACCACCTAAATATCATGCAAAGGGATCTCCAAAAAGAAAGTCATGTTATTGGAAAATGGAAGAAATCAGGGAGGGTAGAATTAAACAAAGCAGAATAGAAGAGATGGCCTCTATAATTCACTTATTCATTACCAGCCCTTTGTGACAGAGCTATCATATACTCCTGCTTATCATTCTAACAACATAAAGCGCTATATTGTGTAAAGAAGGCAATTGATAAATAAAACATGGGGTATATAATTCCAGCAAGGTGGTAACAAATAAATTTACACCTGAATTTGAATTTTGGAAATTAGGTTAATAAAAGCAAGAGTGCTTATTTTCTTAGTAAATATTTACTTTGGGTATTTAGAACCTATTGCAAGGCAAATGGCAGGTGCATAAAATTGACCCTCAAGTAAGGCGTCAATTAGATGATGATTACTTCTAACCTATTCTTGCCCAGAGCAGAGTAAATGGATATTATCTCTTCTCTAAATTGACCATATATTTTCCGTCTTCCCCAGGGCTGACCAAAATCTTCTTGTGTTCTTTCACCTTCTCATACCTTGAGTCTATGCATTGCTGTTCTACTTTTTCTGTGAGTGAACTTTGCCCCCTCCACTGCCCACCTTTTAGGAAGCAGACTCTTCCACTAATGATCCAGTCAACAAGACAGAAGGAATGAAGAGGTGACAGCGTGTTCTGACTGTGTCCCAGCCTTCCTCAAAGTGGGAAAGGCTGTACTCACCCAAAGTGCCTACCACTCACACTTTGACCACTGCCTCTCACCCCACTTTCTCCCATATCCCTCATAAATTTTCTGTCCTCTGACTTTCACTCTGCCCAGCCCAACCTTTGTACCCATGGCTGTAGCCATCATCCTCCATTTGTATGCTTTATAACTCAATAATCAGGGTGCACCTTCCTCATATTTGTTTTTGCTTAATTTTAATTATTCACCTTTTGGTCTTTTAATATGTCTTTAGCTCATTTAATTTTGCTAGCATTTTATCTATTTTTAATTCTTACCTTATATTGTGGTCTTATTTCTAATTCCAATGTCATATTCCATAGTAGTTCTTTCTGCCATTCTCCTTTTAATATTTTTCTGAGAGTTTTTCTCTTTTAATATTTTTCTCTTCTATAATTTTGATTTCTTTCTTAAGTGACATTTTAAATTATTTTAAAATAATAATGACTCAAGGCAACAAAGATAAAAAGGGGAAATTCCCTCTTGATTCTCATGCAAAATATTTATTCAAAACTTTATAAAATGTTCTATTTCTCTGTTTTCCTCATTCCTGAATATATTCCTCTTCTTATTTCTCTATCTCCCAAGGCAAGAACAAGCAACTAATAAGACTTTGTGACCACAGTTAATAATAATATATTGTATATTTCAAAATTGCTTAAGAATAGATTTTTAATATTCTCCCCTCAAAAAACTGTTAAGTTGGTAAGGTGAAGGATACATTAATTACCTTGATTGAATCTTTCTGCAATGTATACATAGAACAAAACACCACATTTTACTACTTAAATATAATAAATTATTTATGGCCGGGCGCGGTGGCTCAAGCCTGTAATCCCAGCACTTTGGGAGGCCGAGACGGGCAGATCATGAGGTCAGGAGATAGAGACCATCCTGGCTAACACAGTGAAACCCTGTCTCTACTAAAAAAATACAAAAAACTAGCCAGGCAAGGTGGCGGGTGCCTGTAGTACCAGCTACTCGGGAGGCTGAGGCAGGAGAATGGCGTGAACCCTGGAGGCGGAGCTTGCAGTGAGCAGAGATCTGGCCACTGTACTCCAGTCGGGGTGACAGAGCGAAACTCCGTCTCAACAACAACAACAACAACAACAACAACAACAACAAAAGAAATTATTTATTTATTTATTTAAGAGAGGGACTCTCACTCTGTTGCCCAGGCTGGAATGCAGTGGTGCTGTATTGGCTCACTGCAACCTTCACCTCCTGGGTTCAAGTGATTCCCTTGCCTCAGCCTCCCGGGTAGCTGAGATTACCGGCATCCACTACCATACCCAGCTAACTTTTGTATTTTTAGTAGAGACAGGATTTCACCATTTTGTCCAGGCTGGTTTTGAACTTCTGACCTCAGGTGAGCCGCCCACCTTGGCCAAAGTGCTGGGACTACAGGCGTGAGCCACCGCACCTGGCTTATTATTGTTATTTAAGATAGAGTCTCACTCTGTCACCCAGGCTGCAGTGTAGTGACACGATCTCGGCTCACTGCAACCTCCACCTCCCGAGTTCAAGCAATCCTCTCACCTCAGCTTCCAGAGTAGCTGGGACTACAGGCATGCACCACCACGCCCAGCTAATTTTTTTGTGTTTTTAATAGAGACAGGGTTTCACCATTCTGGCTAGGCTGCTCTCAAACTTCTGATCTCAAGTGATCTGCCCACCTCAGCCTCCCAAAGTGCTGGGATTACGGGTATGAGCCACCAAGCCTGCCTAAATATAAAAAAATTATCTGTCAATTGAAATTTTGTTTAAAAAGACACTGAAATCCCATAAGCTCCTGGCATTGGTTGAAGTGGCTCATGCATGAAGGAGAAAATAACAGAACAGTTAATGGAGATGCTATTATGACTAGTTTAAAAGAGTCTCCAGATTAAAAGGTTTGTGTTTGAAGACACTCTGAGGATATCAGCCTCCACAGTTGTGCATATGTCAGAAAACATCAAAAATATTAGCAAAATGCAATGTTGACACCATACCGTGCTGTAGATCCAGACAGCAGCAAATGTCCCCAGTGTAATTTGCATCTTTGGAACAAGCTCAAGTTCAATGCTTTCTTAAATCTATCAAAAGAGATTACTTCTCACCTTAATGACACCAAGAGGGTGAAGAGATTTTCAAAATTGTCACCAAGACAGGTTTTTCATTTCTTGATTGTCCTGGAATTTCAGAAAAGCAGAAATAGGTTGTTAGGAAATCCCTAGGTTTATTTTTAGAGAGTCTAATTCTAGAATCCCAGATCTCACTCTCAGTACTTTTTCCCAGAAGGTGCTTGGTGGCTTGGTGTAATCAGACAGACTAAGGTTCAGAAAACACAGAAGTCGTTGGAAACCAGCCAGGTGGACAATGTGGAATATAGAATTGCACTTGGGTTTTCTAAAAATAATATTGGTTAAGTTTGTACTTTATTATCCCTTTGCCATAATTTCCCTTACTTACTTTATACAATTCTTTTCTTCTTGAATTTTATGGGTAAATACTTTGAAGGACAATGTGGGACATATGTTAATTAATTAGTTAATCACTGCAGAGATAAATGAACACAAATGTTTCTGTAGATGTAATTTTTATTGAGCTCTCTTAGACATTCAAAAATTAACTATGAACACGCAAAAAGGCTCAAGTCTTTATTCATGTTAACTTTATTGCATTTTTTATAATGAAAAGAGTGCTTTAACTTTATTGCACTTTTTATGATAAAAAGAGCACTGTCTTGATTCCATATTTTATTTCAGTTCTTACTCTTTTTGCAAACTCCTCCCACTTCCATTCTCCACCTGTCTTCAAGATGCACCCATTTGTCTCATATTCATCTTACTTTATAATATTGCATTGTTTATGTGTATTTTTAATTTATATAAATTACACTTATATGTATTTTACTGTTTATTTCTGGTTTTTTTCCTACTCAATGCTGTTTTTAACATCTACTCATGTTACCCTATTGATCTAGTAACTTTGTACTCTTTTCCTATTGCTGCTATAACAAATTACCAGAAATTTAGTTGTTTTAAAACAACACAAATGTATTCCCTTAAGTTTTGGAGGTCAGAAGCCCAAAATGGGTCTCACTGGGCTAAAATCAAGATGTTATACCAGCATTACTTTTATTTTTCTGGAAGCTCTAGGGAAGAATTTGTTTACTTGCCTTTTCCAGCTTCCAAAGGCTGCCCACATTCCTTGACTCATGTCCCCTTTTCATCCTCGAAGTCAGCAGCAATGGTTGGTTGAGCCTTTCTCACATTGCATCACTCTGACACTTCTGCACCTCTGCTCTCCACTTAAGGATGCTTGTGATTATCCTGGGTCCACCTAGATAATTCAGAATAGTGTCATAATTTTAAGTTCAGGCGATTAGCAACTTGAATTCCATCTGAAAACTTTATTTTTCCTTGCCATGTAACCCAACATATTCACAGGGAGTAGGACACAGGCATTTTTGGGAGGCCATTATTCAGCCTACCCAAATGACATCATATTCCATACTTTATCTGCCATATTTTCATGTACCTCTTCCTCTTTCTAAAGGACAGTTGCATTGTCTCTACTAGGTACCATAAAAATATTATTATAGGTTATGTTGCATTAATATTATATAGCATATATTACATTGCACAGTATAAAAGTGTTATGTTGAGCCAGGAGCGGTGGCTCAAGCCTGTAATCCTAGCACTTTGGGAGACCAAGACGGGCGGATCATGAGGTCAGGAAATCAAGACCATCCTGGCTAACACAGTGAAACCCTGTCTCTATTAAAAATGCAAAAAATTAGCCGGGCGTGGTGGCGGGCGCCTGTAGTCCCAGCTACTCTGGAGGCTGAGGCAGGAGAATGGCTTGAACCCGGGAGGCGGAGCTTGCAATGAGCCGAGATTGCGCCACTGCACTTCAGTCTGGGCGACAGAGCGAGACTCCGTCTCAAAAAAAAAAAAAAAAAAAAGGTGTAATGTTGGATAAGTATATATAAATGTATGTCAATTATATATATATATATGTACACACATACATACAGTTGGTACTGTCTATATCCTTGGGTTTCATATCCACAGATTCAGTAAAGTGTGGGCTGAAAATATTTGAAAAAAATTTAAATAATAATGCACAATAAAAAATAATACAAGTAACAAACCTTAACAGAAGGTGCCATAGACTGTATTTAGAAAGGCCACATAAATCCATAGTTATGAATATCTTATTTTACTAGTTATATTAGTTGCCCATCGCTGCTCTAACAACTTACTACAAACGTATTGGCTGAAAACAACACAAATTTATTCTCTTACGGTTCTGGAAGCCAGAAGCCCCAAATCGATTTTAGTAGATTAAAGTCAATATGTCATCAGGGCTGATTTCTTCTACAGAATTCAGGGAAGAATTGGTTTCTTGTCTTTTCTAGATTCTGGATGCCGCCTCCATTCCTTTCGCAAATAACTTCAACCTCTTGCCTTCACGGTCACATGTTCTAGCTCCTCTTCCATCTCCCTCTGCCTCCTGCTTGTAAGAACACTTCTGGTTACATTTAGGACTCACCTGGGGCCACATGGGTAATCTAAGTAATCTTCTCATCTCAAGATCCTTAACTTTATCATATCTGCAAAGTCTCTTTTGTCAGGTAAGTTAACATTCACAGATGCCAGGAATTTTGACAGTGATGTCCTTGAGAGCCATTATTCAGCTGACCACTGAATTCCTAGTGTTATTTCATAATGGACCTTTTCTCATTATTTCAATGTATTCATTTATATAAAAATTATTATACACATATAATATTTCAGACACAGTGCCCTACAGTGAAATGATAACTTCATAATAACGTGCTTTCAAGGGGTGGAGAGAGGGTAACAACAAAACATGGAATATTACTAAGAATTGCTTTGACTTTTTCTGGGTTTCCAATTCATTCTGCACAGTGTCTTAGTTACATGATAACATTACCTGAATATTACAAACCTACTTTACATCTGAGTCTTACCTAAATGTCTGGATTCCTGTTCCACTATGAGCCTCTCTTTTATACACCCCTACACAGGACTGATTCTCTAGTGCCAGACCCAGACTCCACCTTTCCACATTTCTGGGCCCTCTTCCAAACCTAATTTACTCCAGCATACAAACCTACCCTACTCCCCTACCCTTGGATCAGGCTGGCTTGACTAATTAATTAAAGGATCTTACTTTTAGCCTTTGAATGACATCATTGAGAACATCAGTTTACATCTAAAGAAGATGACTTGCTGTGCTCCAAGAGTCATCATTACACATAATTTAAGTGCAACATCAACAGCGTATCTATTTTATATATCCATAGCCTTCAGGCATTTACATCTCTTATGATAAAAGATAAAAATTATGTATTACTTAAAGCCATCATTTATCATTATGATTGTTATTAACGAGGCCATTCAATACATGTAGTATAAAAGAGTATTGGGAATCTGAAATACCAAACATAACTTTAATATTGAGCTTTTATTTCTTTCTCTATATGTACTAAATTCTTTCTCTTGTTGCAAGCCTCTATGATGTTTATTTATTTTTCATGGACCAATTACTATCTAGTGGAATGCAGAGGACTAGTTGGAGGGAAAACTGGTGGAAAGGAAGAAGTTATGGCTCTTGGTCTCAGGATAAAACCTACAAAGCAGTACAGGTATGGATGGTGGAGATAAAATTATTTTAAGAGTTTCTTCTGATTAAGATGATATAGGAAGAGGAAGAAATAAGATGCTGGGAGTAATGGAGAGTGCTATGGTAGAAGAAAATTGTTATCCTAGGTCTCAAATGGATTCTTAAAATTTTTGAGAAAGGCAGAATAGTTAATTAAATAACATGTTTAGTATTAGGCAGAAAATGTAAGAAAAATCATATGTTTGAATTCATTGCATCTCTATCCCAAGTCTTCCAGCTTCTCTCAAAAGCTAATTGTGCTGTTCTACTCATTGGATATTTGTTTTTTACTTTTATTTTGCCATTTGGCTATATCATTTATTTAACTTAATTATCTTAAATTAAATAGAATGTTTCAGGTGTGGATAGACCAGAATCAAGTAGTCAGGCAAGGATAATTGACTCTCCAAAATGTGAGATAATTGTTCCTGTGATGTGAGCTCAAAATAGGGTATCCAATTTCCATGTTTATAAGACCAAAGCGAGAGAGTGTTCACATGTTTCATCCTATTATTCCATTTTTTCACAGGTATCTTACCATATTGGATCACATTTGTTGATTTTTTTAGTTTTCTCTGGAAGGATATACATTCAGTGTGAATAACTTGGAAAGCAGGAGATGCTGCGAGTGAGGCAGAGACCAGATGGGGAGAGCAGATTAGTTATCGGTTTGTGATATGCTTCAAGGGGACACCAGGCCAACACAGTTGGAAGCTGCATACTCAGTGATTCATTCCATATACTAATTTCATTGGTAAAATAATTTTTTGTGTGGATGAAAAGAAGTGAAAATGTAAATCTTATTTAGGAAGGACTGACGTTTAACATAATGCCCTTGTTGTAATAAAATAAACTCAATAAAATGACAAAACAAAACAGGAGATTTTTAAAAACTAACTCATCTCTAGAGTTTCTTGATTATTTATAGAAGCTTACCTGAATGGGTTTTATACCTGAAATGCTTGACATTTGCAAGCCAGGGTTCTTTCCCATAGAGGCATAGCCCCTTTCTTTTACATGCATGATTTTTCACTGGAGCCTAGAACTTATACATAAATGGAAGATGAAGGTAGAGTACAAACAGCCCATTACTTGAAATAACGTTGGATCCAGTTGCAAAAATATGGCTTTCTGAAGTAAGCAAGTGATCATTACACATAAATTAAGTGCAACATCAACAGTGTATCTATTTTATATTTTCATAGGCTTCAGGCATCTACATCTCTTTGACATGTCACACAAAATACAACGTAGGTATAACTGTCCTTTATGGAATTTTGGCAACCCTGTGGATGCCAGTGTGTCCAGCACATCCTATGCAACACGTGAGATCTTCTCAGCTGCAACTGTCATCAAGGCCCTTGGTTATTTCCTTCTCCTTAGACCCTACAGAAACCAGATTTTCATGTGCACCACCAGAGGAAATCTGTACTCACAATCCTACCCTGCACACTTTGTTGATCTGAGGCTTCCCTGGTACAGTTGAGGTATGAGACATGTGGGACCTGCTCAGTGGGATTTAACATACTGCAGGGTGAACTGTTGACCCCAGTGAAATCAAGAAGATAGCAGGTAATTCTTTCCCTTCCACAGACAGACTATCCTGATGCAGGTCTCCATATGGTCTCTCTAAAGATGGTCTCATGAGATCAAGCAATTGGTTGTGCTAGTAACAAGCAGTGGCCAGATGGTTAAAGCACTTCCCTGTATTTGCTCTTCCACCTTTCCTGCCTCAGCTCCCTTGTCCTTCACTCCTGATTTCCTGGGATTGTTCTTCTATATACAGTATCTACATAAGCCTTTGCCTCACACTGCTTTCTAGAAAAGTTGGTTTAAGAGAAACAGCTGTAGGCAAAGATGTGTATGAGTGGGCTCCTCTCCCAGTCCAACCTCTGAAAGATGATTCAAATGAAGGCAAGAATCTTCTAGATTTATATGAAATTCTAGGCAGTCTTTGTCCTGGGTATCTTTTCACTTTGAACAATTTATCCTATAGTATGCCCCATTGTTCCTCTCCCAATCCAACCTCTGAGAGATGATTTGAATGAGACCAAAGATCTTCTAGTTTTAAATGAAATTCTAGGTGGTCTTTTCCTGGGTGTCTTTTCACTTTGAACCATTTATGCTATATAGTATGCCCCATCATTCCTCCCCCAATCCAACCTCTGAAAGATTATTTGAATGAGTCCAAAGATCTTCTAGTTTTTTGGTGTTTTGTTTTGTTTTGTTTTGTTTGTTTGTTTGTTTTGAGATGGAATCTTGCTCTGTCACCCAGGCTGGAGTGCATGGCTGCGATCTTGGCTCACTGCAACGTCTGCCTCCCTGGTTCAAGTGATTCTCCTGTTTCAGCCTCCCAAGTAGCTTCTTCTAGTTGTATATGAAATTCTAGGTGGTCTTTTTCCTGGATGTCTTTTCACTTTGAACCATTTATCCTATAGTATGCGCCATCTTTTTGCAACTAGATACAATATTATTTCAAGTAATTGGGGTACTCAGCTATAAATTGTGCCCCACTGGTAGTTTATTTACCATTATGAGAAAAATCACGATTCAGGCTATGTCATGTTAAGGAACACTCATAAACATGATCCACAAGGTAAACACTGAACAATGGGCTCCCCAGTTGAATAGAAGAAACTCCTATTGCTCAGTCTCATCTAACAAAAGGAGATGGAATTGTCCTATAATTAGGATCCATTCTGAACTAGGGGCGTTAAGGCAAGCTGTGTAAGTTAGGCCCCATTAGGAAGCTGTGCAATTTGGTAGAAACTCTTGAGAGAGAAGGAACAAGCACACATGAGGCATTAGGCTCAGGCATTGCAGAGACCTGTGCCCCTGACACTTGAGCAGTACTTCCATCAGCAAAATGATGAATTCTAAGTTTTGGCTTCCTGATTCTATGAAACTTATAGTTTAGTTTCAAGAAATGCACTGAGACCAACTAAATCATGCGTGAAAACTTTCAGTATACAAAGCTCTAGGGCAGAAGTTATTAAACATGGTCTCAGGAAACTTCTATACTCTCCAGAATTATCGAGGACCCCAAGTCCTTATTTTAATTTGAATTATAGCTATCCAGTTTACTAGAGTAAAAATGAAAATTGAGAAAATAGAAAAAATATTTAATTCATTTAAAATAGTAACAAATACATTTTATGCTAACATAGATAGTGTATTTTTAGGAAAAAGTATATTTCTAAAACAACATAATAATGAAAAAAGTAACATGGTTTTACATTTCTTCAAAACTATGTAATATTTTGCTTAGTAGAAGACAGCTGAATTCTCATATGTGTTTTGCATTAAATCTGTAGTTGAAAAAGATAGAAGTGTTTCAATAACTTTTCAGATAACTATGGATATTCATGTTTGCTACTACACTCAAACTTAATAAAAGGTTTTAAGAGGTATTTCTTTCTTTTCTTTTTTCTTTTTTTTCTTTTTTTGAGATAGGGTTACACTCTGTCACCCAAGCTGGAGTGCAGTGGCACAGTCCTTGCTTAGTGCAATCTCTGCCTCCAGGATTTAAGTGATTCTCCTACCTCAGCCTCCCCAGTAGCTGGGATTACAGGCATGCACCATCACACCTAGCTAATTTTTGTATTTTTAGTAGAGACGGGGTTTCGCCATGTTGACCAGGCTGGTGTCAAACTCCTGACCTCAAGTGATCCACCTGCCTCTGCCTCCCAAAGTGCTGGCATTACAGGCGTAAGCCACCATGCCTGGTTGAGGTATTTCTTAAATAATTTTTTGCAATGTGAATCTGAAGCCATATTAATGATTTTTTGTTGTTGTTGTTACTCTGTTACATTAAAATCCCTTTGGTCTAACTTGTACTTTGAATGGATGTTTTACCCATATATTATTTTGTAACAACATATATAGATCAATTAGAAAATACTGATATACTGAGTCATGCACATGATCCATATGCTGACATATTTTCATATAAAATAGCAAAAATGTCACAACCACCCTGATCACAAAAGTGTTTATGATTTAGGAGATAGTCTAGTTCACAATGGTACCTAGACATTTTCCAAAAATTCTGGATAATGCTAAAGAGCTCAAATTTTATCACTGACAATGAACATTGTCAGTTACTGTCCATGATTCTATGAAACATCGGTTATATGATGCTGACAATGAACATTATCAGTTATTTGTTATAAATGGACTGGCTTCATTCCTTTTTGAGAAAATGTCTACCAAACGCCCAAATCCGATAACCAGTGTGCCTATCAGTAGTTTTTACAAGCAGAATTAAAAAAAAGAAAAAAGAAAGTCAGTGCTAACTCAGCTCACAACTAATACAATCACACCAATCTCTTTCCTCAAGAAAACATCAAACTTCAAGATGCAGCAGAGTGCTTTATATGTTTCCCATGTCATCACATAGAGTGGAACATTAAAATAACATGCATTCAAGGTCAACAGTTAACACGATTAATAACATACTGTTTTAGTAAGGACAATTTTTTAAAAAATGAAATTGGCCTCTTTTTTTCTTTTTTCTGCTAGTATGTGGTGATAAAGAATTTGAGAATTACTACACTTCTGTAGTAATCAAGCACATTGTCTTGATTCATAGAGGTGCCAGCAGCATTGCCCACTATTGCTCTGTGTAAATATTAACACAGTGAACCGCCAGGTGATCACAGACTACACTTGGAGAATCTCTGCTCCAGGGTATTTCATGGGGTGGGAGAGGATCCAGTAAAGCACTTCTGTGAGTCTGATGTTCTGGCAAAGGGAATAAAGAAACATCTGTACTCCAGTTTTGGAAGACAAGGGAATCAAAAGCACACAAGAATCAAGAGACAAAGGGAGTCCTCCACAGAAGGTGGTTGCCAAATCAAAGATGGATGCCAAAAGAAGAGATCACAAAGATCATAAACCCAGTATTAAGTTTAGGAATCAGGGGACCATGTAAAGAGAAAAATAATGGTTAGAATGCCAACAAGAGAGATGCCTGAGTGAATTTTGGGAAAAGACAGTATCGTAAAATGGTTTGTCTTGAAGTCTCCATTATATGAAATAGGAGAGTTGGCTGTGTTTAAAAAGCCAGTGACCAGCGACTTTAGGGATCTCTCTAAGTTGAATGCTGGGTATGTTGGTGAATCATAAGCATAGTTAGATATACGTGGCATTAAGGAAATCTTAATAAAAATCTCAAAAAATAAAAAATATATAAGCTAAGGGCAATTCTGTGTATTACAAAATATTGATACACAACTTACAAAAGGATTTAACATGCCATTCCTTTCAATATCGCCCTACTGATTTCATCAAGCCTGCAAAATAGGTGATTCACAAAACTTCAGACTTAGGGAGAAAAGCACTTATGTGAGTAGGTTTCCTCTAGGGAAGTAGAGAAGTAAAAACATTTCTTATCGACACAGCTTCTTAAAAGGAATACA
>NW_012102887.1:3853477-3856286 GCF_000951045.1 Mandrillus leucophaeus
ATAGTCTAGTTCACAATGGTACCTAGACATTTTCCAAAAATTCTGGATAATGCTAAAGAGCTCAAATTTTATCACTGACAATGAACATTGTCAGTTACTGTCCATGATTCTATGAAACATCGGTTATATGATGCTGACAATGAACATTATCAGTTATTTGTTATAAATGGACTGGCTTCATTCCTTTTTGAGAAAATGTCTACCAAACGCCCAAATCCGATAACCAGTGTGCCTATCAGTAGTTTTTACAAGCAGAATTAAAAAAAAGAAAAAAGAAAGTCAGTGCTAACTCAGCTCACAACTAATACAATCACACCAATCTCTTTCCTCAAGAAAACATCAAACTTCAAGATGCAGCAGAGTGCTTTATATGTTTCCCATGTCATCACATAGAGTGGAACATTAAAATAACATGCATTCAAGGTCAACAGTTAACACGATTAATAACATACTGTTTTAATAAGGACAATTTTTTAAAAAATGAAATTGGCCTCTTTTTTTCTTTTTTCTGCTAGTATGTGGTGATAAAGAATTTGAGAATTACTACACTTCTGTAGTAATCAAGCACATTGTCTTGATTCATAGAGGTGCCAGCAGCATTGCCCACTATTGCTCTGTGTAAATATTAACACAGTGAACCGCCAGGTGATCACAGACTACACTTGGAGAATCTCTGCTCCAGGGTATTTCATGGGGTGGGAGAGGATCCAGTAAAGCACTTCTGTGAGTCTGATGTTCTGGCAAAGGGAATAAAGAAACATCTGTACTCCAGTTTTGGAAGACAAGGGAATCAAAAGCACACAAGAATCAAGAGACAAAGGGAGTCCTCCACAGAAGGTGGTTGCCAAATCAAAGATGGATGCCAAAAGAAGAGATCACAAAGATCATAAACCCAGTATTAAGTTTAGGAATCAGGGGACCATGTAAAGAGAAAAATAATGGTTAGAATGCCAACAAGAGAGATGCCTGAGTGAATTTTGGGAAAAGACAGTATCGTAAAATGGTTTGTCTTGAAGTCTCCATTATATGAAATAGGAGAGTTGGCTGTGTTTAAAAAGCCAGTGACCAGCGACTTTAGGGATCTCTCTAAGTTGAATGCTGGGTATGTTGGTGAATCATAAGCATAGTTAGATATATGTGGCATTAAGGAAATCTTAATAAAAATCTCAAAAAATAAAAAATATATAAGCTAAGGGCAATTCTGTGTATTACAAAATATTGATACACAACTTACAAAAGGATTTAACATGCCATTCCTTTCAATATCGCCCTACTGATTTCATCAAGCCTGCAAAATAGGTGATTCACAAAACTTCAGACTTAGGGAGAAAAGCACTTATGTGAGTAGGTTTCCTCTAGGGAAGTAGAGAAGTAAAAACATTTCTTATCGACACAGCTTCTTAAAAGGAATACACTGACATTTATTAGGCTTTCGAAAAGGAGAAAATATTCAAGAAAACCGAACAATAATGTGCTGCAATAAAATTTGATATTTTAGTAATTATGGAAAAATAGAGACTACAAATCACTAGGGAAAGAACTGTAAATAATGCATCTTAAAAATCTCAACATTAAATAAAACTCAAACAATAGGATTTGCCACTTTAGTTTTCCATACTATTCTCCTAAGGCTCTAAACCGTGTTTTATGTGATTTTCTTTTAACTCAGGTTTATTGTGGTAAAAATTTACATGCAGTAAAGTGTACCCTTTTTCAGGTGACAAGTATTTTGACAGATATATACAGTCAGGTAATTACCACTAGCACAATCAAAACAAAAATTCCAACTACCTGAAAGAATTTTCTTATGTTCCTTGGTAGTCAATCCCTGACCTCCAACTCTAACATGGGCAACATGCTTTTCAAATTCTGTTTCATGATTTTTCTAGAATTTTTCTATGATTTCATATAAATGAAATCATACAGTGTGAGCCTTTTGTATCTGTTTTCTTTCACCTAGCCTTATGATTTTGAGATTTATTCATATTGTTTGGTGCAGCAGTGTATTAGTCTGTTTTCACACTGCTGATAAAGACACAACCAAGACTGGACCATTTACAGAAGAAGATGTTTAACGGACTTAGAGTTTCACATGGCTGAGGAAGCCTCACAATCAAAGTGGAAAGCAAAGAGGAGCAAGTCACATCTTACGTGGATGGTGGCCAATAAAGAGAGCTTGTGCAGACAAACTCCTGTTTTAAAAACCATCAAATCTCCTTAGACTCATTCACTATCATGAAAAGAACAGCATGGAAAAGACCCGCCCCCATGATTGAATTACCTCCCACTGGGTTCCTCCCATGACAGGTGGGAATTATGAGAGTTACAATTCAAGAAGAGATTTGGGTGGGGACACAGCCGAACCATATCATTCCACCCTAGCCTTCCCAAGTTTCATGTTCTCGCATTCCAAACCAATCATGCCTTCCCAACAGTCTTCCAAAGTCTTAACTCATTTCAGCATTAACTTAAAAGTCCACAGTATAGAGTCTTATCTGGGACAAGGCAAGTCCCTTCCACCTATGAGCCTATGAAATCAAAAGCAAGTTAGTTATTTGTGGCCAGGTGTGGTGGCTCATGCCTGAATCCCAGCACTTTGAAAGGCCAAGGTGGGCAGATTACCTGAGGTTAGGAGTTTGAGACCAGTCTGGCCAACATGATGAAATCCCATCTCTACCAAAAATATAAAAATTGGCCGGGCGCGGTGGCTCAAGCCTGCAATCCCAGTACTTTGGGAGGCCAAGACGGGCGGATCACGAGGTCAGGAGATCGAGACCATCCTGGCTAACACGGTGAAACCCCGTCTCTA
>NW_012102887.1:3856601-3863043 GCF_000951045.1 Mandrillus leucophaeus
AAACCAAGTTAGTTACTTCCTAGACACATGGGAGTACAGACATTGGATAAATACAGTCATTCCAAATGGGAGAAATTGGTCAAAACATAGGGTCCACAGGCCCCATGAAAGTCCAAAATCCAGCAGGGCAGTCAAATCTTAAATCGCCAAAATGATCTCCTTTGACTCCATCTCTCACATCCAGGTGACGCTGATGCAAGAGGTGGGTTCCTATGGTCTTGAGCAGCTCCACCCCTGTGGCTTTGCAGGGTATAACCCCCCTCCTGGCTGCTTTCACTGTCTTGCATTGAGTGTCTGCAGTTTTTCTAGGTGCACAGTGCAAGCTGTCAGTGGATCTACCATTCTGAGGTCTGGAGGACAGTGGCCTTCCTCTCACTGCTCCACTAGGTGATGGTTCCCAAGCAAGGGCTCTGTGGGGGTTCTGACCCCACATTTTGCATCCACACTGTCCTAGCAGAGGTTCTCCATGAGGGCCCCACCCCTGCAGCAAACTTCTGCTGAGGCATCAGAGGTTTCCACACATCTTCTGAAATCTAGGCAGAGGTTCCCAAAACCCAATTCTTGACTTCTGTGCACTAGCAGGAACAATGACATGTGGAAGCTGCCAAGGCTTGCCACTTGCACCCTCTGAAGCCATGACCCAACCTCTACATTTGCCCCTTTCAGCCATGGCTGGAGTGGCTAGGTTGCAGGGCACCAAGTCCCTAGGCTGCACATAGCATCAGGACTCTGGGCCCAGCCCCCAAAACCACTTTTTCCTCCTAGGCTTCCAGGCCTGTGATAGGAAGGACTTCCCTGAAGACCTCTGACATGTCCTGGAGACATATTTCTCATTGTTCTTGGAGATTAACATTTGGCTCCTTGTTACTTATGCAAATTTCTGTAGCCAGCTTGGATTTCTCCTCAGAAAATGAAATTTTATTTTCTATCACATTGTCAGGCTGCAAATTTTCTGAACTTTTATGCTCTGCTTCCTGTACAGAACTGAATGCTTTTAACACCATGCAAGTCACCTCTTGAATGCTTTGCTGCTTAGAAATTTATTCAACCAGATACCCTAAATCATCTCTCTCAAGTTCAACATTCCACAAATCTCTAGAACAGGGGCAAAATGCCACCAGTCTCTTTGCTAAGATAGCAAGAGTCACCTTTACTCCAGTCCTCAAAAAGTTCCTCATCTCCATCTGAGACCACCTCAGCCTGTACTTTATTGTCCATATCACTATCAGCATTTTGGGCCAAGCCATTCAACAAGTCTCTAAGAAGTTCCAAACTTTCCCATTTTTTCTGTCTTCTTCTGAGCCCTCCACACTGTTCCAACCTCTGCCTGTTACCCAGTTCCAAAGTTGTGTTCATATTTTCAGGTATCTTTTTGGCAGTACCCTACTCTACTGGTACCAATTTACTGTATTAGTCCATTTTTATGCTGCTGATAAAGACATACCCAATACTGGGCAATTTACAAAAGAAAGAGTTTCATGGACTTACGGTTCCACGTGGCTGGGGAGGCCTCACAATCACTGCAGAAGGCAAGGAGCAAGTCACATCTTACATGGATGGCAGCAGGCAAAGAGAGAGCTTGTGCAGGGAAATTCCCGTTTTAAAAACCATCAGATCTCATAAGACTTATTCGCTATCACAAGAACAGCACGGGAAAGACCTGCCTCCATAACTCAGTCACCTCCCACTGGGTTCCTCCCATGACACGTGGGAATTGTGGGAGCTACATGGTAAGATTTGGGTAGAGACACAGAGCCAAACCATATCATCTTTCTATTGGTGAGTAGTACTCAACTATTTCCACTCACCAGTTGATGAACATTTGAGTCATTTCCAGTATAGGGCTAAAATAAATAAAGTTTACAAAATCATTCACTTTTGGATCTTATTATAAACGTATGTTTCCATTTCTCTTTGGTAAAAATGTCTGGGTTACAATGGTAAGTGTATTGTTTTAAAGTTTTAAGGTTTTAAAGTATAAAGTTGTAAAGTTAAATTTAAAAGGAGCTGCCAAATCATTTTCTAAGGTGGCCATATGTTTTGCATTCCTACCAGCAATACTTGAGTCTCCATTGCTCAGCATCCTCACCAGCACTTGTTCGTTTGAATTTTAGTCACTGTACACACTGTATAGATTAGTATTTAGTATCAGAGGTGGATTTGACATACCTAATGTTGGGCACTTTCCATGTGCTTAGCCACCATCCATAACTCTTCTTTGGCAGTATCTATTCAAATCCTTTGTCTATTCTATGTGGAGGTAAGTAGTGGAACATATGGAGATGATTTGTAAACCTTGAGGTAAATAATACCCATGGCCAGAAATAGATACATTTCGTGAAGCGGTTAGAAGTGAGTTGAGTCAATTTATATTTGTTGTTTTTGTTGCTTTGGTAATCAGCATATCAGAAATGTCAGACTCCTCCAGCTGTGGGCTGCTGTTCCCTGGCATTAATTGTGGAGCATCTCATGGTAGGGAAAGGCTGGGATTGGGGATGGGGGAAAAGATCCTATTTTTTCTTGTCCAGCCCAGTTTTGGTCGAGTTTGAAGGGTGCACCTTTCCCAGTTCACCCTCCACTTGCCCTCCATGGCAGCAAAACTCTGCCTTGTAACTGTGGGGGTGTTGGTTACGAAACTCACCCACCTCTTCTACAGTGACAGAGATCCTGGCTTTGTATCAATGTAAGATCTTGGGGTCAGTGGTGTTTCCTGGCCTTCTGGTTTCTGTTTATATCTTCCCACAAGGTGCAGGGTTCTATATCTTCCCTGTACCTACATGTGTGAGAAAGCTACACATGTGAGAAGGGTCTAGGGAAGTTGTGCCTCTCTTGAGTGGCAGCCAGTCACCACCCATATGTCTGTACTACCAAGGGGGATTGTCTCTCTGATCTATTGTCATGCCTCCTCAATCCTTCCAGTAAGGATGCAGTAATACACAAAGTAAAAATACCCTATTTTTTTAAAGACAGGAGTAAAATATGCAGAAGTGATAACAGGTGTGTCTTTGTAGTGGAGCTATAGATTAATTTTATAATACTTGGCACTTCCAAAAATTTCTAAAATAAAATTCATTACTTGTTGAAATGATTACAGTTCAAACAGAACAAAACTTTTTAAAGCATGCACTGATTACCCGTCTAATGGAAGGCATGAGTTTGGATATCGTAAGTTCAAAGGTAAATAAGACATGGCCCTTGCTCTCATAAGAAATGGGCTAGAATTTCTACAGAAGTTTCATGTGCATTATTTTACTTCATCTTCCCAAACACTTCGTGAGACAGACAGGTCAGTAATCATACTGATTTTATCAATAAAAAACTGAGGCATAAAGAAGTTAAGTGACTTGTCAATGGTCCTGTTACTACTGCTTCATTTAAAGAAACCTCAGAATATAGTAGCTTAAAATTACTTTATTTTTCTCTTGATTTTTGGGTCACAAAATTATCATTTTATTTTTCTCTTGATTTTTGTGGGTCATAACCTTGGGAGAGCTTGACTGGACAGTCCTTCTTCGGATCTCGACTGGTAGGTTACCAAGATGGTGCCCTCACATGGCTGACAGATGGTGTTGGCTCTGTCTGTGGGCTCACCTGGAGCTATCATCTGGGGCACCCGTCTCTAGCCACTCAAGTATAGCAGTCTCAGGTGGTCAGACATCTTCCCCAGCTACTAGAGAATCAGGTCGGTAAAGCATGAACTCTCCTGATCTAACCTCAAATGTTATACAGTGTCACATCCACTGCATTTCTATGGTTAAAAGGAAGTCACTTAATGTCAGCCCACATTCAAGGTACAAAAACATAAAGTCCACTTTCCAGAGAGAGGAATGTCAAGAATTTGTGCACATGTAAAAACTGTTGCAATCAAGGTGGCATTATGACTCAGTGGCAGAACCAGAATTAGAACACTGGTATCTCTTCCAACCATAGTTTTCTTTACACTGTATCTACCTCCTTTGTGGATATTTAATTTGTACATTTAATTATGCTCTTCCAAATGGAAGCTGGGAAGCTGGCAAGGTTTTGAGAGTGCCACTTTTAATTCTCACATTAACATCCCTTTTTAATTAATTGATTTTGGCAACACTGCCTCTACATGTATTCAAATGAAAGCAATGCAAAGTCATCAACCAATTCACTGAAAATGCTGTGCAATCTTTAACCTCCTATATTGAGATAATCCTACAGAGATTTTGTTAAAAGTTTCATATTTGTCACATGTAATAAAATAATCTTTGGATTCCTGTATTTTCCTGTATTTTCTCTATCTCCTCTTGGTCTTTTATATTGAAATGAAAATGTTAATTAAAAAGTTCCTTTTTAAAGGTTTGATATGCTGAGGCACTAGCCAGCATCTTTACCATGACCTACCTGGCATGAAGGCAGTAAACATTCTCATGTGATAATTAAAGAATAAATTTAAAGCATATTTATTTGAATTCAATAGTGAATGTTTAAAGATAGGCCTCTGCTTCCCTGAGGAAGATAAATTCTGATGAGATGTTCTATCACTATTGATGAAAAAAATCTTTGCAAAACTCTACTACAAAAAGTTGCAAAAACCAAAAACTAAAATCACTTATTGTGCCATTAAAACTAATTATATGGTATCTGTATAACAAGATAAAGGATGAGCCTGTGATAATTTGTTGTAGAAATTCAGGTGATTAAAATATTCATTACCTGTCTTAGAATTAGGGGTTACTTTTCCATCCATAGAGCTCGATACCACTCTTGCCGTTAAACCCAAGGATTCGAAAATAATAAAAATTTCATAGCTAAATGGGATATGGTGAAATGCATCCCATCCCACTATTACTGACCCATTATACAAAGGAGCATAATGTACAGTACTATTACTGGAGTTTTTCTTGGTTTCCCAAGAAATATAATATATACTCATCACTCGGAGCCTCTGGACATTGCTGGGCTGCAGTACAATGAGCCATGGACTTCTCTTGCTCTCTGTGCAGAAATGATATCGTCCATGATGAGAATTCACAGTCATCTGAAATTAAGAAAGAAATACAGCAACCTACAAAATTAATGAACAAAATTAGTACTCAAAATCTAGAGAAAAACTAAACTCAAAGATTGGTAGAAGTAAAAATATATTAATTGCCTTTTCTAAGAGTAATCATATGGCTACCTCAGAGAACGATCAGTTTTCTTTGATAAAATGGGTGGTGATACATGGGTATTTCTAATCTACAGTATTAAAAATTCAAATCTAGACAGGTAAAAACTGTTGATTAATTTATTGACGTTTCTTTTCATTTATGTTCAGATTGCTTTCATTCCATCCTAAATCCTTTCAAAGTGATCATATGTATGATCTTATCATTTTTAAAAAGGGAAAGAAAAAATATATCAAATCCTGGCATTATTCCATTTTTAGACATGTTTGTAGAATGCACATTTTATAAAATAACGTATATTGGAAACACTTGTCATTGTTTTCGTTGTTTCGGTTTTCCTGCCTTTTTTTTCTTTTTTTTTTTTTTAACTTTCTTCTATTTTGTAGGTCCATTCCCTGTGTTTCCCTGTTCTGTTTTGTGGTTGAATTTCGTACTGAACTCTTTGATGTCAGGTAAATCTTTTTCTTCAAGTATTCAAACTTCTGAGCAGGGTATTAGTGTGAACCTGAGAAAAAGTTGAGAGAAAGGGCACTATGAAAGTTTTTGGTTTTGCGTACTCAAACATTTCCAAAGTTCAGCAAGGTCTGGTTTTACATCTAGAGAATTTTCCACATAAAGAACTCTTATGCCTCTGAATAGTTAATTACCCTCCAAAATATGGAAATTCTAATTAAAACATTAACAACAGCAAGATTCTTATCCACTGTCTTAAACAGAGGGCTTATAATAGAACACTTATATTGGAATGTAGAGAAGAAAACTCCGACTTCACAATAAATGGATTACTCTAGGACTTAGGAGCACAAGATAGCCTCAGAGCAAAAGTTCTTAAGTTTTCTTTATACAAGTTACAGAGTGGTTTACAATGCCATGCTTTTAACTTGGCTTGGTTTTGTTAACATATGGGCAGGGGGAGCAGTACAGTGCTAAGGAGAAATGTAGAGTTTTTCAGTCTTGTTCAGATGGGTAATAACAAACACACTGTTAAAGTCCCTGTCCCAATGAAGATTCTATTTTTTTTTTTCCAGCAGAAGGACATCAGCTGGCTTTGTGAGACTAAGATCTAAGCAATGTATCCATTATAACTGAATCCTTCTTATATAAAATAAAACTTTGTTCCCCTTTCCTAAAACTCTGATAATCCTTGATTTACAGCCCATTAAGGTTTTTCCTTGAATTTACATGTTGGATTTCACTCATACAGTGAGCTTCTCTGAATTTTAACTTTCTAGAACCTGCTTTTCAAATTTTAGCATGCATCAGAATCACCTGAAGAGTTTTCTAAACTATAGCTCTCTGGGCTC
>NW_012102887.1:3864103-3866383 GCF_000951045.1 Mandrillus leucophaeus
AATAAAATTAGAAGTTATTTAATAATAGTTGACGTTAGATTGAAGAGAGATTTCAATATCCACACTTAGGATATTGGTCTTTATTTGGTAGGAAATTGGAAACTCTTCACTGCTATGGATGAGAGAAGTTTTAATAAAGATTAGTCTGGCAATAAGTATAGAAAGATTTAGCAAGGAAGAAGGATAGAATCTGGAGACCAAATAAGAGGCTATGATAATAGAAGCCTTCTAGTAAGGTAGTGGGCATAAAGAAGAGATGGATTTGACTAATGCTAAAAGTGTAGAATTCATGGTACACAAAAACTGTTATTTGTTTCTGAAAGGAGAATGACCTAATAATAAGTACCAGATTTCAAACCTTTATCACCAGGAGCTGTGAGTCCTGCATGATGATGATTATGTAATCTAGACACAATAATCATGTGTTGTATAACACATTCATGTGTTGTATAACGACATTTTGCTTACTGACAGACCACCTATTACATCATGGCCTCATAAGATTATAATGAAGCTGAATATCACGCAGTGATGTCATAGCCATCATAAGTCACACCACACAATGCATTACATATGCGTTTAGGATGATGCTTGTATAAACAAAACTATTGCACTTCCAGTCATAAAAAAACTATAGCACATACTAATATGTATAATACATGATAATTGATAATGATAACAAACAACTATATTACTGGCATATGTATTTACTATACTATACTTTTTATCATTATTTTAGAGTATACTCCCATTACTTATATAAGAAAAAAGTTGACTATAAGTAAAACAGCCTTAGGTGGGTCCGTTAGGATATATCCAAAAGAAGGCATTATCACAGGAGATGACAGCTCCTGACATTGCCCCTGAAGACCTGGACAAGACGTAGGGGTGGAAGACAGTGATATTAATCACCCTGACCCCATGTAAGCCTAGGATAATGTATGTGTTTGTGTCTCAGTTTTTAACAAAAATGTTTGAAAAGTAAAGAAGAAAATTTAAATAGAAAAGAGCTTATAAAATCAGGATATAAAGAAAAAACAGTTTTGTAGGGTTGTACCATGTTTTTGTGTTTTAAGCTAAATGACGTTACAAAAGAGTCAAAGTTTAAAAATAAAGTTTATAAAGTAAAAGTTTACAGTAAGCTAAAGTCAATTTATTATTGAAAAAATACATGTAATAAATGTAGTGTAGCCTAAGTGTACAGTGTTTATAAAGACTACAGTCATGTATAATAATAACCTAGGCCTTCATATTCACTCACCACTCACTCACTGACTCACCCAGAGCAACTTCCAGTACTGTAGGCTTCATTCATGCTAAGTTCCCTAGACAGGTGTCCCACATTTTGTCTTTTATATTGTATTTTTACTGTACCTTTTCTATGTTTTAATATGTTAAGATCCACAGATACTTAACATTCTGTTAAAATTTGCCTACAGAATTCAATACAGTAACATGCTGCACAGGTTTGTAACCTCGGAGCAATTGGCTACACCATCTAGCCTCAGTGTGTGATCAGCTACACCATCCAGGTTTGTGTAGGCACGCACCCTGATGTTTGCACGATGCTGGAATCACCTAATGACACATTTCTCAGAACGTATCCCTGTTGTTAAGCAATGCACTACTGTAGTTTGAAGAACACTTTAGTAGTTATACCTACTTTCTGCTTTTATTTTATGAATGAGAAACTCTCCTATAATGTTTTTTTAAATCTCTGCCCCCAAATGAGATTTTAAATATGCATATTTCTAACATACGGCCTTCTTTGACCAAGATAGAATGAAAAATGATTATACTCATTAATGTTTAAATTTTCTGGCTATAAAATTGCTAAAATTAAGTTTCTGGCAAGCGAGTGCATTTTCAGGAATAAACAAGTGCACTGCTCTTCATAGTCTTTGCTGGCACTCTGGTGAGCTGCAACGGCACGCCAGCCGAATTGCCGCTCTGACAATCTGTTCATTTTGGTCCTCTCCAGAATCAGCAGAGTAGAATCATTCATATGGTGCTTGTCACTGAACATAAAAATGACAGAAGTCAGCACATTGGCAAAGCCACCATCCATTCATTCGCCTTCTAGAAAAGTATCATATGTGACTTTTGTACCCAGATTTTTCTCTTGATTCATTTTTTTCCGGTTTATTATTTAAATCAAGAAAAAAAGCTCAAGTCTACCTAAAATCAATAGGTGCATTAACTTGCTAAAGATATGATTCTGATTTTGAGAAATTAAATGACACAGTCTAGAATTTCTGAGAAATTGGTAACTTGGTTGTG
>NW_012102887.1:3868743-3871559 GCF_000951045.1 Mandrillus leucophaeus
ATGTCAGGTAAATCTTTTTCTTCAAGTATTCAAACTTCTGAGCAGGGTATTAGTGTGAACCTGAGAAAAAGTTGAGAGAAAGGGCACTATGAAAGTTTTTGGTTTTGCGTACTCAAACATTTCCAAAGTTCAGCAAGGTCTGGTTTTACATCTAGAGAATTTTCCACATAAAGAACTCTTATGCCTCTGAATAGTTAATTACCCTCCAAAATATGGAAATTCTAATTAAAACATTAACAACAGCAAGATTCTTATCCACTGTCTTAAACAGAGGGCTGATAATAGAACACTTATATTGGAATGTAGAGAAGAAAACTCCGACTTCACAATAAATGGATTACTCTAGGACTTAGGAGCACAAGATAGCCTCAGAGCAAAAGTTCTTAAGTTTTCTTTATACAAGTTACAGAGTGGTTTACAATGCCATGCTTTTAACTTGGCTTGGTTTTGTTAACATATGGGCAGGGGGAGCAGTACAGTGCTAAGGAGAAATGTAGAGTTTTTCAGTCTTGTTCAGATGGGTAATAACAAACACACTGTTAAAGTCCCTGTCCCAATGAAGATTCTATTTTTTTTTTTTTTCCAGCAGAAGGACATCAGCTGGCTTTGTGAGACTAAGATCTAAGCAATGTATCCATTATAACTGAATCCTTCTTGTATAAAATAAAACTTTGTTCCCCTTTCCTAAAACTCTGATAATCCTTGATTTACAGCACATTAAGGTTTTTCCTTGAATTTACATGTTGGATTTCACTCATACAGTGAGCTTCTCTGAATTTTAACTTTCTAGAACCTGCTTTTCAAATTTTAGCATGCATCAGAATCACCTGAAGAGTTTTCTAAACTATAGCTCTCTGGGCTCCTTCACAGAGAGTTGGAATTCATGTGTCAGAGGTGGGGCACCAGCACTTGCATTTTCAGTAGACACCAAGCCTTATTAAATCCGAGCATAAGAGCATAAGTGTGGTACAATTAACAGTGCTTAATTACTCATTTCATTGAAACGAAATGCATGCATGCATGCATTTAAATATGCTTTACATACAAAATTAAATAGATAAAAACTGAATGAGAAACTACTCATCCCTTACCTACTCAGGCACAAATTTGCATAGAAGTTTTCTGAAATAACTTGATTTACATTTTGAACGTACATTGAGATATAGGTATTCACACACAGCCATGTCAAATTAGCTCTAGTTTTAGGGAAACTGAATACATTTGCTCCACTGTCACCATACATGTTTTTAAAAAGGCATGCAATAGTATTCTACATTGTGGTTGGCTGATCAAATAGAAAAAGAAAATCCAAAAAAAACCCCAATAATAATTTTTACAACTCATGGCTTCAGACATTTGCTCTATGCTTCCCGTGCCTTATAGACAGTTCTGTCTTTAATTCTTTTTTAATTCAAAAATATTCATAAAGCACTAACTATGTGCTAGAAGACCTCAGGCTTATAAAGATTATGAACTGACAGACTGTCTCAGGGATGTCTCATTGCATTGTCTCAATGTAGCTCCTGTACCCATGACTACATCATAAGGCATATAAAAATGCTGAGAATATAGTATGGGAATTTAAAGAAGAAGAGATTATTTAAATCTGTAGACATAATTAAAGTACTATGTTGGAGCAGTTGGAAGAGAACCTAGAACACAGGAAGTGATCAACAATTCATTGTTTAATGGAGGTGCTCTGTGGCTTGGGCTTTTAGAGACAGATGCAGGATGCAGACATACAGAGCTGGAGAAGTTAACATTCCAAGAGTGGGAACAGTTCAAATGTGAGAAAAAGACTACTAAAGCATGGAATTATATGAAAGAATTACATTAATTTAGTTTTATGGCAGTGTAATGTGCATGAACAAAAATAATAAAATTAGAAGTTATTTAATAATAGTTGACGTTAGATTGAAGAGAGATTTCAATATCCACACTTAGGATATTGGTCTTTATTTGGTAGGAAATTGGAAACTCTTCACTGCTATGGATGAGAGAAGTTTTAATAAAGATTAGTCTGGCAATAAGTATAGAAAGATTTAGCAAGGAAGAAGGATAGAATCTGGAGACCAAATAAGAGGCTATGATAATAGAAGCCTTCTAGTAAGGTAGTGGGCATAAAGAAGAGATGGATTTGACTAATGCTAAAAGTGTAGAATTCATGGTACACAAAAACTGTTGTTTGTTTCTGAAAGGAGAATGACCTAATAATAAGTACCAGATTTCAAACCTTTATCACCAGGAGCTGTGAGTCCTGCATGATGATGATTATGTAATCTAGACACAATAATCATGTGTTGTATAACACATTCATGTGTTGTATAACGACATTTTGCTTACTGACAGACCACCTATTACATCATGGCCTCATAAGATTATAATGAAGCTGAATATCACGCAGTGATGTCATAGCCATCATAAGTCACACCACACAATGCATTACATATGCGTTTAGGATGATGCTTGTATAAACAAAACTATTGCACTTCCAGTCATAAAAAAACTATAGCACATACTAATATGTATAATACATGATAATTGATAATGATAACAAACAACTATATTACTGGCATATGTATTTACTATACTATACTTTTTATCATTATTTTAGAGTATACTCCCATTACTTATATAAGAAAAAAGTTGACTATAAGTAAAACAGCCTTAGGTGGGTCCGTTAGGATATATCCAAAAGAAGGCATTATCACAGGAGATGACAGCTCCTGACATTGCCCCTGAAGACCTGGACAAGACGTAGGGGTGGAAGACAGTGATATTAATCACCCTGACCCCATGTAAGCCTAGGATAATGT